>NC_133619.1:297625580-297971830 GCF_048593235.1 Sminthopsis crassicaudata | reverse complement strand
ATATATATATATATATATGAACACCCACTTACTGAGGATGCTGAAGAGGGTTCCCTTTGAAATAGATCACCTGCAACAAATCTTCAAGCTCATATTCTGGGTTTTCATGAAAGTGAGGTCCATGAAGTAACTAGCATAATTTGTTATCAAGACTGAGAGTAAAATCTAAATTTGCTGACTTCCAATCCAATGCATTTTCTAATTAACTAAGTGGGATTTTTTTTCTTTTTAAAGTGATTTTTATTATATCATAACATCTATCAGTTTTAAGATTATGTAACATGAACATGAAGATAAATGCCTCGAATTTTGCCCTTTATATCAAATATTATAACAAAAGCCCAAATTCTATTAATACTAAGTGATTTCCATCCGATATTCCTTGCCAATATTCTTTTTAGTTACCTAATAATACTCAATATTCAATTTTTTGGTTTAAATTTCCTAATAATCTTTATCTCTGTAGCCTGATAAAAACAATGAGAAAAGAAAAGAAAAGATGGGCTAGAAAAATGTGAAGATTTCTCTAAGTTCAAAACAAGCTCAATCACTTTGACAGGAACATACTGTCCTGAAAAAAATAACTTCCCTCATAATTTATATCATGGTGACATATTAGATAGCATGCACACAATGGAAAATATGTTGTTTTGGAGTCAGGAATTGCTGTCTTCCAGGTTCCTTGTGTGGTACTCTATCCATTGTCCTACCCATTCATCCAGAGTTAGGGAGTTAGGTTCAAATCCTGCCTTCTTAATACTACCTATGTGATCTTGGGAAAGGCACACACTCTTTAAGCCTCAGTTTCCCTATTTTTAAAAAGGAATTCAATGGGGTAGCTTTTAAAATCCTTTTTATCTTGAGAGGTCTGATCCTATTTATTGTTTAATTACATAGATACTATGACCACATGGCAGAATTGTATAGAAGAGATGAGAATAGAATCCTGGATTTGGAATAAGGAAGGTCTGAGTTCAAATCCTGTTTGAGGTAATTATTAATTGCATAACACCATAAAATCACTGGCCTTCATTTTTAGTTTTAAAACTTTTATTTTCAAAATATATACATAGATAGTCCTCAGCACCCACCCTTGCAAAACGTTGTTCCAATTTTTCTCCCTCCCTTCCCTCCACCCCTCCCCTGAAGTAATATAATAAATGTTAAACATGTGCAATTCTATTATATATATTTCTGAAATTACCATGCTGCACAAGAAAAAATCAGATTAATGATGAGTGAAATGAGCAGAACCAGGAGATCATTATACACTTCAATAACAATATTATATGAGGATCTATTCTGATGGAAATGAGTATCTTAGACAAAGAGAAGATCTAATTCAGTTTCAACTGATCAATGATGGATAGAATCAGCTATACCCAGAGAAGGAACACTGGGAAAATTAATATGAACTACTTGCATTTTTATTTTTCTTCCTAAGTTATTTTTACCTTCTGAATCCAATTCTTCTTGTGCAACAAGAGAACTGTACGTTTCTGCACACATATATTGTATCTAGGATATACTGTAACATATTTAACATGTATAAAACAGCCTGCCATATAAGGGAGGGGGTGGAGGAAGGGAAGGGAAAAGTCAGAACAGAAGTAAGTGCAAGGATAATATTGTAAAAACTTACACATGCATATGTTCTGCCAATAAAAAGTTATAATTTAAAAAATAATTTTTAAGTATAAAAAAATCAGATCAAAAAAAAAAGAAAGAAAGAATGAGAAAGAAAACAAAATGCAAGCAAATCACAATAAAAAAAATGAAAATAATACATCTGCATAGTCCTCTCTTTGGGTGAAGATGACTCTATTTATCACAAGACCATTGGAACTAGCCTGAATCATCTCTGCTGAAAACAGCCACATCTATCAGAATTGATCATTGTACATACAATATTGTTGTTGTGTACAATGTTTCTTTGATTCTTCTCACCTCACTTAGCATCAGTTCATTTAAGTCTCTCCAGGTTTTTCTGAAATAATCATGCTGAACTTTTCTTATAGAACAAAAATATACCATAACATATTCAAACGTTCTTCAACTGATGTGCATTTACTCAGTTTCCAGTTCTTTGTCATTACAAAAATGGTAGCTATAAACATTTTTTATAATCTTTTTGAAATATAGGACCAATAAAGACACTGCTGGATCAAAGGTGTATACAAATTTTGTTGTAATATGCCTTTGGATTTATTTCCACATTGCTCTCAAGAAGAGTTGGATTCATTAACAACTCCTCCAACAATGTATAGTGTTCTAGTTTTCCTAAATCCCTTCCAACATTCATCATTATCTTTTTCTGGAACCTTAGTCAATCTGAGTGGTGGATAGTGGTACTCAGAATTGTCTTAATTTGCATTTCTCTGATCAATAGTGATTTAGAATAGTGATTTTTTTTTCTTTTGACTACAAATGGTTTTAATTCCTTTATCTGAAAATTGTCTGTTCACATCCTTTGACCATTTATCAACTGGAGAATGGCTTGTATTCTTCTAAATTTGAATCAATCCTCTATATATTTTAGAAATGAAACCTTTATCAGAACTCGTGGATGTAATTTTTTCAAATTTACTGCTCTACTTCTAATCTTTTTTTATTATAACTTTTTATTAACAGAACAAATGCATGGGTAATTTTTTATAATATTATCCCGTGCCCTCACTTCTGTTCCGACTTTTCCCTTCCCTCCCTTCATTCCCTCCCTAGATGGCAGGCAGTATTATACATGTTAAATATGTTATAGTATATCCTATATATATGTGCAGAACTATACAGTTATCTTGTTGCACAAGAAGAATTGGATTCAGAAGGTAAAAATAACCTGGGAATAAAAACAAAAATATTTTGATCAATTCTGCTGGATGTGGCCCTCTCCAACAATGAGATGAACCAAATCAGTTCCAATAGAGTAGTAATGAACTGAACCAACTACACCCAGCAAAAGAACTCTGGGAGATTACTATGAACTAATACATAGAATTTCCAATCCCTCTAATTTTGTCCGCCTGCATTTTGGATTTCCTTCACAAGCTAAATGTACACTATTTCAAAGTCCAATTCTTTTTGTTCAGCAAAACAACTGTTCGGTCATGTATACATATATTGTTTTAATTTATACTCTAACATATTTAACATGTATTGGTCGACCTGCCATCGGGGAGGGGGGAAAGGAGAGGAAAAATGGAACAAAAGGTTTGGCAATTGTCAATGTTGTAAAATTACCCATGCAAATATCTGATAAATAAAAACTATTATTAAAAAAAAAACAAAAACAAAAACAAAAATCTTTGCTTCTAATCTTATCTGCACTGGTTTTGTTTGAACAAAAACTTTAAAGCTTAATATGATCAAAATGATTCATTTTGTACTTTAATTTTTCTTTGGCCACAAATTCCTTCCTTCTTCACAGATCTGAGAGGTAGATATACTTTGTTTTTCTAGCTTGCTTAGAGTATCACTCTTGATGTCTAAATCATGAACTCATTTCGACCTTATCTTGGTAGAAGGTATTAGGTGTGAGTTAATACCTAGTTTCTGCCATACTAATTTTCAATTTTTCCCTCAATTTTTACTCAAATAGTAAATTCTTATTCCAGAGGCTGAGGTCTTTGGGTTTATCAAACATTAAAATACTACTCATTTGCTCTTGTTTCTTGTGAATTTCATCTATTAGACTGATTGACTACTCTATTTCTAAGCCAGTACCAGATGCTTTTGATGACCATTGCTTTGTAGTTTTAGATCTGGTATAGTTAAGCCACCTTCATTTGCATTTTTCCATTAATTACCTTGAAGGTCTTGAACTTTTGTTCTTCCAGATGAACTTTGTTATTATTTTTTCTAGCTTTGTAAAATAATTTCTTGAGTTTGATTGGTATGCCATTGAATAAGTAGGTTAACAGGTAGAATTATTGTTTTTTATTATATTAGCTTTGCCTACCCATGAACATTTGAACTATTCAATTGATTAAATCTGATTTTGTTTTGTAATTGTGTTTATACAATTCTTGACTTTCTTAGCAAGTAGACTCCCAGATATTTTGTATTGTATACAGTAATTTTAACTATAATTTATCTTTGTATCTCTTGCTATTGGACTTTGTTGGTAACATATAAAAATGCTGATGATTTGTATATATTTATTCTATATTCTGAAACCTTGTTAAAGTTGTAAATTGTTTCTAGAAGTTTTTAGGTTAATTCTCTAGGATTTTCTAATTATACCATCATATCATCTGCAATCTAATTCCTTTAATTTCTTTTTCTATTCTTATTGCTAAAGCTAACATTTCTGTGCAATATTGAATAGTAATGGTGATAATGGGCAGCCTTGTTTCACCTCAGACCTTTTTGGGAATGCTTCTAGTTTATCCCCATTACAAATGTTACTTGCTAATGGTTTTAAATAGATGCTATTGATCATTTTAAGGAAAATTCCATATACTATACTATCAATGCTTCTAATAGGAATGCTTCTTAGATTTAGTCAAATATGTTTTCTGTATCTATTGAAATAATATGTTTTCTGTTACTTTGGTTATTTATAATTAATTATGTTAATAATTTTTGTTAATAATTTTCCTGATATTAAACTAACTCTACCTTCCTGGTATAAATCTACTTAGTCATTATCTTGGCAAAAACTTGCTATAATCTCTTTGCTAGTATTTTATTTAAAATAATCATTAAGAAAATGATTCTATAATTTTATTTCTCCATTTTAACCTTAATTGGTGTATGTATAAACACCGTATCTGTGTCCTAAAAGAAATTTGGTAGGACTCCTTCTTTCCTATTTTTTCCAAATAGTTTGCATGGCATTAAAATTAATTGTTATTTATTTATTTATTTATTTATTTTTTTTTTGTAGAATTTACATGTAAATCCAGCTGGTCCTGAAGATTTTCTCTTAGGGAATTGATGAATAGCTTGTTCAATTTGTTTTTGTAAAATGAGACAATACAAGTAATGTATTTTTTCCTCTATTAATTTGGGCAATCCATATTTTTGTAAGTATTTATCCATTTCACTTAGATTATCAGATTTACTGGCATACGGTTGGATAAAATAGCTCTTATTTATTGCTCTAATTTTCTCTTCATTAGTGGAATGTTCACCCTCTTAATTTTTGGTATCAATAGCTTCATTTTCTTCTTTCCTTTTTCTAATAAAATTAACCAAAGATTTATCTATTTTCTTGGTGTTTTCATTAAACCAAGCCTTACTTTTGCTTATTAGTTTAATGGTTTTCTTTTGTTCAATTTTGTTTTCAGAATTTTAACTTTAGTATTTAATTGGAGATTTTTAATTTGTTCTATTTCTAGCTTTTTAGTTGCATGCCCAATTCTTCTCTTTATTTTATGCAATTAAACATCTAGAAATATAAAATTACCCTAGGAACTGTATTGGACAATTGGTGACTATAATAATCTAGTGTTAATCCCCGCTTTTGGGATAAGAATTCACTATTTGACAAAAACTGCTAAGTAGTATGGTAGAAACTAGGTATTGACCCACACCTAACATCATATACCAAGATAAGGTGGAAATGGGTTCATGATCTAGACATAAAGAATGAGATTATAATCAAATTATTGAACTGATTTTTCTTGTGCAGCAAGATAACTGTAAAAATCCATATACATATATTGGAGCTAACATATATTTAACATATTTAACATGTATTGGACTACCTGCCACCTAAGAAAAGGGGTGGAGGGAAGGAGGGAAATAATTTGGAACAGAAAGTTTTGCAAGAGCCAATGTTGAAAAATTGTCTATGCATACGTTTTATAAATAAAAAAAGATTTAATAAAATTAAAAAATAAAGACCTTTATATATTTCCATGAAAAAATGAACTAATTTGGCTGCATCCCATAAATTTTGGTATGTTGTCTCATTATTGTCACTTGCTTGGATGAAATTATCAATTGTGTCTATAATTTGTTGTTTCAACTATTCATTCTTTAGGATTAAATTATTTTAGTTTACAATTAATTTTTGGCCTATTTTCCTTAATACTTTATACATGTATTATTTATCACATCATGATCTGAAAAAAGATGCATTTACTATTTCTGCCTTTCTGCATTTAATTTTGAAGTTTTATGCCTTGATGCCTGGTCAATTTTTGTGTAGGTTCCAAATACTACTGAGAAAAATTATATTCCTTTCTGTCTCACTTCAATTTTCTCCAACAGTCTATCATAACTAACTTTTCTGAAATTATTTTTATCTCCTTAACTTTTTTCTTATTTATTTTGTGGTTTGATTTATCTAGTTCTGAGAGAGAAAGTTTGAGTTTCCCCACTAGTATAGTTTTGCTGTCTAATTCTTCTTGCAGCTCTCTTAACTTCTTCTCTAGGAATTTGAATGTAATACCACTTGATGCATATGAATTTAGTATTGATATTACTTCATTATCTATAATATACTTTAGCAAGTTTCCTTCCTTATCTCTTTTAAATATATCTATTCTTGCTTTTCCTTGATCTGAGATGAGGATCACTATCCTTGTTTGTTTGTTTGTTTTTTCATTTAAGCTGAACCATAATAACTTTTGCTCCAGCATTTTACCTTTATTATATATGTATCATCCTGTTTTAAATGTATTTCTTGTAAACATCATATAGGATTCTTCCTTTTAATCCAATCTACTATCTCCCTTCATCTTATGGGAGAATTCAATCCCATTCACATTCAGAGTTAAAATTACTAATTCTGTGTTTCCCATCATCTTATTTTCCCCAAGTTATGTTTTTCTCTTTCCTTTCCCCCTTTCCTTCCTCTCTTTGCTTCTGACTACCTCCTCCCTCAAACAGCCCTCCTCTTTTGCAACCCCCACCCCTTTATTAAACCTTTCCCCTGCTATTGTTTTCCTTTCTATTAGTCCTCTTTTTCCTTTTTCTGTCTCCTCTTACTTCCCTATAAGGTGAGACAAGTTTCTCTGTGAAGCTAAATATACCTTATATTCTCTCTTTGAGACAAATCTGATGAGAGTTAGATTCACACAATGTTGATCTTTCTCCCTTCTTTATCTCAATTATAATAGGTCTTTTTTGCCTCTTCATGAGATGTAATTTATCCCATTTTACTTCCTCTTTCCTCTTCTTCCAGGACAATCCACCCTCGTTTCTTTTTTATATCATCATGATAAAGTCAAATTATACTTACTCCCTCTACGTATACTCCTGACAAAGACACAGTTCTCAAGATTTAACATGTCATCTTCCCATATAAGGATGTAAACATTTTAACATTTGAAAAACATCGTTTTCCCCTTTTCCCTGTTTATGCTTCTCTTGAGTTCTACAGTTGAAAATCAAATTTTCTAGTCAGCTCTGGTCTTTTCATCAGAAATAAATTAAATTCATCTGTTTCATTGAATGTTTATATTTTTTCTCTGAAAGATAATGCTAAATTTTGCTGGATGAGCGATCCTTAGCTGCAATTCAAGCTTCTTTGTCCTTTGGAATATCATATTACAAACATTTTAATCCTTTAAAGTGGAAGCTTCTAGGTCCTGAGTAATCCTAATAGTGATTCCTCAATATTTAAATTGTTTCTTTCTGGGTGCTTGTCCTTGTTTTGTCCTTTATCTGCTAATTCTGGAATTTAGCTACTTGCATTTTTTATTTTTGGCTCTCTTGCAAGAAGGGATTGGTGAATTCTTTCAATGGTTCTAGGCCATCAAGGCAGTTTTTCTTGATGATTGTCTAATGTTGTCTAAGCTCTTTTTTTCATCATAGTTTTCAGGTAACCAAATAATTAACCAAAAAATGTTGTCTAAGCTCTTTTTTTCATCATAGTTTTCAGGTAACCAAATAATTCTTACATTGTCTCTTCTGGATCTATTTTCCAGGTCAGTTGTTTTTTCCAATGAGGTATTTTATATTTTACAGTTTCGTTTCTTTTTTCATTTTTTAGGTTTTGTTTGATTGATTCTTGATGTCTTATTGAGTCATTCACTTTCATTTGTTCAATTCTAATTTTTAGTGAATTATTTCTTCAATTAGCTTTTTATCTTCTTTTGAATTTGTCCAGTTGAACTTTTAAATGAGTTGTTCTATTAATTGGAATTTTTTTCCATTTCACAAATTCTTTTCAAGAAGTTGTTTTTTTTTCTCATTTCATCAAATTGGTTTTTCAAGAAATACATTTTCCATTTTGCTAAATCTTTTTTTTTATGTTCTTTGACAATTTATTTATTTTAATGTAATTTCTTGGTGAATCATGTTGGAAAGAACAATCAGAGTGAAAGGGAAAAATCATGGGAGAGATCATAAAAAAAAAGAAAAAGAAGTGAATATATGTGTTGATTTATCTTCATTTCCTCTAGATCTTTATCTGTATGCAGATGTTGTTTTCTGTCCTTTATTAGGATTCCTTTGGATCACTGAATTGCTAAGAAGAACCAAGTTCTTTATAGTTCATCATCACACATTCTTGCTGTTATGTGTACAGTGTATTCCTGGTTATGTTTGTTTCACTCAGCATCAGTTCATGCAAATCTTTCCAGGCCTTTGTATAATCAGCTTGTTCATCATTTTTATACAATAATAATATCCCATTATTTTCATGTACTAAAGCTTGTTCAGCCATTCCCCAGTTGATGGGCATCCACTCATTTTCCAATTCTTTGCTACCACTAAAAGAGCTGCTATAAACATTCTTGCACATGTGGGTCCTTTTCCTTCCTTTATGATTTCCTTGGGATACAGATACAGTAATGGCACTGCTGGGTAAAAGTGTATGCACAATTTTTATATCCTTTTGGACATAGTTCCAGATTGCTCTCCAGAAGTTAATCTATTTTTAAGACTTTTCTTCAGATAATTTCTGTGTTTTCTTTTCCACACTCTTCTGCAAATTTCTCATTTCCTTTCCTCACTTTTCTTCTTTCTTTTAAGATCATTTTTGGATTCTTCCAAGAGAGCCTTGTGGGATGGGGACCAACACATATCACTCTTTGATACTTCATCTGGAGATATTTTACCTTTAGTTTGATGTATGTTCTTCCCTAAATATGGTCACAGCACTTTTTGCTTTTTTGCTCATTTTTAAAAGTTGAGATCTGCTCTTAGAGCAAGGGAAGATTGTCCCAAGCTTCCTTCACAGGCAACAATGGCTTCAGTCTGCCCTGGGGCCAGTGGTGCTGGCTTCCTTCCTGTGCTGTATGGGCATGGCCAAGTTCCACATTATGCTGGGGTTCAAAGGCTCACTATTTTGGCTAAGAGCCTCCAAATAGATTACCCCAACACAAGGAAACCACTCTTCTCTGGGTCTCTGTGCTGCACCCCTGCTGGACCCCCCTCCCCCACCCAATTGAAACAGAGATTTCCTGAACTTCTTCCAAAGTAACTTCTGCTGGAATACTCCAAATATTCATGAGTTCTGTTACTCCAAAACTAGTTCAGGAGTTTGATTTGGTATTGATCTAACAGAAGCCAGGAAGAGTTCAGCAAAGGCCTTTCTACTCTGCCTCATACTCATCTTGGCTCTACCCCCAAAATCATTGGAGATTTTTGGACAGGTTTGTAGTGGGAAAGGTAGGAAACATGTGAATGTAAAGGGAGAAAGGGGACAAAAACTCTGTCTTAATCAAATTCTTCACCCTAAAAAGACAGGAAGATATGACTGGAATCTTTAAAAATAAATTTATAGAGGTCTTTTTAAGGGCATAATAATACCATAATTTCCCTCATTATCCTTACTCCTCTCAGTTATATATTCTATAAAACAAAAGACATTTTTAAAGACAAAGAAATAACACCATAATATAACAAGTCTGAAAATATTGGCAATGTATCATACAGATGAACTTACAACTTCTGCAGAGGGATAGGATATGGGTGTCTTCTCATATCTTTCCTTAGAAATATACTCATTCTTTGTAATTTTACAATGATCACTTTTTTGTGTTTTTTTTTTAATTTCCATTGCTGCATGCATTGTATATATTATTTCTCAGCTCTTCTTCACTCAATCAGCTCATATGGATATTTCCATGCTTCTCTGTATTCATTATATTAATTATTTCAGCACAGTTATATTGTTACATTTGTGTACTCTTTATTCATCTATTCCTCAAGTGATGGCATCAACTTTGTTTCCAATTCTTTGATGTCACAAAAAATACTGACATAAATATTTTTGTGTTGACTGAAACCTTTACAAAGGCAAATCTTTTTGACAAGAAAAATATAATCTCATGGGTACCTTCTTTCAAGTCTGGGAAAGGGAAGTTTAGGATAAAAAAGCAGGCAGTTTATGTAATAAAGATTTAATCTCCATGATATAAAAGCAATTGTTTTAAATATACATGAATAATAATTTCTAAGTTGATTAATGGCTAAATTCTATAAATAGGCAGATTTTAAAGGAAGAAAAATGATATAGATTTTATTTTCATTTTTAATAAATTAGTAAAGAGAAAAACTGAATGTTTATTGGTTGAAAGATTAAACTAAAAATCATTCTTATTTAACTTAACTTAGTTTAGCTTATCTTCTTTTATTCAAGTCTTCCAATAAATCTTACATTGATGATTCACTCAGCATACTGGAAGCTTTTTTTCTATTTATAGGATGGAACTGTCCTTTAGCTGGACAACTCCTTGCCCCCACCCCACTTATTATTGTTTATCAGATAAACTTTCTGCCAAGCAGAAAACTTTCTCCTCCCAAAATGAAGACTTCTGAAAAGTGAAATAATTCTAGTCAAAATAGGGAAAGGTAACATAGACCTGTAATCTATGGTCCATGGAGGCTGAAGTTGGAAAATATTTCAAGCTTATGATTCTGTAGTGGGCTATGTCAATTGAGTAGCCATATTAAGTACTATGTTAATATGGTGAGACCCTGTAAGGAGACATTATATAACCAAAGAGGGCAAATAAACATATGTCAGAAATGCAGAAACTCAAAGTTCCCATGTCAGCAATGGAATCAAACAAATGAGAAGTCCCTGAACTTCCAGCTTGGGTTAGATAGGCAGACCTTATCTTAAGCATCTACTTTGAAGCACCTACAATGAGCCAGTAAACTGTACTAAACATTAGTACTATAAAGACAGAAATTAAACTGATATTGTTTTCATGAAATTTATATTGTTTCAGAAGGATACATCAGCTATATATGTGCAAAATTAATATATAGTCTGCCATATCATGGGGGACAGAAGAGCTGGTGATGTAGGAACTGGATTTTGAAAAGAAATGAGGAAATTTTAGAAATGAAAAAGAGAAGCAAATGCATACCAGACATATGCCAAAGCACAGAGATGTGAAATGGCATGTGAGAGATACATAATTATCCCACTTTGACTATAACACAGAGGTTATAAAAATAGTAATGAATAATGGGGCTAAAATAGGTTAGATTTAAGGTATAAAGATCAGTCTTTAAGTGTTCCAAATCACTACTGCTCAGAGAAATGCAAATTAAGACAACTCTGAGATACCACTACACACCTGTCAGATTGGCTAAGATGACAGGAACAAATAATGATGAATGTTGGAGGGGATGTGGGAAAACTGGGACACTGATACATTGTTGGTGGAGTTGTGAAAGAATCCAGCCATTCTGGAGAGCAATTTGGAACTATGCCCAAAAAGTTATCAAACTGTGCATACCCTTTGATCCAGCATTGCTGTTATTGGGCTTATATCCCAAAGAAATACTGAGAAGGGGAAAGGGACCTGTATATGCCAAAATGTTTGTGGCAGCTCTTTTTGTAGTAGCTAGAAACTGGAAGATGAATGGATGTCCATCAATTGGAGAATGGTGGGTAAATTATGGTATATGAAGGTTATGGAATATTATTGCTCTGTAAGAAATGACCAGCCGGAGGAATACAGAGAGGCTTGGAGAGACTTACATCAACTGATGCTGAGTGAAATGAATAGAACCAGAAGATCGCTGTACACTTCAATGCTGTAAGATGAGGTGATGGAAGTGGATATCTTCAACATAAAGAAGATCCAACTCACTTCCAGTTGATCAATGATGAACAGAAATAACTAAACCCAGAGAAGGAACACTGGGAAGTGAATGTAAATTGTTAGCACTACTGTATATCTACCCAGGTTACTTATACCTTCGGAATCTAATACTTAATGTGCAACAAGAAAATGGTATTTACACACATATATTGTATCTAGGTTATCTTGTAACATATGTAAAATGTATGGGATTGCCTGTCATCAAGGGGAGGAAGTAGAGGGAGGGAGGGGATAAGTTGGAAAAATGAATACAAGGGATAATATTATAAAAAAAATTACTCATGCATATATACTGTGAAAAAAAATTATAAAAAAAGATCAGTCTTTAAATGACAAATGGAGGAATCAGTATTTAATTCTAGAAGTTATAGATTTCTTCTAGAAGTTCTTGAACATAGGAAGTGGGGAGGGAATAATTAGGAGAAGGTGATATGATCAAAACTGTACTTTAGGAATATCATTTTGGAATTGGTTGGAGTAGAGAGAGATTTGCAAAAAGATACCATTCAGGTATTATAGCAAGTAAGCAAAAGGAGATAAAATTCTGACTTGGGATGATGATCATGAATGGAGATAAAGATATTTATTTCACAATTCACATGAAATAGGGATTGACAAGACTTGGCAACAAACTGGAGATGCCAGTCAAATCCTTCCACATGCATAAGTGATTACATTCCAGCACCAAGCATGGGGGTACCTTCCTATAATCCCTCCTAAAGGGGAAACAGAAGTTGATCTATGTCTTGAGCTCATGAATTATTAAGATGAAAAGACTATATTATCTCCTTACTAAATTCGGTATTTATATACTAAACCCCCAGAAGCAGTGTAGATGAGGGCCCCCAGGATACTTAAGGAAGGGTGAACCAATCTGGGTCAAAAATAGACCAGGTCAAAGATCCCATACATATTATTAACTTGGCTTAGCTTCTCTTTTTTTCTTTTCAATAGGGAAAGGAAAGTAAATAAAGGCTCATTTATTTAAATAATTAATTAAAGATTAATAAATAGCATTAAAATTATTAATAAATAATAAATCATTAATTAATAATTATTGGGTATGATTAATAATTAAATATAATGTTTAAAGTATTATTAAATTTTAAAATAATAAAAATTAAATTAAATTAAGAAATAATGATATTCTTAACTTAGTTTAACTTATTAGCTTCCTTTATACAAGTCTTTCTAGAAATCTTCATAAATGGTTCACTCCGTATAGTACAAACCTTTCTTTAGTTGTACAGTGGAACTGTCCTGCGGCAGCGAATATCCATAATACACCTCTAATCACTATGAATCCCAGTGCCTGTCTGATGAAATAAAAATGCTCCCTCCCACAAAAAAAGAACAATTCTAAAAAACTGAAGAATTCTTATCAAAATTGGATATTTCATAGAGAGCTGTTCTCTTGCAAATCTCAGGTTTCCTGACCTGCATTAAGCATTTTTCATCAGATGTTCATGTAGTTTGTCATTAATATATTGATTCTCTGTAAGTAGAGGTCCACTAGATTACATGAGGCAAGATGAACCTGCAAATAGTTGTCAGTTGCTGAACAAAAATAGCTGTTTTGTTATGGCCCTATCATAAGTGAGGGGAAAAGGGAAGAAGTTCCTTGTACCAATGGATTCACAATTCCAAGCTCATCCACATTAGTTGTGGTTGTGAACAAATATTCCCAGATTAGTGCCCTCAGTTTTTTGACTTAAGGGAAGGTTGGGGTAAAAAGAGTTTTTCTGTTGGGTCAAAGAAAATAAGCCCACTTCTTTGGATACCTGCTGAGAAAAGTCATGCTAGTAGCAAGAAGAAAGTAACACATCAATCGCACTTAATAAGACATAAAAGATATAGGTAGACACTACTAGGATGACTTAAGAAAAGGGGTGATAGAAAGAAACAGATAAGAGGAAGATACAAGTTATGCAGGGGGGATATAGAATTATTTACAAACCTGCAAATCAGAGTTTAAATACTTTAGCAGCATGGTCAGGCACTCATTAAACAATACTCCAGAAGGAGGATTGAAAATCCCATTCTTATAGAGTTTGATAGTGGGAGAATGAGCTAAATTTTATTCAGGCCTCCTTGGAGTTAGCTAGTTAACATATCAATATCACCTAAAGTTATCAGTACCAATTTAGGGATCCTTTATTAACAGAATGTTTCTCTGGTTTTATTATATATATCTGGAATTTCTCTGTAGCTTTCTAATCAAGGAAGTGTTTGGAGAGTCATGAGGGTACATTACATTGGGGCCTAGCTGCTTTCCCTTAATAGGTTCTGGATGTAGTCAATTAATTTAGGAATCAGTATTGTGTTGCTTGATTTTTTTAATGACTTCTATGTTCCTCTTCAAACTCTTGAATTCTTATTTATTTACTTGATACTGGCTACATTTATACTTACTTGCCATACAAACTAGTGGGGTGGACAGGGAGACCATGACAAAATGCAATTTCAACACAATAACTGATAGAAAATTAAAGTTGGAAATGAATAAGGAGAGAAGCAGAAAGATCTAAAAATCCTAGGGTAGAGAAATTATTGTCCTAAAAATTACAAAGCCATTACCAGTGATGAATAATTAGTTATTAATTAATTTTAAAAACATTCATTATGGACTCACTAAGTACAAGGCACCATACTAAGGACTGAGGATACAAATAGGAAATCAAATTGTCCAGTCATCAACTCCATGTAACTCTATTTGAATTTTTGTGGCAAAGATATTGGAGGAGTTTGTCTTTCCTCCAGTTCATTTTTTTGTGTGAGGAAACTGAGGCATATAGGGTTAAGTGACTTGCCCAGAGTCATGCAGATAGCAAATATCTGAGGCCAAATTTAAATTTAGGAAGAAGATTTTTCCTATCCAGACGTTTCACTCTCTAAGTTTGCTACATGCCATCTTCTATCTCATTTTCAGGAAACTTGACTGCTTTGATTTGCAGAACATTTAGAGAATGGAAAAGATAGCATAACATTAGAAAAGGGCAAATTCTGACATTTTCAGTAAATAAATGAGACAAATTGGCATTATAGGACAGGGAGCTTGATTGACTCTTATTCTTGGCAAAATTTTAAAACATCATTAAAATAATGATTTTGAAAGGAAAAGAATGGCCATGTAAAAACAGTATTATGAAACAAATAAGTAAGTCCAAGTCAATTTTATATCCTTTTTTGACATGATATATGAACTTGAAGGACTAGAGAATATTTGTAAACAAAATTTTCTACAGATTTAAGCAAAGCATTTGTAAATATTCCTCATTCTGTCTTTGCAAACAATGGGGAAAGATGTAGAATCTGATTTGAAATTGATTAAATGATTAGAATGGGTAAATATGAAGTAGGCCTTACATATAGTACCCCATGGATTACCTTTGATCCCATGCTATTAAAGTTTTTTTTAATAACTTTGATCAAGCAGTGAATTTGTCATTTTGTTAATGGAATGAAGCTGGGAGGAAACATGGCTACCATGTTAAGTGGTAGAATACAAAATTAAATAGATCTGTGTTATCATCAATTTATGTTTCTCCAATTATATAGATTATATACCATCCACTATTGCTCATTTTGTACTACTCTTATATTGTTTCATAAGGTTATCAGAAGTGTTCCTATCAAAATGCCTCAGACCTTCCCTATTTTATCTTGATATTACAAAGAGAGAGAGAGAGAGAGAGAGAGAGAGAGAGAGAGAGAGAGAGAGAGAATATTTGAATATTTAGAAGGAGATTCTTGTTCATATATAGGCTTAATTACATGGACTCATGATTCCTTCCAAATTTGTGATTTTGTCATTATATCGAAATGTTTTCCCAGTCATGACAGATAATATCAAAAATTTCAAATATCCCCCCTCTTTGCGCTGCCAGCAAGGGCAATCTAAATCAAATGGATAGTGGCTCTAGTTTTACCAATCTATTTTTTGAGTCACTACCTCTATTTATACCTCATAAATATATTCCTGTAGAAAAAATCTATATTATGCACATTTGGTAACAGAGTAAATGCAGTTTGGATGATGAGGTAATGCAGCTTGCCTTGAAATATTTTATTTTAATCTGTTTTGTCTTTACAGAAGACTCTGAAATCAAACCATAAACAATTAAGGAGACAATTAGATTATTACACCAAAATAATATTTATTTAGATCTTAAAGATAAACATAATTTATGTGCAAGAAAATATCCAAGAACTGATTCAAACCAGTTCCAATTGTTCAATGGAAAGAGCCATCTACACTCAGAAAGAGGACTGAGGCAACTGAGTGGGTTTCACAACATAGCATTTTCACTCTTTTTGTTGTTGTTTGCTTGCATTTTATTTTGCTTTTCTTTTTTTTCTTGTGCAGCATGATAATTGTGTACATATATACATATATATGTATGTATTATATATATAATGGATGTAACATATTTCTATCATGTTTAACATATATTGGATTATTTGCCCTCTAGGGGAGGACTGCAGGAGAGGGGGAAATTGGAACACAGAGTTTTGCAAGGGCTAATGTTAAGAATTGTCCAATATTTTGAAAAATACAAAGCTTTAATAAAAAAGGAAAGAAAATGCCCACAAAACTTAACATTATGTGGTAGGAGTATAGGGAAGAAAATTGAATAAGAAAGCATGTATCAAGAAGCAATAGAAAGAATCAGAGAATTAGGTGACATATTGAAGATATACTAAATAAAGATGTGTGACCTAAGAACAATTTCTTAAAATCTCTGGAACAGTTTCTTCATGTATCTGCCTTATTCATGGTGACAAAAAGTATGAAGAGCATGGCATTTTACAAACAAATTTGAGCAGCTGAAGAAAAGTCAGAATCTCAATGATAACAGTATTGGAAACAGTTATAAATTGTACAATTTATCCTTGGATTTTGAATGGGGCAAGGGGAAGGATGTTCCCATTCTAATTAGACTATGTAGATGCTAAGATGAGTACTCATTTTCAATCACTTTAAGAAGAACACTCAGTAGTAATGAGGACTGGACATTAGCCAAAGTACACACTTAGAAATATTAAAATCCACTGTATTGCATGCTACATTACCTCATCAACCAAATGGCATTGACTTTGCATACAAATGCAGGTTCTTTAGATTTGATAGAAAGCTTTACAATATTATCTCATTTGCTCTTCACAACAACCCTGAGATGTAGATGCTATTATAATCCTTATTTTACTTTCCAGGGAATCAAGGCAGATAGAAGTAAATCACTTGCCCAGGGTCATAAAGATTTCTGAGGATGGTCAGGAATTCAAGCCTTCATAACTCTATCTATTGCACTACCTACTTCTTGTTTTCAATGAGATACAAAATGAAAACTGTGGTAGTGGCATCCTGCAACTTAAATTTTTGAAAGGTATTTTTATAAGTTGAGAACAAGGGCAAGTAAATGGAAAGGAATACAAAGGAGTATTGTGAGACATTGGAAAGACTCTTGGCTTTGGAGCTGGGGTAACCTGTGCTCAAATCCTACTCTATTACTTATTACATATATGATTGGGAATGAAGCATGTTCTCTTTTGTTCTTAGTTTCCTCTTCAGTAAAATTGTTTCATCGGGCTAGATGATTTCTAAAGTCCTTTACAACTCTAAATCTACAAAACTATGAAGCCCAGAAAAGACTAAAGTTTTTTACTAAATGATAATAAATGTAAAAACAACATCGTGAGGTATGCTGGATGCAAGAAGATCAAGGAAAAACTAGGAACACTGCTTGGAATTGGTAGGATGATAATAACAAATGACAGAAAGTCAAATTATTCAAGACATAACTTGCTTCTCTTTTCCCTATCAAGGCAAATGACTTCAAAATGAAAGACTAGAACAGAAATGGTTCTAATGAAACCAAGATTCAGAATAAAGAATGAGATGGTTAAGAGAATACCTCACTATCCTCAATGAATTTGTAACTTAAAACCCAAGAAACATCCTAGGGTAACTGAAGAGTATTGACAGTACTGCTATCATTAATCTCTGAAAAATAGTGAAGAAAGGACAAGATAAGACAGCTGTAAATGTCACAATTTTCAAAAATGTGATCATAAGCCAGGAAATATGATATTGATTGGAAAAATTATATATGATAATTAAAAAAGATCTATGATGTTATTGGTACAGAAAACTCTCATTCTAAGAGTTTTCCTTTTACTGGGTTGTAATCACTCCATGATAGTGGATAATTCCTAGATAATTGCCTAAGAAGAAGTTGTAAACCTAGGTCTTGCTGGCTCCATGTCTGGCTCTCTATAAGTTATGTCATATTTCTCTGGCAAAACTAAAACCAGTATGATTCAAGAGATAATTTATGAATCCATAGGAAGACAATAACAATGAAATATTAAAGTTTCATCATGAAAAAGTAATATCAGATTACACTCAATTCCTTTGTTGATAATTACTGATTTTTCTATTTATATTTATTAAATTTATTAAATGTTTTCCAATTATATGCAAATATTTTAACATTCAGTGTTTTTTTGCTTTTGAATTCCAAATTCTCTCTTTCCTTTTTACCTTTTCCCAACTCTGCTTTAATATATACATTCAGAGGTCTTAAATTCTCTTTCTGAAGATGTACAATATTTTTCAGCATATAGTCTTTGGAACTCCCTTGGATCATCCTCTTGATCAGAGTAACTAAGCTTTTCACAGTTGATCATCATTTCAACCTTGCTGTTATCATGCAAAATGATCTCTGGACTTGACTCACTTAGCTCTGCATCAGTTGATATAAGTCTTCCCAGGTTTTTTGAAACTATTCTGCTCATCATTTTTATAGCACAATATTATTTATACCACAATGTTCAAACATTCTCTAATGGGCGAACATTCCTATAATTTCCAATTTTTGCCACCACAAAAATATTATAAATATTTTTCTACAAATAAAAGTCTTTTTTTTTCTTGTATCTCTTTGGGATATAGACCAAGTTGTAGTGCTGCTGGGTCAAAGGATAGACAGTTTTATAGATCTTTGGGCATAAGTCCATTATGATTGGACCAATTCACAACTTCAGCAATGAACTAGTTCCAAATTTTCCACATTCCCTTCAGCATTTTTCCTTTTCCTTTGAGCCAAATTGATAGGTGTGCATCTCAGAGTTGCTTTAATTTGCATTACTTTAATTAGCAGTGATTTGGAGCATTATATATGATTATTGATAGCTTTGATTTCTTCATTTGAAAACTTAGCTGTTCACATACTTTAAATATTTATCAGATGGGGGATGGCTCATATTTTTTAAAAATAAATTTGGCTTAGTTTCCTATAATGAGAAATGAGATCTTTATCAAAGAAATTAACAGCAAATGGGTTCCCCCCCCCATTTCCCATTTTCTTTCTAATTTTGATTGCATTCGTTTTATATTGCAAAAATTTTAACTTCATGCAAAGTTGTCCATTTTATTTCTTGCCATTCTTTCCATCTTTTGTTTGGTAATAAACCCAGCTCATTCACCTATAGATATATCTAATTCATAGGGTTCAATAGGAATAGGCATCATGGAGAACAGATGCTGAGTAATCTAACTCCACCTCTTTAAGTCCTTACTTGATTCTAGTTACAGTGGATAAGGTCATTCTAGCATTGCTTCTTCCCCCCATCATTTTTCAGGAGTATAATGGCTACTTATACAACCTAGATAAGTAAGGAGTTACAAACTATATCTTTCTAATACTCTAATACTATTATATTTCTAATACTTATATTATTTCTAATACTAATAATAACGTCTCTGTGCCTTAAAATCCATTGAATCAATCCCCTGCCCTGCCCCTATAACTTACATACCTCAGGCATTAATATATTTCTGACCTGCCAATACATCTTACACATTCCTGGGTCTTGTCATTCAATCTACAACTTCAACCTTTGGATCACTGAGGCCTGTAATCCATCCTAAATTTTTCTCTACATGTATATCACACTCACTCAATTACAATGTGTGGTCCTTAAGGGTAAGGGATATCTCATTTTTCTGTTTGTATCCTTGGTCAGTTGAAAGAATTTTTCCTTCCTTTCCTCCTTCCTTCCTTCCTCCCTTCCTTTCCTCCTTCTTCCCTTGCTTCCTCCTCTTGTTCCTTCTCTCCTCCTTTCTTTCCCCGTCCTTTCTCTCCTTCCCTCCTTTAAATTTTCCTTCCTTCCTTCTTTCTTTCCTTTCTTCCTTCTCTCCTTCCCCACTGCCTCCATTCCTTCCCTCCTTCCTGACTTTTCTTCCTCTCTCCCTTCTTTCATTCCTTCCTTCTTCCTTTCCTTCCCCTTCCCTTCCTCCCTTCCTTCTCCCTCTCTTCTCTCCTTCCTTCTCCTCTTTCTTCTTTCCTTCTTTCCTACCTTCCTTCTTTCCTTTGTTCCTTCCTTGCTTCCTTCTTTACTTCATTTCTTTTTTTCTCCCATTCTTTCTTTTCTTTCCTTCCTTCCTTCCCTTGCCTCTTTCCTTCCTTCCCTTCCTCCATGCACATAAGTTATCATACCCTTACCCTTAATTACACATGCTCTTAATTTTTTTCTCTTTTATACCTCTGAACCCTCCCAAGATATCTTAGAATTTACTGCCTAAATTTTGTTCTTAATGACCAGACGTTAAACCAAAATCAATCTGATTCTAATTGGCCTCCAATAAGTCATAACTCAAGCCCCAATTGGTCAGTGCTTGGGTCCTGATTGATTCAGATTAAATGAAAATAGCAGTTGTTTCTGCTTTGGTCCAGAAACACTGAGGGTCTTCTCCCAGACGTATTTATTGTTTATTTGTTTATTTTATTCTATGTAAAAGAGGAGATTCTTTGCCTCAATTGCTACTTATCATTAATCAACGAATGTATGTGGTCTCAATCAAACCAAGAAATGTTGAAGACCTTCACTTGAAAAGGCCGAGGTTTCCCATTTCAAACAGTACTATCTATAGTCACCTTGATCTATATCTTGCTACTAAACTTAGAAGGCACTGGAAGAGAAAATGAGGCAGGTGACTTTGCACATCTCTCCCTCACTTAAATTCTAATAAATTCATTTAATTAATTTATTTTTATTATTAAAGTTTTTTTTTAATTTACAAAGCATATGCATGGGTGATTTTTCCAATATTGACCCTAGCATAACCTTTTGCTCCAAATTTTCCCCTCCTTCCTCCCACTCTCTCCCCTAGCTGGCAGGTAGTCCAAAATATGATAAATATATTGAAATACACATTGGATCATATATATGTATACATATTTATACAGTGATCTTGTTGCAAAAGAAAAATCAGTTCAAGAAGGAAGAAAACAGATCTGAAAAAGAAAACAAAATGCAAGCAAATAACAACAGAATGAGAATGCTATGCTGTGTTTCACACTCTATTCTCATGGTTCTCTTTCTCGGTATAGTTGGCTCTCTTCATCACTGCACAAGTGGAACTGGTTTGAACCATCTCAATGTTGAAGAGAGCCACGTCGGTCAGAATTGATTATAGTATAGTCTTGTTGTTGCTTGTATGATTATCTCCTGGTTCTATTTATTTCATTAAGCATCAGTTCATGTAAGTCTCTCCAAACCTCTCTAAAATCATTCTGATGATCTTTTCTTAGAGAACAATAGTATTCAATAGCATTTGTATACCATAATTTATTCAGCCTTTCTCCAAGTGATGGACATCCATTCAGCTTCCAGTTTCTTGCCACCTTTACGAAGAGGGCTGCCACAAATACTTTTGCAAATGTGGGTCCCTTTCCCTCCTTTAAGATCTCTTTAGGATTCAATCCCAGTAGAAACACTGCTAGATCAAAGGGTATACACAGTTTGAAAACCTTTTTGAGCATAGTTCCAAACTTCTCTCCAGAATGGTTGCATCTGTTAAACAGTTCCACCAACTATGTATCAGTGCCCTAGTTTTTCCACATCCTCTCCAACATTTATCACTATCTTTTCCTGTCATTTTAGCCAATGGTATAAGGTGATACTTCAGAACTGTTTTAATTTGCATTTCTCCAATAAATAGTGATCTAGAGCATTTCTCCATGTAACTGTAGCTGACTTTCTCCTCTGAAAATTGTCTGTTCATATCCTTTGACCATTTATCAATTGGAGAATGGCTTGAACTATTATAATTTAAAGTCAATTCTTTATATATTTTAGAAATGAGGACTTTATCAGATCCTTTGGATGTAAAAATGTTTTCCCAGTTTATTAATTCCCTTGTAATCGTGTCTGCATTAGTTTTGTTTGAATAAAAACTTTTTAACAATATAACCAAAATTATCTATTTTATGATCAATAGTGATGTCTAGTTATTCTTCTGTCACAAATTCCTTTCTCTTCCACAAATCTGAGAGGTAAACTATCCTAATGTTCTTCTAATTTGTTTATAGTATCATTCTTTATGTCTAGACCATGAACACATTTCAACCTTATCTTAGTACATAGTGTTAGATGTGGTCTATACCTACTCTCTGCCAAACTAGATTCCAATTTTCCCAGCAGTTTTTATTATAAGATTTTCTTATATCAAAAAGTGGGGCCTTTGGGTTTGTCAAACATTAGATTGTTATAGTCACTTGCTACTTGGTTCTGTGAACCTAACCTATTCCATTGATCAACTTCTCTATTTCTTTGCCAGTACCAAATGGATTTCATGAATGCTGCCTTATAATATAGTTTTAGATCTGGTACAGCTAGGCCACCCTCATTTGCTTTTCTCTTTATTAATACCATTGAAATTATTTATCTTTTGCTCTTCCAGATGAATTTTGTTATTTTTTTCTAGTTCACTAAAATAGTTTCTTAGGAATTTGATTGGTATAGCACTAAATAAATAGATTAGTTTTTATTATATTTGCTCTGTCTATCCACAAACACTTGATGTTTTTCCAATTGCTTATATCTGACTTTATTTGTGTGGAAAGTGTTTTTTAGTTTTGCTTATATAATTCCTGACTTTCCCTTAGTAGATAAATTTCCAAATATTTTATATTATCAACAGTTGTTTTATTTTATTTTTTATTTTTTGCAGTATAATTTTTAAAAGATATTATTTTATTATTATTATTATTATTATTATAACTGTTTATTGACAGAACATATGCCTGAGTGGTTTTTTACAACATTATTCCTTGCACTCACTTCTGTTCTGACTTTTCCCTTTCCTCCCTCCATCCCCTCCCCTAGATGGCAAGCAGTCTTATATATGTTAATTATGTATATCCTAGATACAATATATATGTGCAGAACAGAACAGTTCTCTTGTTGCACAGGAAGAATTGGATTTAGAAGGTAAAAATAATCTGGTAAGAAAAGCAAAAGTGCAAACAATTTATACTCATTTCCCAGTGTTACTTTTCTGAGTGCGGCTGATTCACTGGAAGTAAATTAGATCTTCTCTTTGTTGAAGATATTCATTTCCATCAGAATACATCCTCATATTGTATCGATCAACAGTTATTTTAAATGGAATTTCTTTTTGTATCTCTTGCTTTTGTTAATGATCTATAAGAATGCTGATGATTTATGTGGATGTATTTTGTATCCTGCAACTTTGCTAAAGTCATAGGTTATTTCTAATTGTTTTTTAGTTGATTATCTGGGATTCTCCAAGTATATCATCATATCATCTGCAAGGAACTTTAATTTGGTTTCCTCATTATCTACTCTAATTCCTTTAATCTCGTTTTCTTCTTTTCTTGCAAAGACTAGCATTTCTAATACAATATTGAATAGCAATGGTGATAGTGGGCAACCTTGTTTTACCCCCAATCTTACTGGGGATGGCCCTAGTTTAACCCCATTATATATGATGTTTGCTGATAGTTTTACATAGATGCTACTGACTACTTAAAGGAAAAATAAATTCATTCCTATACTCTTTAGTGTTTTTAATAGGAATAGGTGTTGGATTTTAGCAAATGCTTTTTCTGCATCTATTGATAATTATAAGGTTTTTGTTAAGTTGTAATTGATATAGACAATTATGGCAAGAGTTTTCCTAATATTGAACCAGCCCTGCATTCCTGGTATAAATCCTACTTGGTTGTGGTATATTATCCTGGGGATGATTATCTATAATCTCTCTGCTAATATTTTATTTAAGATTTTGGCATCAATATTTATTAGGGAGGTTGTTCTATAATTTTTTACTCTGTTTTCATCCTACCTGATTTAGGTATCAGTACCATGTCTGTGTCATAGAAGAAATTTGGTGAGAGTCCTTCATTCCCTATTTTTCAAGTAGTTTATAAAGTATTGGAGTTAATTGCACTTTAAATGTTTGATAGAATTCACATGTAAGTCCAGCTGATCCTGGGTATTTTTCTTAGGGAGTTGATTAATAACCTGTTTTATTTCTTTTTCTAAAATGGGACTATTTAACTAATTTATTTTCTCTTCTGTTAATCTGGGCAATCTATATTTTTGTAGTTCTTTCTCCATTTTACTTAGGTTATCAGATTTATTGTCATAAAGTTGGGCAATGTAATTCCTGATAATTGCTCTAGTTTCCTCTTCATTGGATAGTTTTCCCTTTTCATTTTTGAGACTAACAATTTGATTTTCTTCTTTCCTTTTTCTAATCAATTTAACTAAAGGTTTATCTATTTTTTTTAAGTTTTTTCCATAAAACCAACACTAAGTTTTATTTATTAATTCAATAGTTTTTTTTGTTGTTGTTTTGTTTTTTTAGTTTCAATTTTATTGAATATTTTTAGAATATCAAGTTTAGTATTTGGGGGGGTTTAATTTGTTCTTTTTTCTAGCTTTTTTAGTTACAAACCCAAATTATTAATCTTCTCTTTCTCTATTTTATTCAAGAAGCATCTAGAGATATATAATTCCCATTATAAAAAATGGGATACTTGGCTGTGTCCCACAAATTTTGGTATGTTGTGTCATTATTGTCATTCTCTTGAATGAAATTATTAATTGTGTCTATGATATGCTGTTTCACCCATTTATTCTTTAGAATGAGATTATTTAGTTTCCAATTTCTTTTTGGTCCATTTTCCCCTGGCACTTTATTGAATGTAATTTTTATGACATCATGATTTGAAAAAAAATGCATTTACTATTTCTGCCTTTCTGCATTTGATTTTGAGGTATTTATGTCCTAATATGTGGTCAATTTTTGTATAGCTTCCATGAACTGCTGAGAAGAAAGTGTACTCCTTTCTGTCTCCATTCAGTTTTCTCCAACTATCTATCATATGTAGTTTTTCTAGTGTTCTATTTAGCACTTTAACTTCTTTGTTATTTGTTTTATGGTTTGATTTATCTAATTCTGAGAGTGCAAGGTTGAGATCTCCCACTATTATAGTTTTGCTATTTCTTCTTGCTGTTCTCTTAACTTCTCCTTTAGGAATTTAGATGTTATACCACTTGGTGCATATATGTTTAATATTGATATTGTTTAATCATCTTGGTGCCCTTTAGAAAGATATAGTTTCCTTCCTTATTCCTCTTTTAATTAGATCCATTTTTGCTTTTGCTTGATCTACGATCTGAATGGCTACCTCTGATTTATTTTTTTTAACTTCACCTGAACCATAATAGATTCTACTCCAGCCTTTTGCCTTTACTCTGTATGTATGTATCACTCTGCTTTAAATGTGTTTCTTGTAAACAACATGTTGTAGGATTCTGGCTTTTAATCCAATGTGCTATCTGCTTATATTTTATGTTAGAGTTCACCCCATTCACATTTATTAAAGCTACTAATTCTGTATTTTCTGCCATCTTATTAACACCAAATCATACTTTTCTCTTTTCTTTTCCCCTTACCCTCCTTCCCAGTATTTTACTTATGAGCACTACTTGCCTCAACTAGTCCTCCCCCTTTAGAGACCCTCCTCTTTCTTATTTCTTTCCCCTACTATTTCTCTTTTACCTTCTATTTAGCTAATCCTTTCCCTTTTCCCCTTTCCCCTTCCACTTTTCTATAAGATGAGAGATGTTTCTCAAATATATCTAATATTCTTTCTTTGGGACAAATCTGATGAGAGTAAGACTCACACAATGTTCATCACCCTTCCTTCTTTCCCTCAATTATAATATGTTTTCTTTATCCCTTTCTGAGATGCAATTTCCTTTTTTTTTTTAAACTTCCACTTTCCCCTTTTTTCCTGTTACAATCTCCTTTCCATTTCTAGTTTCTTTTTTATGTTTTAACAGTAAAATCAGATTATACATGTACTCTCAATGCATACCCGTAACAGAAATACAGTTCTCAAGAGTTTTTTTTTTTCTTTTTACCTTTTTATGCTTCTCTTGAGTTCTATATTTGGAAATCAAATTTTTTGTTTAGCTCTGGTTTTTTCATCGAAAATAAATGGAATTCACCAGTTTCATTGACTGTCCATCTTCTTCCCCGAAAGAAAATGCTCAGTTTATCAGGGTAATTTACTCTTGGCTGCATTTCAAGATCCTTTGCCTTTTGGAATATCAGATTCCAGGTCCTTCTATCCTTTAAAGTGGAAGTTGCTAGGTTCTGAGTAATCCTTATTGTGGCTCCTCTGTATTTGAATTGTTTATTTCTGACTTCTTGTAATAGTTTTCCTTTGTCCAATAATTCTCAAATTAACCATGATATTCCTTGGGGTTTTAATTTTGGAGTCTCGGGAGGGGTTCAATGAATTCTTTAAATGGTCATTTTATTTTCTGATTCTATGATATCTAGGCTATTCTCTTTGATGATTTCCTGAAAAATAGTGTCTAGGCTCTTTTTAAAATCAAATTCATTTATTTTACATATTAATTATGAATCATGTTGGGATAGAAAAATAAGAGCAAAAGAGAAAAACCATCAGAGAGATTAAACAAACAAACAAACAAACAAAAAGTGAACATAGCATTTGTTGATTTACAGTCAGTCTCCGTAGTTCTTTTTCTGGATATAAGGTGACATTTTCTGTCCAAAGTCTATTGGCATTGTTTTGGAACCGCTGAGAAAAGCCAAGTCTTTTATAATTGATCATTGTACATTCTTGCTGTTATTGTATACAATGTATTCCTGGTTTTGCTTATTTCACTCAGCATTTTTGTGTAAATCTTTCCAGGTCTTTCCAAAATCAGCTTGATCATCATTTTTATAGAACAATAATAACTTTGTATACCACAGCTTATTCAGCCATTTCTCCAATTGATGGATATCTACTCATTTTCCAATTCTTTGCCATCACAAAAAAAGTGCTATTACAAATATTTTTGCACATATGGATCCTTTTCCCTCATTTAAGATTTCCTTGGGATACACATCCAGTAATGGCACTGCTGGGTCAAAGGATATGCACAGTTTTATAGCCTTTTGGGTATAGTTCCAAATTGCTTTTCAGAACTGTTCGATTATTTTACAATTGCACTGACAATGCATTAGTGACCCAATTTTCCCTCATCCCCTCCAACATTTATCACTATCTTTTTCCTATCATTTTAGCCAACGGTATAATGGTAATACTTCAGAACTGTTTTAATTTGCATTTCTCTAATAAATAGTTATCTAGAGCATTTCCCCATATAACTATAGCTGACTTCAATTTCCTCCTTTGAAAATTGTCTGTTCATATCCTTTGACCAATTTATCAATTGGGGAATGACTTGTATTTTTACAAATTTGACAGAGTTCTTTTTGTATTTTAGAAATGAGATCTTTATCAGAAGTACTGGCTTAAAGATATTTTCCCAGATTTGTACTTATCTTTTAATCTTGTTTCTGTTAGTTTAGTTTGTGCAAACCCTTTATAATTTAATGTAATCAACATTGTCCATTTTACCATTTATAATGTTCTGTAGATTTCTGGTCATAGATTCCTCCCTTCTTCAAAGATCTTACAGGTAAATTATCCATTTCTCTCCATTTGTTTATGGTATCATCTTTTATGCCCCAATCATATACCCATTTTGACCTTATTTTGTTATCAAGTGTGAGATGTAGGTCTATGCCAAGTTACTGACATATTGTTTTCCAGTTTTGCCAGAAATTTTTTGTCAAATTGTGTGTTCTTGTTCTAGAAGCTGGATTTGGTGGGTTTTATCAAATATTAGATTAGGCCTTGATTATTTTGTCATGTGTATCTAATCTATTCCATTGATCCCCCTCTCTATTTCTTAGCCAGTACCAAATGTTTTTGATGATTGCTAGTATAATAAAGTTTGAAGTTTGGTACTGCTAAGCCACCATCCTTTATATATTTTTTTTTTCATTAATTCCCTTGATATTCTTGAGCTATTGTTTTTTCAGATGAATTTTGTTACAAATTTTCCTAGTTCTATAAAATAAATTTTTGGCAGTTCACTTGATATGGCACTGAACAAGTAGATCAATTTAGGTAGAATTGCCATTTTATTATATTTTATATTATTAGTACAATATTACAATGTATTATATTACATATTTTATAATATTAGCTATATATTATATTGCATACACATATATAATATTATATTATACTAGCTGCTCATGAGCAATTGATATTTTTCCAAGATCTAACTTTATTTGTGTGAGAAGTATTTTGTAATTGTGTTCATATAGCTCTTGGCTTTGTCTTGACAGGTAGACTCCAAAGTACTTTATTTAGTCTAATTTTAAATGGAGTTTTTCTTTCTATCTCTTGCTGATGGACTTTGTCAGTAATATATAGAAATACTGATGGATTGTGTGGGTTTATATTATATCCTGCAACTTTGATAAGTCTGTTAATTGTTTTGAGTAGGTTTTTGGATAATTTTCTAGGATTCTCTAAGTATAATATCATATCTGCAAAGAGAGACAGTTTTATTTCCTCGTTGCATATTCTAATTCCTTTAATTTTTTTTTCTTATTGCTAAAGCTAACATTTCTAGTACAATGTTGAGTAATAGTGGTGATAATGGTCATCCTTGTTTCACCCTTGTCATATTGGAAATGCATTCAACTTCTCTCCATTAAAGATAATGCTTACTGTTGGTTTTAGATAGGTACTGCTTATTATTTTAAGAAAAACTCCATTTATCCCTATGCTCTCTATTATTTTAATAAGAATGGATGCTGTTATTTTGTCAAAAGCTTTTTTCTGTATCTATTGAGATTATCATCTGATTTCTATTGGTTTAATTATTGATATGGTTGATCAACACAAACACCACTAGATCACAATGTATTATTCTGCTTATAAATTGATGTAATCTTTTTGCTAATATTTTATCTTAAAGTTTTGTATCAATATATTCATTAGGGAGATTGTTCTGTAATTTTCTTTCTCTGTTTTGGCTCTTCCTGGTTTATGTATCAGTACCATATTTGTGCCCTAGAAGGAATTTAACAGTACTTCTACTTTGCCTATTTTTCCAAATAGTTTACAAAAAATTGGAATTAACTATTCTTTTCATATTTGGTAGAATTCACTTGTGAATTGGCACTGAAGATTTTTTTTAGGGAATTCATTAATAGTTTGTCCAAATTCTTTTTCTAAAATTGTCCTTTTCTCTCACAATTTGAGTAATTTATTTCCTCTTCTGTATATATGGGAATTTATATTTTTGTAAATATGCATTCATTTCAGTTAGATTGTCAGACTTACTGCTATATAGTTGGGCAAAGTAGCTCTTAATTATTGCTTTAATTTCTTTTTCATTGGTGATAAATTCACCCTTTTTATTTTTGATGCTGATAGGTTTTTTCTTTTTTTTTCTAATTGAATTAACCAAAAGTTTATCTATTTTGTTTTTTTTTCATGAAACCAACTCTTAATTTTATTTATTAATTCAATATTTTCCTTCGCTTCAATTTTATTATTCTCTCTTTTGAGTTTCAGAACTTCTAATTTGGTATTTAACTGGGGGGGTTAGTTTGTTCTTTTTCTAGCTATTTTAGTTGCCGCCATTACTAACACAAATGTTGCTTGTGGACTGGGAAAATAAATTGGAGGCAGACAGAAGAGGAGAGAGATGAGACAATGCAATGTCTTCTCAGTGGAGAGGTCAGAGAACAGCAACTGCCTCTCAGTCTCCTTGAATCACCATCATCCTCTTACAAGAAGAGAAGAAAAGGTCTAACAGAAGTAAAGCAAAGTTACATATTGTGTTCCCAACAAAGTATCACACAGCTAAAAAGTGCTAAGTGTTTGAGAACAGATTTGTACTCAGGTCCTCCTGAATTCAGGGCCAGCACTCTATTCATTGCATCTACTAGCTGCCCTATATCTGTATATTCTTCAATGATTGTAATGAAAAAAAAAGTTATGAGATCCTAAACAAAAATACATACCTAAATGGAGACTTAGGAATAAAATTTTAAATAATGACTGGATCAAAGAACAAATCATATTTTAAAAATTAAAAAAAAAAAACTATTTAAAAGGAAATGATAAAATATAATACCAAAATTTCTAGGATATAGCAAAAGTGGTCTTCAGAAGGAAAATCATATACTAACCATCATAAATTAGCAAAATAGAAAAAGAATTAATGAACTACTTGTGCATTTTAAAAATTAGCAAATCAATGAATAAAATTTTAAAATAAGCAAAGGAGGGAATGATTAATAATTAGTAGGAAATCAATGAATTGGAAGCAAAAATCATAGAAATGATTTTTTAAAATCCATAAAACTTTTTTCTTTGAAAAGACTAATAAATTAGCTACTCTGATTTATAATAAAAATCAAATCAATAAAATATTAATTAATTTTAGTGAAATCAAGGAAAAACAGAAGAAAAGTCAAAATCTAACCATATGGTACATAGTTATATGCTAACAAAGCTAAGAACACGCACAAAAAACCCTTCAAAAATGTAAAATACCAAATTATCAAAAAATCAGACACACATCATTAAAAAAAAAAAGCCCAGCATGAGTAGAAGAAATGGATGTAGCTATAAAGCAGCCAGAAAAAGGGACAGGTCTGGTCCTAATTAATTCAGAAGACAATTTTTATGAATGTCTTTATGAAACAAAAATAATCCCAATACCTTAAAAAATATGAAAATCAGGCAATAGGTCAATATCATTTTTAAATAAAATCCTATCAAGAAGACTACAGGGACTTATACAGAAAAAAAAAAATCATTATGATCAAGTGAGTTCATGCCAAGGAAACAATAATCATTCAACAGAAGAAAAACTATTAAGATAATTTATCATATTAAAAGCCAAAACCTAAAAAAAATTCTTTGAAAAAATACAACATTCTTTTTTTTCTTAAAAGAAAAACGTCAACATGTGGGCAAAAGCAAACCTTATATGCAATGGGACTATTTTAGAATCTTTTCTGATATTTGTGGAAGTGAAGCAATGACACTCTACCCATTATTATTTATGGAATTCTAGAAATGCCAGCAGTAGCAATAAAACAATAGAAAGGAATTAAAGGAATAAAGCTAGGTAACAAGAAGATAAAACTACCTCATGACTGATGAAATAATATCTTATTAGGAAAACCCCAAATCAGCACACATACTAATTAAGGCAATTAACAGTTTCAACAATATTGCAAGTTCCTAAGTAAATTCTCAGAAATCAGCAGCTTTTCTATATAATAAAACACAAGAAGCAATAATAGAAAGAGAAATCCCATCCAAAATAGCTACAATATGTAAAAAAATATCTAGAGATCAATTTACCCAAACATACAAAATACTTGTATAGATTCAGTTACAAAACTCTTCTCAAAGAAATAAATAAAAAGCTAATTAACATGAAGACTATTTAGTATTCATTACTAGACCATGCCAACATAATAAAAATGACAATATTATCCAAATCAATTTATACTTTTTAATGCTGTACCAATCAACTCATGAGAGGAATATATTATAGAACTTGATAACATCAAAATTCTTTTGGATAAATAGATGATTTAGAATAAGAAGAGAAATGATGAACAAAAGTAGGAAGGAAAGGAGAATAGCACTATCAGACCTTAAACTATATTGTAAAATAACAGTCATCAAAACTATTTGATAATTAAAGAATAGAGACACAGATCAATGAAAGAGGATACAGGAGAATCAGCAACAATAGAACTCAGTCCTCCCATATTTGATAAAGTAGAAAACATAACTAAAATGAATTCTTTATTTGATGAAACAATTGAGAAAACTGAAAAAGTAATATAAAATAGACTTATATAAACATCTTACTGAACACACTTTTTTATACATTCTAAATGGCAATTACAACTGATAAATAAATTACTCTATTTGAAACTAAAAAGCAGGGGCACCTAGATGGTGCAGTGGATAGAGCCCTGGTCCTGAGGTCAGAAGGATCTGACTTCAAATCCGACCTGAAACACATTTTAGTTGTCTGATTGTGGGCAAGTCACTTAGTTCCAATTAAGTGGGGGGGAGAAAAAGAAGATGAAACTTAAAATCTTTTACATAAAAACCATTCATTAATCTGGGATAAGAAGGAAAGTGGTCAAATACAAAGTGGAGCTCTTTGTATCAATTTTCTCTGCTAAGAGTTATGTATCCAGTATAAATAAATATTAGAATAAGAACAAAATGTTAACTACAAAGTAGTAACAACTACATGAAAAAGATGCTCCAAATCACTAATAATAAGAGAAATGTGCATCAAAATAATTCCAAGGTTTCACTTTATCCCCTGAAAATTGGCAAAGAAATGAATTTAAAAAGTCAACAGTCAATGTTGGAAGGTTTAGAAAGTGGAAAGATAAGTACATTTATAGACTGTCAGTGAATCTGTAAAATTGCACACCCAATCTGGAAAGTAATTTGGAATTATGCAATAAAGGGAATATTCACTCTGCTCATTCCCTTTGAATGAGAGACTCCATTATTAGGTTTATTTCCCAAAGAAATCACTGATAAGAAAACAGTTCCAAAATACTTCAGAATATCTATAGCAGCACTCTTTGTGATAACTAAAAATTGAAAACAAAGTACATACTCATCAACTAGGAAACAATTAAACTGATATGTAAATGCAATGGAATATCACTGTTCTGTAACCCCCCCAATTTCTTAAACTGGGGTTCACAACCTTGTCTGGAATCTCATAACTGAATGTGGGGTCACAAAATTATGATTATAAGTAAACGTTTGATTTGTATACCTATTTTATATTTCTATTTACCCAGTGCAAATGTGTGTGTGTATGTGTGTGTGAAAAGTCAAAAGTAAATGTTGCAAAATTATAAAGATCAAGTGCAACTCAAAAGTATATAAAAAGACAGTCTTAATATACTCACTTCTTCAGGGAAGTGGGAAGCCCATTGCAATTGCATATTGTACATGTTTTTGGACTTTTTCAATGTATAGATCAGTTGTGTTGACTTTTTTGTTTCTTTCCTCTACAAAAATACTATATGTCTGTATTGGTCAACCTGTCATCTGGGGAAAGGGTGGTGGGAAGGAGGGGAAAAGTTGGAACAAAAGGTTTTCCATTGACAGTTGAAAAATTATCCATGCATATATCTTGTAAATAAAAAGCTATTAAAATACTGTGTCATAAATGATTCTTCTCTCAGATTAGAGGATAGATTTTTACATTACTGTGTTGTTATTGTAAGAAACAGAAAACATCAATAAATGCTTACAACAACAAAATATATGGGTAAAAAGAATTTCAATAAAACATTTTATTAAAAACCAGTAACAAAAACTAAAATAAATGGGAGGTAAAACAAAATACATTTCCCAAAGGTTTCTAATTACATCAATATTCTCAGGTTCTATTTTGCTGTTAAAATTAGAAACAACTTTTTGAGTCTTGCAGATCCACCACAGCTTTCTTTTCAAAGGGAAATAATTGTTTTGTTTTGTTTTGTTTTGTTTTTCCCACTAGAGCAAGAACAGAATGCTATTTCCTATAACTTTTTCACTTTGGGGAAATTTTTTTTTCAATTTTAGTGTTAATTGTAATGATTTTGAAGCATTAGGGAATGATTTGTATATAAAATATTGTTTAAAAAATGTTGTAGAACCCAGAACTTTGAAGCTTAAATTTCATTTAAGTGCTTAGGATCTCTAATGAAAAAAATATCAACACACCAATTTTATGTATATCTAGATATATTTATACCTAGACTTCTAAATTCCTCTTGAGAAGGCGGGATTAGAAAAATGAATGTTTCAGGGAACCAGAATTTCTGTGCTCTCCAGAGCACTGCTCCCATTTATGGGCTAAACAAATCTTAGTTATGACCTTTCTGGTTTTATAGAAAAGGCATGACTGCAGATTTCATGTACTATATTCTTAAATCAAATACCCAAAATGAAAAAGTGTGTATAATATATATGCATATGAATAAAAATAAGTACACACACAGAGAACCTAAAAAGACAAAAGAAATAAAGAACATATTTATCATTTGCATCCTAACATGGGAAAAAAAGAATGCACACAGGCATTCCAAAACCACCTCACATATAGTTCAAAGGGATTAAAGGAAAAATGAAAGAGAGACCACCAAGTTTCAGGGGTGCTCTACCTCATCATTTGATTGACAAATAATTGTCTAAGTTTAGTGGTTATTTAAGTTTGTCAGTAAGAGCTGTATACAACAAACTATTTAATCTGGATAGAGTGATAGTGTCTAAACTTGGGAGGAAAGAATAATTGGTGTGGGACAGCAATTAAAGAGTAGAAAGTTTTAAGTGAATTCCTATGGGGGAAGGAGGTAAAAATTGCTTTTATACAATCAAAACTGTCTCCTGCCAGCTGACACTACACATATTTGGAAAGAAATGACATTTTAAAATCCAGGCTATTTTAAAAATTAAATAAATTTAACATACAATCCTATATAGAACATAAAAAGATGTCAATAAACAAGCATTTAATAAGAGTCTACTTCGTGCCTGGCACTATGATAAGCACTGGTAACAAAAATAAAGTATATGAAACAAGCACAGCTCACAAGAAAGTTACATCATAATTAAGTGTGGCATAAGCATCTAAGTTGTACTGTATAACTTTTTATTGGTTGGTTAAATTTTTGGAGAAGATTTTTCCATAAATTGTCATGAAAATATACTTTGTCAGATGGATACGGATTTAGAAAAAAAATCTACTACTTTCTTTGATTTTCATTGGTTGTTGATAAAAGATTCAAAATATTTTGTATAATAATATGATACTATAAATTCCTATTTTCTATTTCTATTTCAATTATATACATAATACATGCTCGCTTTTCATTATTTTAGAATATGGATATATTATATATTATATATACTGAGTTCCAGGTTGAATTGATCTCTACATGCAATTAATTAAAAAACAAAGCCACTGATACTGAAACACAGACCTTGTAAATTCCAATTTAGTAGTGTTTTTCAAAAGAAATATTAAGTCTAACTGGGATTAAAGTTCTATCTTTAGATATACTTCTTTGTGCATGGCTCCATATGAAGCCTTTATCTGTGACTTTATTAGTATAGAAAACTCCAAAGTAAGAAAACTACTTCTGTCATGCATGTTAATATTATGTCTGCAATTTAGAGGCATAGAGAGTTTTCTACTTTGCTGATAATGTAACTTGTGCAAGGTCATACATCCCCTTGTATGCCAGAGATGAGACATGAATCCAAGTAATCTGGACAAAAGACCATCTTTATCTCTCATACCATACTGTTTCAACACTGGAACTCAGGTTTATTTTTCCCTACATCTCCATAAAATCTGGATTTTGAACAAGGAAATCACCACAATCATTTCTAATATCAAAATTCTATGATTTTTCTAAGTGTTCTTTCATTTTTTAAAATATCTTCATCATAATAATTATTTTTATGTAAAGGCCATGTCTCTTTTATGTCAGTAGTTTGCTGAAGTAAGGCAGAAAATAACTTTGTTATAATGAAAAGGAAATAGAATCAACTCACAAACAATGTAAGGTAATGATCTTTTTGTGTGTAAACTAAAAAGTGAAGAAAAAGAACTTTTGCGTGAAAAAAACCTTGACAAAATCTGCTTGTGAAGAAGGACAGTTTTAAGATTACATGTGAAGGAGAAATACAGGCAGTTTGGAGAAACAAATAAAAAACTGTCCTTTCTGAGAAAAAAAAAGTATGAAAGCAGAGAAATGGAGACAGAACAGCATTATGATCCTTCAATTTATTTGTATATGATTATTTTTAGAGTTTGAAAGATTGAAAGTGGTAGTGATTTGAGATTATGGGAAAATAAATGACTATCAGATTTATACATGTCAGAAAGGTAAATGTCATGAGTGTTAATTCCTGAGAGAAAGATAAGTCATCACTGACCAGCATGAAGATCTAATTTAAAGTATTAGGAGGATTTGTAAAGCCAGGAGTAATGAAAAAGCCTATATAAATCAACAAGAATAGTAATAACAAGTTAGGAAAAGAGTCTGTTAATAGGAAAACTTTTGATATTCTTCTGGAAGTCTGTTGATTGGAAGACAGGAATTTATTTTGTAGCTCACCGAAAAATAAATTGAGACAGTTCCTTAGAAATTCATTGGTAGAGAATTAAACTCTTATATCTTAGTTATTATGCTCCACTGTCATTATAGCTTAAGAAAAGAGTATGCTTTGTTGCTTAGACAGTGCTTGTTCTATGTTTTTTTTTAAGGAGAGAGAAAGAGTGCTATGAAAAGTTTGGTTCTCCTTGGACAGTGCAGAATTACTGCTGATTGAGTGAGGAGCTGGCTGAGCTTGTCTAAATTAACCCAAAAATCAAATGATTTGAGTTATGCTTTCTGTAAATAGCTAAGAGGTGATTAGACAAAGTGGAACTGTATTTATCGAGTGAAGAGTAACAAGGGTTCATCTACATTATTAGCAAAGTCAACCTGAGTAGCTTTGTACTTCTCTGGCTTCAAAGAGTTGTATGTCACCATAATAGTCTAACATGTTTTCAGTTCCCTTATAAGAAATATTATAAATTAAGTGCAATTTCTTCCTGAATGAACCAAAAACATCAATATATATGGTACACACTATAGAGTTACCCCTGACACTTAGATTTTCCTACTCATGTGCCTCCATGCTAGCCTTTTTAAAATTTGTGCCCACTCTTCTCCATGGACAATGCATGCATTGATAACAGAATGTTAGCAATGTTCATAGATAGAAAAGGATGTATTTATTATTAATTAACTGCAAGGTTATAATTAGTCTTATTTTTGTATTTAATTTCATTTTATATTTATATTTTAAATTATATAAATATATGTATTTCTGTATTCTACAGTATATTTAATATGTTTATATGTATAAATATAATTCAGATTATATTTGAAAGCCAATTGATATCATGATGAAAATTTAATGTGTCATTTTGTGGAAATGAAAAACATTTATGGGGGCTCTGGAGTAGTGAATAGTAGGAGTATCATGGCCTATGTGATGTTAATTCTTCTCTGGGAAGGTCAGACCTATTGGTAAGAGGGCAGCATGAGGTGACAGAACCATTCCAGAGAATGGAACCATGCCATGCCTAGGCACTACACTTTAAATTCCTAGAGATCTTTCCTACTTCATACCATTTTCTTAATCAATTCACCTTAACTCACCTTAATTCTCTCCACAGCATGTATTTCAAACCTATTCATTCTTCCCTAAGTTTCCAATGATACCCCTGTCCCTACCACCTTAGTTGAAGACTTTAATGTAAATTTGATTGAAAAACAGAGGCCATTAGATGAAATCTACCTCTTCTCCCCAATCCCTTAATCCAAATCATTTAGAATTCTTCCCCAGTATCTCTTCCTCCCCAGTATCTCTTCCTTTATATTTATCTCACATGAATTGATGGCCTTTCTCTTTATTGAGACAAACCAGTACATTCATCCCATTCCAACTTATTCCAACAGATTGTTCTCATCATCTTCACCACTAATCTTCGTCTGTCTGGGATTACTGACATCTTCCCTAAAAAGTCCACATCTCTCTTATCCCTGATGACAACAATAAAATTTTTTCCTTGATCCAACTGCGCTTACTAATTACCTTCCTTTATCTCAAAAAGAATAGGGTCCAGCTGATGGTTATAAACCAAGCAGTAAACACACTGTTTAAAAACAATCTGAAAAGGAGCTTCTGTTGTAAACCCCTAATATTGTTCCCCTAGATTAAAAATATTTAGGGAGCAAATAGATATCACTTTAAGTCAATATCTGAAAGAGTGATATCTAAGCCAGTACCTCTCTCAGAGATTGGAGAGGTGACTGACCAACCTGGTGACCCTTTTCTTATTGCTTTCAAGGAAGGAATCACATTCATTCTTGAAGTGGAAAGGCAAAATTCTAAAGATCTCTACACAACCCATATGGACATGCATATCTCACATAAGTACACACAGTTTAACCTGTAACGTATGAATAATAGGCTGACTTGTTCTTCACAATGTTATACATAACTCAGCAAAAAAAGGAAGATCTGCCATTTCAATTTCAGCAGCTAATTGAATAGCATGAAGGCTCTGTAACTAAGATTATAAGGATCAGAATAAACAGAAACCAGAGATAATCAAATGAATAAATTTGTCTTGAAGATGTATCAGAAGCCATATAGATTACTTTTCTAGGCATTAGATAATCAAGGTAAAAAGCATTGCTGAGGAAGAGGTAGGATCCAGAAGAGTAGACTGGAGATATGTGGAAAATATTTTGTTGGACTGTGATTTCAGTGATAGAGAAAATTTATACTAAGGGCATACCCTTCCCCTACGCAATGCAGAAATGCAACTGTTTTGCAACAAATAATCTTAGAGAACTGCCTGGGTCATTGAGAAGTTAAATGCTTATCCAAAGCCAATACTGACAATAGTATTATCAGAGGTAAACTCAGGTCTTCCCTAACTATGACCACGGATCTACGTCCTTTCAGTTAGACTGACCTCCTTGAGAGTGTTGATGATGTTGTTCAGTCCTGTCTAACTATTCATACCACATTTAGGGTTTTCATGGTAAAGATAATGGAGTGGTTTGTCATTTATTTCTCCAGCTCATTTTATATGTGAAAAAATTGGGGCAAGCAAGATTAATTAACTTGTCCAGTTTCTCATAGATTGTAAATGTCTGAGATCATATCTTCCATGACTCCAGGCAAGGTATTCTATACACTTTTCTACCTTGCTGTCTTTGAGAGCAGTAACAGTATTTTTTAACTTTCTTTGTATCCCCAGTGCTTAACACATAGTAGACATTCAAAATTCTTGTCTTGACTATCCATTACATAAAATAAACACAAAATAATTTTGGTATAGGACAAAAGAAGACAAATTGAAACAAGCAGGAAAGTACTTTTGAAGGAGCTGAGAATTACCATAAGGTAATAAGAATTAAGGGAATCCAAGAGGCAGAGGTGAGGTCTGTAATCTATCTACCCAAAGTTATGAGCCCTGGGATACTACAGCAAAAACAAACTATTGTATTTGCCAAGTGAAAACAAATTGCTTTTATTGTCAGCAAACAGCAAATCATCAAAAATCATTGAATGATAACTCGCATTTACGCCAAAATTCACATTTTTCATAGAGATACAAGGTTTAAAAAGCATGCTACATGTTAATTCATTTGATCCTTAGAACAACCTTGATATGTGTGCTAATATTATCCCCATTTTTATGGATGAAGAAACTGAGACGTAAAAATTACTTCCCTAGGCTCAGATAGCTAAGAATATCTGAGATAGGATTAAAAGTCTTCCTGGCTCCAGGCCCCATACTCTATACACTGAACTCCATACTAGATGCCAGATATGCTACTTTACCTTTCTAAGATAATGAAAACAAAAACAAGAGATGCTGTGTGAATTAGGCTGCAATGATACATCACTGTATACTAAGGACCCAATTGTTCTTCTATGCTGGTTTTCTTTGAGTAAATGAATAATAGGGGGAGTAGCCATCCCAGTTCACTATCTCTCCTTTGTGTTGTCTTTCAGACTTTTGGGGCATCATGTGTCCACTATAAGTTACCCAATCTTGAATAGAGATTAACAAATCTTCACTCCTACTTTGCTCTCAATTCTTTTTTTAACTCTACATCATGTAATCCCTTTGAAATTCCTATTCCCAACTTGGGCTGTCTCATGTCAATGATGGAAGTTGGACAAGTTGCTGGGAATCTTATTGCAGCCATCACATGGCAAATAAGCTACTATTGGACAGATAATATTGATAAGAACATGGGCTACTTCTTGCCATACAATTGTGAATTGCCCCATCCATTGAGATATATAGCCATAAAGCTGTCAGGGAAGCATTCACCAACCAGGAAATATGCAGTTTTCCTATTTAGACAGATTTGTCCATGCTGGGACAATTGCAGAAGGATGAATTGTTGGTGTAGGCTATTTAAAGAACAGGAAACTTGATTTCTATGACTATAGCTTTAAGACAAGAAAGAAAAGAAACCTTAGAGGATATTTAGTTCAAACCTTATATTTTATAGTTGAAGAAACAGTGGCATAGAAGGGCTAAATGACTCTGCTTAGATAGCAAACAGTAATCAACAGAGTCAGGATTAGAATTTAGGTCCTTTAGTTCTAGTACCAGCATTTCAGTTCAAGTTTATGAATCATCCAATGAGGATCCAGTAAATATTAGGACTTGGCAAATCACATCAGGGAAATTAAATTCCCAACATTGACTTGCTGTAAATAGATAGACAAAATAAGGACATCAAATTTAGGGAAAGCTTAAAGCAATTCGGGGTACTTGCCCATAATACAAAAACTTCTGGCTGCAGCTCTAGTTGCATGTACAGGGATAAGATAAAATACACAAAACAGTCCAAAGCTTGCAAAAAAAATTATAGCCTGGCATGATACCAATTTCAGAGAACTCTCTCCAAAAGATGCTGGGACTTCTGGGCAACCATAGCTTGGTCTTTTGTGTACTAAAAACAGGCAATTCAATAACAATGACCAGAAAGTATATTTTTTCTACACTTTGAAAGGATGGACAAATTTATGATCAATCTTTTGTTTGTGTGATATTTTATTTTTGTGGGCTATGAAAATAAAGCTTTCCATAAGATTTAATTTAATATTTATGTGCACATTTGAAATGGGTTGGAGACTGGTTCTTGTTTGATTCTGCTGGTTTAATTCAGACCTACATGAAGAACTAATTTCAAAATTAGTTGCATTGTTTAATAAAAACTATATTTAGGCAAAGGAAGCTACCTATTTGATCAAGACTAGTTGTTTGAGTTTACATCAATGAATTTGTTTAAAGAAATACCTTGAGTAGGAAACCATTATCTGACATATAATACCTTTGTTTTTCTTGAATATGAGCAAAAGAAAGAAAAGAAAAAGATTATGCAATTGTTCTACAAGTTTATTTGCAAAATGATTTAAAGTGTGTTTTGGTTGCTCTATGTAGACTTGACCCATTTGAAAGGGAAATAGATGACAAAGCTGACAGTCAATGCCTTTCATGAGGGAAAAAGAGTAGGGTATATTGTAAAATTGCATTATTCTCTAAAATTGGGCAGTACAAAAACATGAAATTTTTTAATGTTGCAAAGAGAGCATAAATATTTTCATTGGCTCTGCCCTTCAAACAAAAATTCTTCATTCTCTTTCCCACCCTACTGTCCTCCCGCAAAAAAGGAAGAAAGCAAAGAATGGAGGGAGGAAGAAAGAGAAGAGAGGGAGGAGGGAGAGAAGTAAAGCAGGAGAGAAGGGAAGAAGGGAGGGAAGAAGAAAAGAAGGAAAGGAAGGAGGGGAAAAGGAAAGAAAGGAGAATAGGAGGGAGGAAGAAAGAAAGAAAGGCAAGAGAGAAGGAAGGGAGGGAGGATAAGAAGTACAGTGAGATCTCAGCACTCATCTGCTTTGAAACTCTGTATTTGGCACAAATTTGATGAGAAAAAATTTTCAGTACTTGTCATTTCTTGGCACTTGTTGCACTTGGTTGTTCTCTTGGTTGAGCAGTAGAGATTTGCATCTGGCCAATTGTACTGCCTAGCCTCCTCAGAGCTGCTATTGCCCTCTGCCATGGGCAACTTCTCCCCAACAATTCAGAAGTTTGTCAGGTTGCATCCCCTTATACTGAGATTGTGTGTGTTAAAGAGCAGTTCCTGCAGGATGATGTGGCTACAGAATATAATATCCTGGCTCCCAAAACAATAGTATTGGAAGAACCATGAAGTTGCTGACATGCTTATCAGGAGGAGAAGCAGCAGGAGCAGGAGCAACACAGTGGCCACAGGTGAAAACCCAGGATTTTTTTCTGGCCCAAGCTCCAGACTGGGTCAGCAGTCAGAGTTCTGCAGAGAAAGTGAACAATAACTTCTGCCACCAAATCAGTCCTCCCAGAAAACTTGTAGAGAATGAGATGGGGAAACATATAAAAGGTCACTCAGTTGGATCAAGAAAAGAGGAGTCCAGCTGTATTAGTCTAGGCTAAATTGGCTTGTTTCTCTACAGCTGCAAGCCCTACTTGCCCCTTCAGGGACTTGAGAGGGGAATTTTGTTAGTCTGTGAACTGAAAATGTACTCCTTATGGGAAACATTCATTTGGTACTTGTTTTCAGCACTCGTAACTTTTGGAACCAATAATGACCAATACCAAAGTACCACTGTACTGTGTTCAATGAGTTTGATTCCAGGACAAAAACAGTAAGATTAACAATACAAAAACAAATGAAAAGAAAACCATCATTATAAGTAATATTTTTTATTTTCAATAATATTTCATTTTTCCAAATACATGTGAAGATAGTTTTCAAAATCCATTTGTGTAAGACTTCAGGTTCCAAATTTTTCCCTGTCTCCATTTACTTCTCTTCAAGATAGCAAGTAATCTGATGTAGGCCAAATATGTGCAATTTTTTTAAATTTTTATTTTTATTTTCATTATAGCTTTTCATTTACAAGATATATGTATGGGTAATTTTTTCAGCATTGATAATTGAAAAATCTTTTGTTCCAGTTTTTCCCCTCCTTCCCCCCACCTCCTCCCACAGATGGCAGGTTGACCAATACATGTAAAATATGTTAAAGTATAAGTTACATACAATATATATGTACATATCCATACAGTTATTTTGCTGTACAAAAAGAATCGAACTTTGAAACAATTAACTTGTGAAGGAAATCAAAAATGCAGGAGGACAAAAATAGAGGTATTGGGAATTCTATGTAGTGGTTCATAGTCATCTCCCAGAGTTCTTTCACTGGGTGTAACTGGTTTAATTCATTACTGCTCTATTGGAACTGAATTGATTCATCACATTGTTGAAGAGGGCCATGTCTGTCAGAATTGATCATCATATAGTATTTTGCTGAAGGCTGCCTCCAGAAGCCCTCCAAGAAATCTGCTCCCAAAGAATGATTATAATTTAGAGATCAGAACATCACATATAATGATCTCCTCCTGCTCATTTCACTCAGCATCAGTTCATGTAAGTCTCTCCAGACCTTTCTGAAATCATCCCACTGGTCATTTCTTACAGAACAATAATATTCCATAATATTCATATACCACAATTTATTCAGCCATTCTCCAATTGATGAGCATCCACTTAGTTTCCAATTTCTGGCCACTACAAAGAGTGCTGCCACAAACATTCTTGTACATATGGGTCCCTTTCCTTTCTTTAAGATCTCTTTTGGGACTTCCGGCCAAGATGGCAGCGTGGAGGCAGACAGCTGCTTGAGCTCCTCGTTTTCTCTCAGAACTAACTTCATGCCAAGCCTCAGAGTTAATTCTTGACTGAGAAAGAAATCCACAAATAATCACCAAGAGAAGACATCCTTGAAAGTCAACAGAAAAGGTCTGTGTTTGCTCGGGGGAGGGTCAATCAGACTGGGCACAGACTGAGGGCAGGCAAGCCAGAGTGCAACAGGCTGCTCACACAGCTCAGACCGGAGTGGGAGGGGTACGATCTGCAAAAAGGCTTTTTCTCCAGAGTGGATACTCTGTCTTGGCAGCAAGCCAGGAGCAGCAGAGAGGGTGTAAACACCGGAGGTGAAGATTAAAACCCCAGAAAGCCAAGTCTCTCGAAACCCGGCCACCCCCAACCCCCACCTGGACTGACTCAGTGCGTTCTCAGAGCCTCAGAGTGCAGATTCAGTACAGTCATTGCTGTTCTGTTAGTGGCTCTCTGCTGCCCTACCCCCAGTCTGTAGAGGAAGCCCATTAATACCATCTAGCCCCATCCCCCGCAAAACAGACCAATTGTTTCTCTTGTCAGTTTGTTTTCTTCGATTCCTACTCTGACAAAATGAACAAAAAGTTCAAAAGGGCTCTAACCATTGACAGCTTTTGTATGGAGGAAGAGCAGACTTCAAACACTGAGGAGACTAAAAACAGACTGTCCCCAGAGGAATCCCTTAAGAGGGATATGAGCTGCTCCTCAATACAAAATAATCTTCTAGAGGAAATCAAAAAGGTCTCACAAGAGAGCTAGAAGAGAAATGGGAAAAGGAAAGGGAAGCTTGGCAAGAGAATCTGGAGAAGTCATCCCATGCATTCAAAGACAGAGTGGATAAAGAAATCAAATCATTGAGAAACAAGATTAATGAGCTGGAAAAGGTAAACTCCAAGGAAAACAGGGTTAGTGAGCTGGAAAAAGAAAACAGCTCTCTAAAAAATAAAATGGATAAAATGGAAAAAAATTCCATAGAAGATAAAAACTCAATTGGACAATTACAAAGAGATATAAAAAAGTGAGTGAAGAAAATACATCATTGAAAATTAGACTGGGATGACATGATGGTATACTTAGAGAACCCCAAAGACTCTGCTAAAAAGCTATTAGAAATAATTCAGAATTTTAGCAAAGTTGCAGGATACAAAATAAATCCACATAAATCCTCAGCATTTTTTATACATTAACAACACAATCCAACAGCAAGAGATACAAAGAGAAATTGCATTCAAAATAACAGTCGAAAGTATAAAATATTTGGGAATATATCTACCAAAAGAGAGTCAGGAATTATATGAGCAAAATTACAAAACACTTGCCACAAAAATAAAGTCAGATTTAAATAATTGGAAAGACATTCAGTGTTCTTGGATAGGCCGAGCGAATATAATAAAGATGACAATACTCCCAAAACTAATCTATTTATGTAGTGCTATACCAATCAGACTCCCAAGAAACTATTTTAATGACCTAGAAAAAATAACAACAAAATTCATATGGAAGAATAAAAGGTCGAGAATTGCAAGGGAACTAATGAAAAAAAAGTCAGAGGAAGGTGGTCTAAGTGTACCTGATTTAAAGCTATATTATAAAGCAACAGTCACCAAAACCATTTGGTATTGGCTAAGAAATAGACTAGTTGATCAGTGGCATAGGTTAGGTTCACAGGGCAAGATAGTGAATAAAAATCTAATCTTTGACAAACCCAAAGATCCCAAATTTTGGGATAAGAATTCATTATTTGACAAAAACTGCTGGGAAAACTGGAAATTAGTATGGCAGAAACTAGGCATGGACCCACATTTAAGACCACATACTAAGATTAGATCAAAATGGGTCCAAGATTTAGGCATAAAGAACGAAATCATAAATAAATTGGAGGAACATGGGATGGTTTACCTCTCAGACTTGTGGAGGAGGAAGGAGTTTGTGTCCAAGGGAGAACTAGAGACCATTATTGATCACAAAATAGAACATTTTGATTACACCAAATTAAAAAGTTTCTGCACAAACAAAACTAATGCAAACAAGATTAGAAGGGAAGTAACAAATTGGGAAAACATTTTTACAGTTAAAGGTTCTGATAAAGGCCTCATCTCCAAAATATACAGAGAATTGACTTTAATTTATAAGAAATCAAGCCATTCTCCAATTGATAAATGGTCAAAGGATATGAACAGACAATTTTCAGATGATGAAATTAAAACTATTTCCACTCATATGAAAGAGTGTTCCAAATCACTATTGATCAGAGAAATGCAAATTAAGACAACTCTGAGGTATCATTACACACCTGTCAAATTGGCTAAGATGACAGGAACAAATAACGATGAATGTTGGAGGGGCTGTGGGAAAACTGGGACACTGATGCATTGTTGGTGGAGTTGTGAAAGAATCCAACCATTCTGGAGAGCAATCTGGAATTATGCCCAAAAAGTTATCAAAATGTGCATACCCTTTGACCCAGCCATACTACTACTGGGCTTATACCCCAAGGAACTACTAAAGAAGGGAAAGGGACCAATATGTGCCAAAATGTTTGTGGCAGCCCTTTTCATAGTGGCTAGAAGCTGGAAGATGAATGGATGTCCATCAATTGGAGAATGGTTGGGTAAACTATGGTATATGAATGTTATGGAATATTATTGTTCTATAAGAAATGACCAACAGGAGAAATACAGAGAGGCTTGGAGAGACTTACATCAACTGATGCTGAGTGAAACGAGCAGAACCAGAAGATCATTATACACTTCAACAATGATACTGTACGAGGATGTATGCTGATGGAAGTGGATTTCTTCAACATAGAGAAGAGCTAATCCAATTCCAATTGATTAATGATGGACAGAACCAGCTACATCCAGAAAAGGAACACTGGGAAATGAATGTAAACTGTTATTTTTACCTTCTGAATTCAATTCTTCCTGTGCAACAAAAAATTCGGTTCTACACACATATATTGTATCTAGAATATACTGTAATATATTTAACATATATAAGACTGCTTGCCATCTGGGGGAGGGGGTTGGGGGAGGAAGGGAAAAAATCTGAATAGAAGTAAGTGCAAGGGATAATGTTGTAAAAAATTACCCATGCATATGTACTGTCAAAAAAATGTTATAATTATAAAATAAAATAAAAAAAATAAAAAAAGAAGGAAGTACAAAGCTAGGGGAAAATTAAAAAAAAAAAAAAAAGAAAAAAGAAAATTAGACTGGAACAAGTAGAAATGAATGACTCAAGGAGAAACCAAGAGGTAGTCAAGCAAAACCAGAGAAATGAAACAATTGAAAAGAATGTCAAGTACCTTCCTAGAAAGACAACAGACCTGGAAAACAGATCAAGGAGAGACAATTTGAGAATAATCGGACTCCCTGAAAAATGTGAGGAAAAAAAGAGCTTGGACACCATTTTCGAGGAAATTATCAAAGAGAACTGCCCAGACGTTCTGGAAACAGAGGGTAAAATAGACATTGAAAAAATTCATCAATCACCTACTGAAAGGGACCCTAAAATCAAAACACCAAGAAATATAGTGTCCAAGTTCAAGAACCATCAGACAAAGGAAAAGATATTGGAAGCTGCTAAAAAAAAAATCAATTCAGGTATGGAGGATCCACAATAAGGATAACCCAGGATCTAGCAGCGTCCACATTAAAAGAACGAAGGGCCTGGAACATGATATTCCGAAAGGCTAAGGAACTTGGTATGCAGCCAAGAATAACTTACCCAGCAAGAATGAGCATCGTTTTCCAGGGAAGAAGATGGACATTTAACGAAATAAATGAATTCCATCTATTTTTGATGAAAAAACCAGACCTACATAAAAGGTTTGATCTTCAAATACAGAACTCAAGAGATTTCTAAAAAGGTAAAAAGAAATCTTGAGAACTATACTTCTGCCAAAAAAATATGTAAAGAACATATGTACAATTTGTCTTAGAAACTAGAGGTGGAAAGGAAATTATATCATAAAGTGTAAAGTGATGGTACTACATCTCATGAAGAGGCAAAGGTAACCTATTATATCTGAGAGAAAGAAAGGAGGGAGATGAATATAGTGTGTATCAATAGACATATTTGATTTATGGTGAAACTTCTTCCACTTCGTTGAAAAGTGAAAGGGAAGGAGTAAGCTAAGGGGAAGGGAATACAGAAATTTCCAGGAAAAGGGGTAAAATAAGGGGAGGATCTTTAAGGTGGGGGAGGGATCCTAAAAAGGGTTGGCTGTGAAAAGCAAGTGGTGTTGTGTTCACCAGTTTAATACTGGGTAGGGGGGTAAGAGGAAAGGAAAGGGGAAAAGCATAAGCAGGGGTTAATAGGATGGCAAGCAATATAGAATTAGTCCTTCTAACCATAAATGTGAATGGGGCAAACTGCCTCATAAAGAGGAAGCAGTTAGCAGACTGGATTAAAAGTCAGAATCCTACTATATGTTGTTTACAGGAAACACACCTGAAACAGGGTGAGACATTCAAACTAAAAGTAAAAGGGTGGAGCAGAATCTATTATGCTGCAGGCAAAACCAAAAAAGCAGGAGTAGCCATCCTCATCTCAGATCAAGCAAAAACAAAAATTGATCGAATTAAAAGAGATAAAGAAGGGCATTATATCCTGCTAAAGGGCAGCATCAATAATGAAGCAGTATCAATATTAAACATATATGCACCAAGTGGTGCAGCATCTAAATTCTTAAAAGAGAAATTAAGAGAGCTGCAAGAAGAAATAGATAGCAAAACTATAATAGTGGGAGATCTCAACCTTGCACTCTCAGAATTAGATAAATCAAACCACAAAATAAATAAGAAAGAAGTCAAAGAGGTAAATAGAATACTAGAAAAGTTTGGTATGATAGATCTTTGGCGAAAGCTAAATGGAGACAGAAAGGAATATACTTTCTTCTCAGCAGTTCTTGGAACCTATACAAAAATTGATCATATACTAGGGCATAAAAACCTCAAAATCAAATGCAGTGAGGCAGAAATAGTAAATGCATCCTTTTCAGACCACAATGCAATCAAAATTACATTTAATACAAAGCCAGGGGAAAATAGACCAAAAAATAATTGGAAACTAAATAATCTTATACTAAAGAATGATTGGGTAAAACAGCAAATCATAGACATAATTAATAACTTCACCCAAGAAAATGACAATAATGAGACATCATACCAAAATGTGTGGGATACAGCCAAAGCAGTAATAAGGGGAAGTTTTATATCTCTACAGGCCTACTTGCATAAAATAGAGAAAGAGAGAGCCAACGAATTGGGCTTACAACTAAAATTGCTAGAAAAGGAACAAATTAAAAACCCCCAGACAAACACAAAGCTTGAAATTCAAAAAATAAAAGGTGAGATTAATAAAATTGAAAGTAAAAAAAAAAACTATTGAATTAATTAATAAAACTAAGAGTTGGTTCTATGAAAAAACCAACAAAATAGACAAACCCTTAGTAAACCTGACTAAAAAAAGGAAAGAGAAAAAGCAAATTGTTAGTCTTGAAAATGAAAAGGGTGAACTCACCACTAATGAAGAGGAAATTAGAACAATAGTTAGGAGCTACTTTGCTCAACTTTATGCCGATAAATTCGATAACTTAAATGAAATCGAAGAATACCTTCAAAAATATAGCTTGCCCAGATTAACAGAGGAAGAAGTAAGTAGTCTAAATAGTCCCATCTCAGAAAAAGAAAAAGTCCCCAGGACCAGATGGATTTACATGTGAATTCTACCAAACATTTAAAGAACAACTAACTCCAATGCTATGTAAACTATTTGAAAAAATAGGGATTGAAGGAGTCCTACCAAATTCCTTCTATGACACAGACATGGTACTGATACCTAAACCAGATAGATCGAAAACTGAGAAAGAAAACTATAGACCAATTTCCTTAATGAATATTGATGCTAAAATCTTAAATAAGATATTAGCAAATAGACTTCAGAAAATCATCCCCAGGATAATACACTATGACCAAGTGGGATTTATAACAGGAATGCAGGGCTGGTTTAATATTAGGAAAACTACTAGTATAATTGACCATATTAATAATCAAATTAATAAAAACCATATGATCATCTCAATAGATGCAGAAAAAGCATTTGATAAAATCCAATATCCATTCCTACTAAAAACGCTTGAGAGTATAGGAATAAATGGACTATTCCTTAAAATAATAAGGAGCATATATTTAAAACCGTCAGTAAACATCATATTTAATGGCGATAAACTAGAGCCTTTCCCTATAAGATCAGAAGTGAAACAAGGTTGCCCACTATCAACATTACTTTTCAATATAGTACTAGAAACTCTAGCCTCGGCAATCAGAGCCGAGAAAGGGATTCAAGGAATTAGAGTAGGAAATGAGGAAATCAGATTATCACTTTTCGCAGATGACATGATGGTATACTTAGAGAACCCCAAAGACTCTGCTAAAAAGCTATTAGAAATAATTCAGAATTTTAGCAAAGTTGCAGGATACAAAATAAATCCACATAAATCCTCAGCATTTTTTATACATTAACAACACAATCCAACAGCAAGAGATACAAAGAGAAATTCCATTCAAAATAACGGTCGATAGTATAAAATATTTGGGAATATATCTACCAAAGGAGAGTCAGGAATTATATGAGCAAAATTACAAAACACTTGCCACAAAAATAAAGTCAAATTTAAATAACTGGAAAGACATTCAGTGCTCTTGGATAGGCTAAGCGAATATAATTAAGATGACAATACTCCCTAAATTAATCTATTTATTTAGTGCTATACCAATCAGACTTCCAAGAAACTATTTAAATAACCTAGAAAAATAACAACAGAATTCATATGGAACAACAAAAGGTCAAGAATCTCAAGGGAAGTAATAAAAAAAAATAAATAAGTGAAGGTGGTCTAGCTGTACCTGATCTAGAACTATATTATAAAGCAATAGTCACCAAAACCATTTGGTATTGGCTAAGAAATAGACTAGTTGATCAGTGGCATAGGTTAGGTTCACAGGGCAAGATAGTGAATAAAAATAGCAATCTAGTGTTTGACAAACCCAAAGATCCCAAATTTTGGGATAAGAATTCATTATTTGACAAAAACTGCTGGGAAAACTGGAAATTAGTATGGCAGAAACTAGGCATGGACCCACATTTAAGACCACATACTAAGATTAGATCAAAATGGGTCCAAGATTTAGGCATAAAGAACGAAATCATAAATAAATTGGAGGAACATGGGATGGTTTACCTCTCAGACTTGTGGAGGAGGAAGGAGTTTGTGTCCAAGGGAGAACTAGAGACCATTATTGATCACAAAATAGAACATTTTGATTACACCAAATTAAAAAGTTTCTGCACAAACAAAACTAATGCAAACAAGATTAGAAGGGCAGTAACAAATTGGGAAAACATTTTTACAGTTAAAGGTTCTGATAAAGGCCTCATCTCCAAAATATACAGAGAATTGACTTTAATTTATAAGAAATCAAGCCATTCTCCAATTGATAAATGGTCAAAGGATATGAACAGACAATTTTCAGATGATGAAATTAAAACTATTTGCATTCATATGAAAGAGTGTTCCAAATCACTATTGATCAGAGAAATGCAAATTAAGACAACTCTGAGATACCACTATACACCCGTCAGATTGGCTAAGATGACAGGAACAAATAACGATGAATGTTGGAGGGGCTGTGGGAAAACTGGGACACTGATGCATTGTTGGTGGAGTTGTGAAAGAATCCAACCATTCTGGAGAGCCATCTGGAATTATGCCCAAAAATTTATCAAAATGTGCATACCCTTTGACCCAGCAGTGCTACTACTGTGCTTATATCCCAAGGAAAAACTAAAGAAGGGATAGGGACCAATATGTGCCAAAATGTTTGTGGCAGCCCTTTTCATAGTGGCTAGAAACTGGAAAATGAACGGATGTCCATCAATTGGAGAATGGTTGGGTAAATTATGGTACATGAATGTTATTGAATATTATTGTTCTGTAAGAAATGACCAACAGGATGAAAACAGAGAGGCTTGATGCTGAGTGAAACAAGCAGAACTAGGAGATCATTTATACACTTCAACAATGATCTGTATGAGGATGTATTCTGATGGAAGTGGATATCTTCAACATAGAGAAGAGCTAATCCAATTCCAATTGATGGATTCTTTCACAACTCCACCAACAATACATCAGTGTCCCAATTTTCCCACAACCCCTACAACATTTTGCATTATCTTTCCCTGTCATTCTATCCAATCTGACAGGTATGTAGTGATATCTCAGAGTTGTCTTAATTTGCATTTCTCTGATTAATAATGACTTGGAGCACCTTTTCATATGGCTAGAAATAGATTCAATTTCTTCATCTGAGAATTGTCTATTCATATCCTTTGACCATTTATCAATTGGAGAATGGCTTGATTTCTTATAAATTAGAGTCAATTCTCTATTTTGGAAGAGGCCTTTATCAGAACCTTTGATTGTAAAAATATTTTCCCAGTTTATTGATTCCCCTCTAATCTTGTCTGCATTAGTTTTGTTTGTACAAAAACTTTTCAATTTGATATAATCAAAATTTTCTATTTTGTGATCAACAATAGTTCTTCTCTGGTCATAAATTCCTTCCTCTTCCACAGGTATGAGAGGTACACTATCCTATGTTCTTCTAATTTATTTATAATCTCCTTCTTTATGCCTAAGTCATAAACCCATTTTGACCTTATCTTGGTGTATGGTTTTAAGTATTGATCAATGCCTAGTTTCTGCCATACTAATCTCCAATTTTCCCTGCAGTTTTTGTCAAACAATGAGTTCTTCTCTCAAAATATGGGGTCTTTGGGTTTGTCAAACGCTGAATATTAAAGTTATTGACTGTTTTGTCCTTTAAACCTAACCTATTTTACTTATCTACTTCTTAGCCAATTTCTAAGTCTATTTCTTAGCCAATACCAAATGGTTTTGGTAACCGCTTGTGCAATTCTTGTAAACATATTTCCATATTTATCATGTTGTGCAAGAAAAATAAAACCAAAAGATAAAAAACAAGAAAGAAAGAAAAAACAACAAAAAGGGTAAAAATACTATGCTTTGCTATACTTCAATCTCTCTGGATGCTGATGGCATTTTCTATCCTAAGTCTACTGGAATTTCTTGAATCACATTATTGAGAAGATCCAAGTCCATCACAATTTATCATCACATAATCTTCTTGTCATTGTGTACAGTGTCTTGTTTCTGCTCACTAAGCAATAATTCATTAAGTAAGTCTTTTCAAGCTTTTCTGAAATTGGCCTGCTCATCATTACTTATAGAAAAATAATATTCCAATATATTAATATATCATAATTTGTTCATTCCCTAACAGATGGGCATCCACTCAATTTCCAGTTCCTTTCCACTGCAAAAATAGCTACTACAAACATTTTTGCACATGTGGATCCTTTTCTTTTATGATCTCTTTGGGACATAGACCCAGTAGAGACACTACTGGATTAAAGGATATGCAGTTTTGTAACCTTTTGGACATAGTTCCAAATTGCTCTCCAAAATAGTTGTGTCATTTCACAACTATACCAACAACGCATTTATGCCCCAGTTTTTTCACATTACCTTCAACATTTATCATTATCTTTTCCTGACATCTTAAACAAGTTATGAGTATAAAGAGGTACCTCAAAGTCATTATCATAGATATTGATAATTAACATCTTTCTCTTCATATGTTGTTATATTACTGATTTATCATATACCAATAAGTGCTCTGGATACTTTCTTACCCCATAGATATGGGTTTGAACCACTCTTATCAGTGTTCTCTTCCCATATTTTGATCAACAATACATGTTATAAAATGATTTGTAGGAATAAGACTGCAACAAATATCAGAACTAAGCAAATTTACTATTCGTAAGAAGTTCTCCCTTATATGGAACCAAACTCTAACTTCCTTTACCTGGAGATCATATATTTCAAATTAGAAGGAGCCTAAAAGGTAACCTAGTTCAATCCTTTGTTTTCACATATTAAAAACAAACAAACAAAACTGTGGAAGGTAGAAATAAGCATTTATTTAGTACTTGCTATATGCTAAGCACTGAGATACAAATATAAGCAAAAATAAAGTCTTTGCTCTCTAATATTTTACATTCTAATGGGAAAAACAATATGGAAAGAGAAGCTGAAAAGCATATGAAAGTAAATTACTTTGAAGGAGGATGATGAAATTGAGAATCAGAAGCATAGCAGGAAGTGGAATAAAGGATTCTGAATTAGGCTGGGATTCTCCCCAAAATGGAGACCACAGAAGGGATACCAGTGGGAAAAAGGGAGCAGGAGCAATGGAATATTCCAGTATTTACTGAGGCCTGTAGAGATTAAAGTCATTTGCCCAAGGTCTTATAGTTTTGAACTTTAGTCTTCTAAATTAAATTTTAAAGCACTTTGCACTTGTGAGAGAATATTCATTCATTGGTACTAATTCTGCATGCTGAAGCCGTACAGAAGTCTAATCTTTCCATGTGATAGGTCTTCGGGTATTTAAAGATAGTTATCATAGGCTCAGTTTCCTCATCTGAAAATGAGATTATTGGATTAAATTATTTTAAATGTCCTTTCCAACTCTAAATTCAATAATCCTTTGATTTTATAAATGGTGTGCTAGGTATCCCTTCCTCCATATAACCAAGCCTATTGGGAACATATGCTTTTTTCCTGATTAAAAAAAGTACTGGAGCACAGTAGCTCAAACTGCATACTCCACCTTTGCTTTCCTTATCTTTTCATCTGAACAAATATTTGTCTTTAAAAAGAGGCCAAAAAGCAATTCATGAGATATGAATGATTGAGATGCCTGCTTTAAATAACTATCTAATTGTAGTTCACAAGTCTTTAGTCTTACAGAAGAGCATAAAGTACTTTTGCTTTATCAAGTTTCTATATCTAGTACTTTTTGGGGTCACTAATCTCTCATCAGCCTATTTATAAAACTAGGTAAATCATGGTTTGAATTATAGAAATGCTGGGTAAATGAGGCCTATCCGACAGTTTTTAGAAGAAGAAAGCAAAGTAATTAATATTTATGGGAAAAAGTGCTCTAAATCACTACCAGAGAAATGCAATTAAAACAGCTCTGAGGTATGATTTCATACCTATCAAATTGACTAAAATGACAGAAAATTTAAAAGATAAATACTGAAAAATATGTGGGAAAATTGCATATTATTGCATTGTTAGAGGAATGATGAACTGATCTACCCATTCTGAAAAATAATTTGGAACTATGCCTAAAGATCCATAAAATTGTGTATTCCCATTGACACAGCAATACTACTACTACTAGGTCTGTATGCCAAAAAGATAAAAGAAAAGAAAAAAAATATTTGTGCAAAAATATTTAAAGCATATGTTTTTGTGGTGGCAAAGAATTGGGAATGGAAGGGATGCCCATCAATTGGGAAATGGCTAAACAAGTTGCAACATATGATTGTGATGAATACTATTGTGCTATAAGAAACAAAGAACAAAATGATTTCAGAAAAAGCTGGGAAGACTCATATGAACTAATGCAAAGTAAAGTGAGCAGAGCCAGGAAAACATCATACATAGTAAGAGCAATGTTATAATGATAATCAACTGTGAATGACTTAGATATTCTGAGCAATTCAGTGATCCAAGGCAATTTCAAAAGATCTATGATGAAAAAATGCTATTTACCTCCTAAAACAGAACTAATGAATACAAATTGAAGCGTACTTCTTTATTTTTATTTTTAATTTTATTTTTTAATTAATTTTATAATTATAACATTTTTGACAGTACATATGCATAGGTAATTTTTTACAATATTATCCCTTGTACTCCCTTCTGTTCTGAATTTCCCCCCTCCTTCCCTCCACCCTTTCCCCTAGATGGCAGATATTCCCATACATATTAAATATGTTATAGTTTATACTAGGTACAATATATATATATATATATATATATATATATATATATATATATATATATATATATATATATGTGCAGAACCGAATTTTGTTGTTGTTGTTGTTGTTGTTGTTGCAAAGGATGAATTGGATTCGGAAGGTAAAAATAATCTGGGGAGAAAAACAAAAAATGCTAATAGTTTACACTCATTTCCCAGTGTTCCTTTTCTGGGTGTAGCTGATTCTGTCCATCATTGATCAATATGAATTGGATTAGCTTGAAGGGTACTTCTTAAACTTTATTTTTCCCCTTTTTTGTCTGTTTCTTTTGCAACATGATTAATATGAAAATATTTTTCAGGAAAAAAAAATTAAAAACAAATAAGGCCTATTCTAGAATATTGATATGGTTAACAAAATACTTTTTGCTCATTTTAAGAATCAAAAAGACATTCACAAGCCAAGACATAAAGTATGAGTAATAGGGAATAGTAGTTTGTAGTAGAAATGACACCAAAGTCAAAAAAGAGCCACATTTGTGACTTGGCTCTCACTGTGGGTAATTAGTCTGACTCAATGCTAACTTTTCAGATGTACATAATGAAGATAAAAGACTTGCATAATTATACAGATTATAATATAATTTATAAAATGCCTAGTTACTGTCCTAGTATTGAAGATTAAACATTTGAAAGAGACCTTAGAGGTTATCTATTCTAATATCTTCACCTTACAAATGAAATAAATTGAGGCCTTTGATTGGTGAAGTGACCTGGCTATGATTATAGAGTTATGTATGAGCTAGGATCAGACCTAGTCTGTTGTGTCTTAAATACATCTATGTGTGTTTTTTCATTACACCAGATTTAACTCAGAGTGTTGTAAATATCCAAAGAAATAATATAAAGGAAGTACATGATAGTCATATAATTCTACATTAATGAAAGTCAGTCAATGTGGTGTAATTAAACAACACTATATTTGGTGTCAGAAAAATTGGTTTTAATTAGTTTTATCATCAAATTGTAACAAAATCTTAGACTTTCAACTTATTTTCTCAGATTCACTTTCCTCCTCAGTAACAAAGGGATGACTAGTAAATAGCACTAATACTATTTTTTCCATGGAGTGATTGTGAAGCTCAAATAAGATAATGCAAGAGAAAATACTTTGCATCCATTCAGTGCCATGTAAATCAGTGTAAGCTATTATTATTGAAACTGTTTTTATATATAAATGTATAAAAAATCCTATGAAGTTGTTTATTCTTAGATTAGTTTTATAAATAACCTAAAAACCTTATATTAAAATAATATTTCCCCAAATTTACAAGCCTTTTCAAAGTAATATTTTCATAAAATTCTTAAGAAATCATAAATACTGTTTTTATGAATTTCTGAAATATCTAGGGATTCTTTAGGTCAATAAAAAGCAAACCCAGTGTAAGTTAACAATAATTTTTTATTATTAAGATGATTGAGGGAATTCCAAAAGGATTTAATAGCTTGCCACTTTCTCTTAATCATTATAATTCCATGACCAGAGAAGAGGTTCTGTAATAATAAATAGTATAATAAAGGACTATAGTAACAGAAGACATACATTGCATGTTAGAAAGCAATTCATAACCCTTCCCAAAGGAACTGACTGCAATATATGCCTGCCTAAATTTGTAAACTATCTTTATAAAACCTTCAACTCTGGCTTTTACTTATATAATTTTTCTAATTTATCTTGTTCTGTTGGATAACTGTACTTTTTCTCAAAAACAACAACAACAACAACAATACTTGATCTATGTTCTTTAAACATACACACATATGAAGTTAGTATGGAATACTGGGCTTTGAGACAGGGAAATTTCTATTGAAATCCTATCACTGACATTTACTAACAGTGTAACCTAACACATGCCATTTACTTTACCCTGGTCCCTAACAACTCTTGAGGACTCACATACTAAGTTATAGACTAGTTGTTATGTCCCTGTGTATTCAGATGGCAGACAAAGCTTATGCCAAGGTCAGTGTCCTTTTTAAAATTTTCTTAACATAAAGAGTTTTGTTACTCTTTAGAAGGAAAATAAATAAAACAGGATGTTTTCATGTGCAATCACTACCCAGTGTCAAAGAAAAAAAATAAACTTTGTATCTGTGTTAGTGGAAAGAGGAAGATGAATTGACTTTAAAGAGCAGAACGAGAGGATCAGCTGCAGAAAAGCAGATTTAAGCTTGAAATAAAGAAAACCTTAATAAGTTATCCAATGATGAAAAGGGTTATTTCTACTCCCCAGATTTTCACGGGAAGGAGAGCTTTATGAGCATTATCTTATTTGAATTTGAGATAAGTTCACTTTAACAATATTTTAAGCAAAATTCTGGAGCACAGTTTATGTACAAAGTGGATGATTTTAAAAGTGGATTGGATTGTGAACACTCAGAAAAAGAAAGTTATCCCTAGAAATCAATAAAAGATCTTTTCTCTCCTGCCAGAGTCACTATAGTAGTAGATGACATTTCTTAGACGTCAGAAAAGTCTTTGACAATTATTCATTAAATCTTTTTAAACAAGTTGGAGAGACATTGTCTAGCACAGTTAGATGGGTTCAGGATTGGATGAATGACGAGTTCTGAGGATGATGACAAATGACTCGGTGTCAATTTTGAGGGAGGTCTGTAATGGAGAGTCCCAGGGATTTGTTGTTCCCTGTTGTTCCCTGTCTGAGAAACATTTTATTAGATAGATAGATAGATAGATAGATAGATAGATAGATAGATAGATAGATAGACAGACAGACAGACATAATATAGATGTCAATAATATAGCTATCAAATATGTGATGGCAGAGTTGGGAGAAAAAAAATTATCCTATCCTTTGTGCAGATATATGCATATATGTGTACAGTAGTGTGTGTCCATGTTATATGTTGTATCCTCATACAAAACTGTCGTGATAGGATTGAGGAAAAGTGATCACTTTCTTGGGAATTTTTTTTTAGCAAGATATCCTATCCAGATATATGATTTGGACTAAACAATATCTAAAGTGCTAAGATTTTGTAACCTGAGTTTCTTTTTTCTGGGTTTGGGGATCTGTAGTATGTGGGTTTCCCTTTTGCTTAATCTCACCTATCAGGTAGCAGGTATTCCTTAAAAATTAATCCCTATGAGTTTTGAAAACAAGTACTACTTATTAAACAATTTTTCAAAAAAAAAGAAGTGAAGTAGAAATGTAAAAATCATAATTTTATAATGAATCCTCTCTTCAGGTTATGCTATGTACATGGACATGTTTTGCCTTTATGTATTTACATTCAAAATGAATAAAAAATACATTTTTAAAAAATCAAGCCTTATGGCCACTACACCTAAAATTCTTTTTTAACATCAATATTAATTCATGAAATCACTGTTTCCTATCCACAGAATAAATGTGACACTTCACACTTTTCTAGTTAATTTCTGGTTTTTCAGATTATTCCTCTTTCTCTTTCTCTGACTTTTTTCTTTTAAACCTTTAAATTAGCTATTCCTCAAAAACATGTTCTTAGATTTTTTCTCTCTTTGCTCATTGCACTCTTATATTCCAAACTCAATGCAAACTCAATTTTTTTCTTTTAAATTTGTTCTTAATTCTGATTGCATTATTTTTGAAAATGGTCTCAAATTATGGTATCATTTACCTCTGCTTAAAATATTTCCATGGTTTCCTATTACCTTCTAAGTAAAACTTTTATGTGTACATTCAGGGTACTCTACAATGTAATTCCACTCTATCTCCCCAGGCTTATCTCATACTACACATGTTCTAAATTGTAATTAAGTTGGATTGATCACTTCTTGTGCATACTCCATACTTTTACCCCTCTATGTCTTGCACATCATCTTCCTTATGTTTGTAATATGTAGCGAAATGGCTAGAATATTACATCTAGCGTCAGAAAGATCTGACTGCGAAAACCTAACAAACCAAAGACCCAATAGACCAAATGTTGGTGACTTTTTAGATGTCACCCTGCCAAGTCATTTATTCTCCACCTGCCTCGGTTTTCTGGTTCATAATATGGAGAAATTAGTAGCACTTACATCCCAGGGTTGTTGTAAGGATATAATGAAGCACTTTTCACATGTTAAAGCTCTATAAAATGCTAGTTATTATTATTATTATCATTATTTTTTTTCTTTCTTTACATTCCCTCTACCTAAAGAATTCCTACTTATCTTCTAAAATCCAATTCAAATATATGTTCCTTTATGAAGACTCCTTGGTAGCTCATTGGACAATAATTGTTGTTTTTGTTGTTTGTTTGTTTTTTATTAAGAAGTTGGCAGCATGCTTCATCATTTTAGATTGTGTTTGGTCATTATTCTGATCAGTTCTTGCAAAGTTCTTGACTTTTACTATATCATTGTCAATGTACAAATTTATCTCTTGATTCTGCCCACTTCAATCTAAATTAGTTTGTAAAATTATTCCTAGATTTTTTTGAAATCATTGCCTTTATTCTTTTTTAAAGTATAATAATGTTTCATTATATTTATACATAGTAGCTTGTTCAACCATTCCCCAACTAATGGACATACCCTGAGATTTCAATTCTTTTCCACCTCAAAAAGTACTCTAATTGTTTCTATATAGTTAGTTGTGAAAAAATATATCTTCCCTCTGATTCACTCTTCCCTAATCTCCTCTTTCCCTCCTGTTTCCCTGTTTACTAGAAGATATGGTCCTTTTTATATGGATGTCCTTAAAGACCTGAAAAAATCTTGCACTCTCTTTGGGGCTACATCAGATTATGTTAAGATGTTACTACACAATTTGGCTTATGAAGCCTTAACTCCTAGTGACAGGAAAATCATTACAAAGGTGTGCTTAGAACCTGGACAAAACTTGTTGTGGCTTTCTGAATATAGTGAGCTCTGTAGGATTCAAGCCCAACAAAATAGTCAAAGTGGAGTTAATACTTCAATCACCTGTGACTACTAACAGGTGTAGGTTCTTATGCAGAAGCTTCAGTACAAATTAATTACTCCATAGCAGCATTTGAGCAAATTGCTGCTGCTGTTACCAAAGCATGGGCTTCTCTCCCCAGTAAAAACTACAAGGGCGAGACCTTCACAAAAATTGTACAAGGACCAAATGAATCCTTTGCTGATTTTGTGGTATGTTTGCAGACAGCTGTCATACGGACTAATGGTGAAAATATAGTAGCTGACACTTTGGTAAGTCAACTTGCTAGAGAAAATGCCAATGAGGTTTGTAGAAGGATTATACTGGGACTACATAGAAATACTCCTTTAGAGGAGATCATAAGACGCTGTGCCACAGTGGGCACAAATACCTTTTATAGCCAGGCTACGGTGCAGACTTCCCAAGATCCCAACATGGGAAGACAGGGTCCCTTTTGGCAAGGGACTTCCAGAGAGACTCGTCAATGCTTTCAATGTGGTAAAGTAGGCCATCTGAAAGCTCAATGTTGGCCTAGAGACAGAGTAAGAAAACAGGCTGGGAGAACAAGACCCAATACCCCATGTCCAAAATGCAACAGAGGACTCCATTGGACATCAGAATGTAGACTGATTCAGAGAAACAGGATGAGGGGCCCAGCTCCAGGGCCCAAGGCAAAAAACACTTAGGGCATGATGGCGGCCGATGCCACACCCAGAGAGTGCCTACAAGTCCAATACCCAGACATGACCAATCAGCCAGGAAGCCATCTGAGGGGAGAAAGGGATTACACAATCAGTCAGCCAGGAAGCAACATGATGGGAGAAAGGGACTACAATTAGGGAGGATGGAGTTGTATGCAGCTGGGACAACTGAGCTACCTCATTGAGAGGTTAAATCTGCTCCTCTCCAGCCTATGGATCCCTTGCCTCCAGGCACAGTAGGCTTGACCATTTCATCTTCTGAGAGTACTTACAAAACAGTGTTCACTCATACACTGATGTGGGAAACTGGGGAATGTGTAGATAATATCCCAGTTACTAACACAGGTAGACAATGTGTGACTTATCAACCAGGGGAAATAGTAGCATCGGGTTTATTGATACAGACCCCTAATAAACAATCTGGTAACAGTCACCCACGTTCTGACTCCAAACAGCAAAACCCAGGAATATACTGGACAGCAGCTGTGACAGCTGACCGACCTATGCTCACCATCTATATAAATGGCATACCATTAGAAGGACTGGTGGACACAAGTGCAGATCACACAGTCATTAGAGGTGCCAACTGGCCCAGCCACTGGCCAAAGACTAAAGCAGACACCTACATGTCTGGGGTAGGAGGATCAATAGCAGCTGAAGTTAGTGCTACCCCTTTAAGATGGATATTTAAAGGTGAAATGAGAGTTTTTACTCCTTTTATAGTTGAAAAAATCCCCATCAATCTGTGGGGAAGAGACATTTTACAACAATTAGGGTTAAAAATGAGTACTTCGGTTTTTTAGGCAGGGCTGCTGTTGAAGGCCTGCCACCACTTTCACCTGTTCCTATCCAATGGAAAACTGATACTCCAATGTGGATAGAACAGTGGCTCTTAGGTAGCAATAAAATTCAGGCCTTATTAGACATAGTACAGGAACAACTTGACCAAGAACACTTAAAACTTTCTCTAAGTCCTTGGAATTCCCCAGTATTTGTTGTAAAAAAAGAAATCTGGAAAATGGAGGATGTTGACTGATTTAAGTAAATGAACAGATGGAAACTATGGGAACTCTTCAAACTGGACTTCCATCTCCTACTCAATTGCCTAGAGAATGGCCTCTGCGGGTTATAAACATTAAGGATTGTTTCTATTCCATCCCTCTAGATAAGGAGGATATGAAAAGATTTGCCTTTTCAATGCCCGGCATTAATTTAGCTGAGCCTTATAAAAAATATGAATGGACAGTTTTGCCACAAGGAATGAAAAACAGCCCTACTATGTATGAAATGTATGTTGCTGCTGCTCTTACTCCAGTAAGAAAAGCATTTCCAAAAGTAATGTTATTACATTACATGGATGATATATTGGTGCTGGAACTCTGTCTTCCCAGAAATCAGCAGGAGTCAAGATCACTAAATGTCTTTATTCTAGATCTTTACTGTCGCCTCCAACGCCAGGTCACGAGTGCAAGGGAGTGTGAGTTCCACCACCCAAGTTTCTCTTACTCCTCCCACACAAGTCACTTCCCCCTCTTTGTCCCACCAATCAAGTCAGCACAGAACAGCTGGGGAGGGTCAACCTTCAAACAAGTTAATAGGGAACCATCCAATTGGCAATTAGTCTCATGTGCTTCATTATCCAAGTGCATTGCTCAGTTCTAGCACTTTACATATTGGGATGTGCACCTGAGGAACAAATGTTAGAAGCATATTTACCAAAAAAGCATAGAAACACTAAGGAATTATAAATTGCACATAGCTTCAGGAAAGATTCAAAGACATGCTCCTTTTCAATATTTAGGATATGAAGTGTATCCTAAGGTGCTCACAGTACAGAAACTCTCTTTAAGAACAGAGAAGCTAACCACCTTAAATGACTTCCAGAAATTGATAGGAGATATCCAATGGATGCATCCCATGCTGGGCTTGACTACCTGTTAATTGCAACCATTATATGACATTTTAAGGGGAGACAGTGCTTTAAATTCACCACACCAGCTTACAAAAGAAGCTCAAGAGGCTTTCAGACAAGTTGAACTGACTTTATCCAATGTGGTTGCAAGAGTCACTCAAAAACCCTTGGAAATATCAGTTTTTGCCATACAAAAGGCACCCACAGCAGTCCTTCATCAAGGAGACAGTGTGATAGAGTGGGTGAACCTCCCAGCACAACCAGAACAAAGCCTTATTCCTTACCCAGTGCTTGTGGCTAGAATTTTATTAAAGGCCATCAAGCAAGCAGTACAATTATCTGGGATAAGACCTGACAAGATATACACCTTTTATACTAATGCACAAGTTAATGTGTGCTATGAAACCATCCCAGAGTGGCAAATTTTATTAGCCATAGCTCCAAATTTTACACATGGGTCTCCATTAAAGATAACCAGACTATTACATAATTGGCGATGGATTCTTGAAGAAAAAAGTTTCTAAAGTTCCTCTTAAAGGACCAACTATCTTTACAGATGCATCCAAACATAATATTTGCGCTGTATATTATCGTGACTTAACTATAAAGAGAGTAATCAGAACTCTTTTTCAGTCCACTCAGCAGAATGAATTGTATGCAATCATTCTAGCTCTTGCTTATTATCTGGGAGACATAAATATAATATCTGATTCGGCCTATTCAGTAGGTGTGGTACAAAGAATTGCCACAATCCAAATAAAATTTGTAGCCTCCAATATATATCAACTCTTTAAGGAAATTCAAGAGCGAGTGAGAAAGCATCCAGGTAAGATTTATATTTTGCATGTCCACTCCCATAGTGGACTTCCCGGTCCTATTTTTGATGGTAATTCAAAGGCAGATAGCTTTCTAACCATGTTGACCAATACTCCTTTTTTTCAAGAAGCACAAGAATCTCATTCTAAATATCATCAGGCTGCCCGAGCTTTATGTTTACAATTTAGAATAACAAGAGAAGAAGCTAAGAGCATAGTAAAAGCCAGTACAGCTTGCCTTCCTTTCCATGCTCCTACACTCCCTCTAGGGAAGAACCCTCGTGATCTGAGACCTAATGAAATTTGGCAAATGGATGTGACCCATTAAAAATCTTTTGGTAGTCTATCTTTTATCCACATTGTGGTAGACACCTTTTTAGGATTCACTTTTGCAATGCCAGCAGCAAAAGAGACAGCCCGAGTGGTCACTGAATTCCTTATACAAGCATTTGCAATTATGGGTGTGCCACAAGCAATAAAAACAGACAATCGACCTGCATATATGTCTAAACATTTTGCACACTTTTGTGCACAGTATAAGATTTTACATACCACTGGCATACCACTTAATCCTCAAGGGCAGGCAATAGTAGAGAGAAGAAACAGAGATATTAAGACTCTTCTCCAAAAACAAAAGGGGGAGCCATGGGTTGTTAGGTTCTTACTAAGTGCTAATGAGATAATGAGATATTGGGTTCTTACTAAGTGCTAAGTCAGTACTTAATTCTCTAGTTCTGGCCTTTAAGGGGAGTTTTACTCCTTTGAACTTCTGGGGAGGAACTTACATGATTAAGAGGAGCAAGTTCATTGGTTGTAGTATTTCTCCCACAAGCCCCTGAGTTATTCCACGCCCATTCTCTGGGAGGATAAAAGAAGAAGTTAGAGTCTGGAAAGTCAGTTCTGGATTAGGTCAAGGAGAAGACATCTGGTGGATTTGCAAGTCCATCAATCCAGTACTTTTGGAGAGGAAGAGGAGTCTACTCTAGGTCAGAGTTGGGACGGCTCTCTCTCTACAGGAAGAAAAGTCTGGCCGGGAGATTGAGTTGAGACAGTAGATCTCCTCCCAGAGAGTGATCAGCAGTTTCTGGAGACAACAGAACATTACAATGGGTAACCCTAGAGAACTTCTAAATTTAGTTCTCTATACCATTAATTTTTTGATTTTTGACAAAGATGCACTGGCTCCGGCAGACAGGTTTTATTACCCACTGGAAGGACAGTGTCCAGTGCTCCACTGTCTTTAAATAATTTCCAGGTGATGTGGAGAGACCCAGAAAGTGGTGAATGAAAGGGACCAGATAGGTTAATTGCTTGGGGGAGAGGGTTTGCTTGTATCTCCACAGATGGAGAAAGAATCAGATGGGTGCCAACAAGCCGTATTTGTCTTGTCCATCAGAGAGAGATGGAGCAGACCCTTCAAACGAAGGAGAAGACCCAAGAAACATTGGGTGGTCCCATTGCTGACTGTGCCCACCACTGAAAGAACCTGGCAGTTATGGCGCTTGAGTCATGGACATCAAAAATTGTTGGACTTGAAAATCCTCAGGAATCATTGAATTCTCTGAGTCATCATAAGACTGTTGCAGGACTTCAAAACCTGTGGGGATCATTGGATCCCCTAACATATAAAAAGACTGTTTCAGGAGTTCAAAAACCTTTAGCGATTATTGGATTCCCTAAAATATAAAAAGACTGATGCGTGACTTCAAAAACTTGTGGGGATCATTGGATTCCCTAACATGTGAAGCAATGGACAATAGATTGGTTTTGGACTATCTCTTGGTTGCTGAAGAAGGCGTATGTGTGACTGATATTTTCATACCCTCCTTCTAGGACTTCTGGAAATCTTTTACAAACCCGTGTTGATTTATATTGTTTGTTATATCACTACTTGCATGTACAATTCATGTTTGTCACACCACATCGAGCCTCCACTGACTGTGGGGAGAGTCATCACTAATAGCCTCTGCATTATTGCTATGTGATTGTGTAATACCTCCCATGCTGATGGGTTTGTGCATACTTGTCTCTAATAAGGCCCTTCAACCCAGAAACCTGCTAGCAATCCCCACTTCCCTTTGGTGCTTTTCATCTCCCTTCCTGAGATGTCGGGGAGAGTGTGATTATCTCCTTTTTAGTGCTTTCATCTCCCCTTCTGAGAAGTCGGGGGGGGCGTGATCACCTTCTTTTTGGAGTTCTCACCTCCTTGAAAAGTCAGGGATGACGTGACCACCTGTGGTCTAAAACAAAAGACAGGGGGAGATGTAAAGGGCTAGAACTGAGCAAATGCACTTGGATAATGGATCATGTGAGACTAATTGACAATTGGACGGTTCTCTATTAACTTATTTAAAGGTTGACCCTCCCCAGCTGTTCTGTGCTGACTTGATTGGTGGGACAAAGAAGGGGAAGTGACATGTGTGGGGGCAATAGGAAGAGGAAGAGGAAATTGGGAATTCTCTTGTGGAGTTTGAGGGAGGAAGGTGTGTGTGGAGATTGCTAGATCTAATCCCCTGACCCTGACTGTAAAAGATCAAGAATAAAGATGTTTGGTGAACCTGACTCTGGCTGATTTCTGGGAAGACAGTTCCAGCATATATATATATATATATATATATATATATATATATATATATATATATATATATATATATATATATATATATATATATATATATATATATCATATTTCAAGCTCTCTGCTCACTTAGAGTGGCATCTGCTAAATTGTGTATGATACTGACTGCTACTCCTAGGTCAGTTCTTTTTTTTCTGACTGCTTGAAACATTTTTTTTCCTTTGGCCATGATGTTCCTGGGGGTTTTCATTTCAGGGTTTCTTTCAGAAAGAGATTTTTAAAAATTGTATTTTGCCCTCTGGTCTAAGAGATCTGGCAGTTTTCTGTTATTGTTTTTTAAATGTCTATCTAGAATCTTTTTTTGCAACTGCCATTAAGATAGTCAAATGATTCTGATATTTTTCCTTCAGTTGTTTTCAAAATCAGTTGTTTTTGCTATGAGATACTTTATATTTTCTTTTATTTTTTCACTCTTTTCAATTTATTTTTATGTTTCTTGTTGTCTTATGGAAACATTGGTTTCTCTTTAGCCTATTCTAGTTTTCAGGGAATTTGTTGCTTGTTTTGTACTATTGTGTAATGTTGAAGCTAGCTTTCTGGAGGATCTCGGGACCAGCCTTGATCTTAGTGGAGTAGTGCAGAAGGCAGAAGCGCCACCAGGAGGATGGTCAAAAATGGATGTCTCATTTCTAGTCCTTATATACCTTAATACAATTACATCATTACAGCATACTGAATATGTGTGAACTAGAGAACCATTATATCACCATATTAAGTACTAAATATATATGTGAACTAGAGAACCATCATCTCATCAATTCTACTGAGTTAACACCTTGTAAGTATCCTTGTTTCAAATATACTTCTCTAGAGCTCCAGCCCTCTACATCATCATGCTAAGCTGTTGATTCCTTTTCTGCTTTTTCTATAGCTCTCATTTCTTTTCCATACTTTCCCCCTAGCACTCTTAGGAAAAAAAAAAACACTTTCTAGACATTTTAAACTCTTTTTAAAGTCTTACTTCATTTGTTCCAGGAATGCTGTTGAATTTATGTCCAAGGTGTGTTTTTCTTTAAGAACTTGAAGATGTTTGAAGGGAATTCTCTGCTCCTGAGTTTGTGTGCTTGAGTGCTTGATTGCTCCTGTCACCATAATATATTTTTTAGGGTGAGATGGTTTTTATTTGATTTTTTTCCATCCAGTTGCTTCTTATCTTTAGATTTGAATTTTAGGATTGGGTTTTATATACTTCTGAAAGAAAGGTCTGGTCTGCTCCTGCTGCTACTTTCTTGGAGCATTAAATGCTGCTTTATTTCAGGATCTCAGGCACTGCTTAGGCAGGGGACATGCATTTCAGTGTTCACAAAGTTGTCTGATTCAAGTCATAGTCTGATCACTGCCTCCTTGGTATGAGTTCTGCAAGTTCAGACCTGGGTTTGGATCTAAGCAATAGTAGAATGCTGTTAAACTCGCCTCTGTCAGCCTGTTGGGAAGCTCTGCTGGCTCAGAGGGACAGAATTATAGGCTTCCCTTTCATCTGAGCTTCTACCTTTAGTTACTCCTCTGGAAATAGCTGCTCCTAGTACTTAGTATATGCCTAATCATAGGAGGCAGTTAACAAATGCTTGCTAATCAATTGGTTACTGTACATAAAATGTTTTGCAAGTCTTACATAAATATCATTTCCATTTTAGAGATTAGAAATTGGAAACTCAGAAGGGTAAAGGAACTTTGTTTAGATTTCTGCTAAATATCAGTGCCATGGTATCCTCATTCAAGTTCTACATTCTTTTTTTTCTACACCATACTTCTTTTTTTCTCTTTCATACTTCTTTTAATGTGAATACTATCATGCTATTTAAAACAAACCAATTTCCATGTAAATAGATTGTGTTTTAGGAGAATGTTAAATAGAAGCATATATTAAAGGGGAAAATGCAGTATTTGCTGTGTTATGGGCTCATATCACCTTAAAGGACATCATAAAAAAGGTGTTAGTATTGGAAAGTTGCATCAAGCTGACAGATTCTTATTAAGAGCAGACTTGAATTTCCTCTATCAGATTCCAAAGTCCATGAAAATTAGATTGACCTATAATTGTGTGACAATCAAATAATTAAACTCTCTCTCTAACTAGAAAAGGAGGTATGACGAAACATACAAGCTCAGCAAGTAATACACTATACTGAAGATAAGGTTTCTGACTTTGAAGACATATGGTGAGTCTTCTTGACATCAGGAAGAAAAGGAGGAATTGATGTGAAATATATTCCATTAGTAGTGCCCAATGGACAAACTGTACCTTTTCATTGACAAATGCCCCTCTTTAATGTGGTTTTTACCTAGATTTCCTTATTACCTATATAATTCTTGTTATGGATATGTTACATACTTTTTTCCTCTGTACTTCCAGAATTGCTTTATTTTTATGTTTGGCTTGCATAACCTATAATTTATGTAGTATACTCAATACATGCTTAACAGTGATTTTATGAAATTTGAATTAACCTGGAGGAAAACATTCCAGATATAAATCATGGAAGAAGACATGGGAAGCTTTTCAAAGATTGGATAGAATAAATACGAAGGTTGGAGAAAAAAAGAGAATCTACAAACCATTTCCAATTTTCAGAGTATATATTATAAGAAAACAAACATGAAACCCTGAATAGACTCATTTGAAACAATATGATTTATGTAAAATGTATGGGATTGCCTGTCATCAGGGGGAGGGAATGGAGAGAGGGGGGGATAATTTGGAAAAATGAATACAAGGGATAATATTATAAAAAAATTACTCATGCATATATACTGTGAAAAAAATTATAAATAAAAAAAAGAAACAGTATGATTTAGAGAGAAAATAACTGGAAAAGGAATCAGGGTATCCATATTTGAGTCTTGGCTTTATTGCTAACTCACTGTAAGCTTTGAAAAACTCCAAATGATTCATGGACATCTTTTTCAAAAAAAAAATAAGGGCTTCATACAGAATTAGGGTTCTTAATTTTCTTGAGCCATGGACTACTTTCAACTAAATACAGCTATTGAATTTTTTTTAAGTTCATAAACTTCAAATTTAAAATCTCCAAGTTTTCCTCACCAGTTCTGATATAGTCCAACCAACATATTATTTTTAAATTCAATTTTTAGTATTTTCTTTCTTTCAATATTTTTCAATAAATAAAAATTCATTTTTCTCCTTCATTTCCCATAACTACTAAAAAAAAAGAAACAAAACCCTTTGAATAGATATGCAGAATTGAACAAAAATAATTCCCATATTGATCTTTTTCCAAAAATATATGTCTCAAACTGCCTGGAGATAGGAATAATTTTTCTTTCTTTCTTTTAAAAATTATTATTATTATAGCTTTTTATTGACAAAACATATGCACGGGTAATTTTTCAACATTCACCCTTGCAAAAACTTCTGTTCCAACTTTTCCCCTCCTTCCTTCCACCCTCCCCTAGATAGCAGGCAGTCCCATATATGTTAAAGATGTTAAAGTATATGTTAAATACAATATATGTGTACATATTTATACAGTTCTCTTGTTGCACAAGAAAAATCAGATTTAGAAAGAAGGTAAAAATAACCTGGGAAGAAAAACAAAAATGCAAGCAAACAACAACAGAAAGAATACAAATGCTATGTTGTGGTCCACACTCATTTCCCAGTGTTCTTTCACTGGGTGTAGCTGGTTCTGTTCATCACTGATCAACTGGAACTGATTTGTATCCTCTCATGGCCAAAGATAGCCACTTCCATCAGAACTGATCATCATATAGTATTGTTGTTGATGTGTATAATGCTCTCCTGGTTCTACTCATTTCATTTAGCATCAGTTCATGTAAGTCTCTTTAAGCCTCTCTGAAATCATCCTGCTGGTCATTTCTTACATAATATTCCATTAACATTCATATACCAGAATTTATTCAGCCATTCTCCAATTGATGGACATCCATTCAATTTCCAGTTTCTAGCTATTACAAAAAAGTGTTGCCACAAATAATTTTGCACATGTGGGTCCCTTTCCCTTCTTTAAGATTTCTTTGGGATATAAGCCCAGTAGTAACACCACTGGATAAAAAGGGTATGCACAGTTTGATAACTTTTCGAGCATCGTTCCAAATTGCTCTCCAGAATGATTGGATTTGTTCACAACTAGGAATCACTTTTCATCATTGATCCTTTTAGTCACATCAACAAACATTTCTTAAGAACAACTCTGTTCAGGGACTGTGTTAGGCAATGGAAATAGAAAGAAAAGTAAAAACAGTCTCTGCCCTCAAGATGCTCACTTTCTAATGGGGGAGACAAGATGTGAATATCTAGGTACATATTCATTATCATCATAATTTATACCATGTTTACCACATAATTTGCTGTGCTCTACAAATAAAATCGTATTTCAACCACACAACACTAGGTAGTAGGTACTCTTATTATCCCTCATTTACAGGTGAGGAAACTGAGGCAGACCAAGCTTGAATAACTTGTCCACAATCATACATACAAGATACATGTATATTTTGTACACTGTGCATGTATACATTAAACATACATACAAATACACATTTATATATGTATATATGTGTATGTGTGTATATGAATCTGTATGTCTGTGTATGTCTGTATGTCTAAAATTTCAGAGGAAGAGACAATAGTAGCTGGATAGTCTGGGCAAGATTTCCTGTGGAAGATAGGATTTAAGCTAAGTCTTAGAGGAAGCCGGGGAAACTAAGATGTGGAAATAAAAGATAGAATATTCAAGAAATGGAGGACAGCAAGAACTGAAGCATAAAAAAGGGAAGCACCATATTGATATTTGTTGTTTAGTCATGTCTGATTCTCTATAACCCTATTTGAGATTTTCTTGGCAGAGATACTAGAGTGGTTTGCCATTTCCTTCTCCAGGCCATGTTATAAATGAGGAAACCAAGGCAAGCAAGGTTAAATGGCTTGCCCAGGTCACCCAGCAATTAAGTATCTGAGGCCAGATTTGTACTTGGGTATGCCTGACTCAATCCACTGCAGCACCAGGCTGCCCCTACTAGGTTAGAAGAACAGTAACCAGGGGAGTCTAATTGTATTTTAGAGTATGTGAAGGGAAGTCTAAGAAGATTCAAAAATGAAGAAGAAAAAGGTTATGAAGAATTTTAAATTTTTAAATAAAGATTTTATATGTGATCCTGAAGATAATAGGGAATCACTGGAACTCATGGGTGGGAGAACAGTTTAGAAAGCTGAATGGAAGAGTGGGGACAGACTTGAAGGAAAGGAAATGAATTGAAAGGGATTGCAATAGCCCCAGCATAAGGTGATAAGAGTTAGATGATAGTTATGACAGTGAATAAAAAGGGTCATGTAGGAAAGATGTTGTGAAGGGAGAAATAAGATTTTGGGTAAGGCAAGGGAAAATTGAAATTGAGGATGCCATTGAGACTATGGGCCTCACTTATTGAGTGCATAGTGATTTCCTTATCAGTAATAGATAAGTTTGAAAGAGGAGAGGGCAAGATGGGGAAAATAATGAATTCCAGTTTAGACATGTTGAGTTTGAGATGGCTACAGAGCCTCTTAATGGATCTAATTGCCTTCATTACTCTTTAACATTCTTCAGAATAGTAGCACAGTATAGTGACTTGATCTTTGACCTTGGAAAATCACCTCAAGTCTTACCAAGATCATAAATTATTATTGCAACTTTGGACAAGTCATTTAACTTCTCAATACCCCTAAATAACTTTCTAAAATTAAAAATTATGGAGCTGGCACAGATAAACATTCATACAAAAAAATCATTCAACTGGAACACCCTATACTGATGAAAACATGGATTTATTTTTTAAATCATGTAGAAGTTTATTTTTTTAATATGTGCTGTTATTGCAAATGAGTTTCATTCTTGGACTGAAATATGCTTTTTAAAATGTCCTATAATACTGTTCTTAAGGCTTGTGCCAGGAGAATAATTTATATATCGGTAGTCTTGGATGCACTGTAAAAGGAAGCAAAAAAAAAAAAACAGAATTCAGATTAAACCTAATATCCCTTAGAGCTATGATGTATTTCAACAAGTCATTTGCTTATAAACAAATTTTTCCCAAACACTAGTTCTTGCTTCTCAATCTAAGTTATTTCACAAAATTAGGAAACAGTACACTTTACATTATCTAGAGGTGTTTGAGGGACAAGGAAACATTGCTTCTCCCCAAACACAGCTTAAACAAACTTAACATCCTCTTTCAATTGGATCACCAAACTTAATGGAAGTCACTGGTCTTACTCAAACCCTATTTGAATTTTTCCTCTTCAAATAGATATAAATGTAATAAGTTAGGCCCAGTGACTAAGGTTTGATTTAGCAGCTTCAATAAATCTACCTGCTTCCTCAATTTTCCTTCAAGCCTACCTTGTTTTCCATAGAATGCTGGGTGGAAGGGGAAAACAAACCCATTTAGGACAAAGAAGTGTGTTATAGGGGTTGGAAGAGAGGAAAATACTGTTTTAAAAGTCAAGATATCTGGATTTATAAAAAATACTTTAAAGCACTGTATAAATGTCAGTTATTATTATAAAAAGTCTATTAAAGGAGCTTGTTCTAGATTTCCAAATAGCAGACTAAAGGAAAGGGACTATAGAAAATGAGGAATTCATTAATGGAAGAACTTATATAGTATCTGAGTAGGAAGGTAGGATTCTTCAAGATCAGGAAAAACTATGTGGCACTATAATTAAAGAAAGACAGGTTCCAGAGTCCTTGTATTCCTCATATATTTCTTTTTTTTTTAAATAAAATTACTCAAACTATACTTTAGTAGTCAATGTAAACATTAAAAATCAATTTAAATGAAGTATCATCATATTATTATTTATATTCTGACTGCTATTCTCCACTTCCTACTTATGTAGAATACTACCTTCAGTTTTGATTAAATCAAATCTAAGTCAAATCTAAATTTGAAGAATAAGATCCTATAAACCCCCGTGTATAGGGAGTTTGCAAACAGAAGTGAATGCTAAATTATAAGGAATAGATATAAAAGCATATAATATTTTTAAAAGCAATTAGCAGCTTCTAAAGTTATTATTTTGTATGTATTATATATAGCTGCATAAATATAAATAGCCAATAAGTATTTAATAAGCACTAACTATGTGCCAGACACTTAAGCTATGAGAAAATAGAAAAAGCCAAAATATAATTTTTGCCCTTTGGGAACATAAATATGTAATCTATATCTCTATATACCTATATCTCTATACATATACTTATATGTGTGCCAAATATCTACATATATTCAAGTCAAACACTCATTAGAAACCTACAATGTTTGTATATTTATGTACATATATATGAATGTACACATATACATATATAAAATATTTCTATGGAGCTTACTATGTGCCAGGCACTGGATTTTACAATTATCTCACTGGATCCTCACAACAAAGCTGAGCCTAGCTTCTGTCATCATGTTCATTTTACAGATAAAATTAACAGAGGTAAGCAATGTTTAAGTGACTTGCCCAGGGTCACATATCTCTATGTGTCTTTTAGGTTTTCCTGACTCAGGATCCAGTGCTCAAACAGCTGTTTCACCCACACAAAGAATAATAACTTCAGAAGCCGCTAATTGTTTTTCTCTTATACATTTCTACACCCAGAATTGTGAACTATCTTTTTGGCGATTGTTTGTTTTTAACGTTCAGTTCTGTCTGCAAAATCCTGTAACACTGAAGGCTTAAAGAATAGAATTTCCAAATAGGAGAGAGGGAGGAAGGAGGAGGAGATAGGGAGAAAGGGAGTGAAGGAGGAAGGGAAGGAGAGAAAGATAACTGCTCATTATATGTATATATCTATATACGGCTATATGTGAATGGATATATATATGCACATACATATAATCACTTCCATAAAGCCATCAATAATATAGATCAATACATATAAATGTAAATACACACAGGTGTGTATGTATGCATGAGTATATATATATACATGAATGCGTGTGCAATCAGCGTTTCTGAAAAAGAAAAAAGCCTCATCCCATTTCAGAAAGGGATGAAATAAAATCGTCCCCCCACTTCCCACTCTCTGCCCCCATACCCGCTTGTGTATCACCAATAATGGTTTCTGCCTGCTGTAAATTACATTAAATGCTCAGAAGCGACTACTGCGGCCGCTTGACGGCTTGTAGAAATTACCTCCGTAGCCCGCTTTGTAAAGGCGAAGGAGGAAACCCCCGCCACCGCTGTTTGGCTGTGCTGCAGCGGTTGTTGATGTAATCTCCTTGCCCAGCGGTGTTCCCCCTCTCTTCCAGCTTCCCCACCCCCTTTTCCCCGGCAGACGGAGACAGAGTGCAACTCTGCTGCCAGAATAAAGGCTTTTTGTAACTCGATACCTTTGCCCACTAGAGCTGAACTGCTGGAGGGCGGGGGGCGGAGGTGGGGGAGGTGACGGGTGCACCTCTTGCCACCGGTTTCTCTCGGAATCGTGATCTCTCCCTTTCCCTATAAAGCCCCTTACTCCCACTGGGGCCTCCAACTGAGGCTGCTGCTGCTGCTCGCACAGCTGCAGTTAGAAGTGCATCCCAGGCTGTGGGAGCTCATTTGGAAAATGCAGGTGGTGTTCCTCTGGTGTGCCCGGCCCCCACAGTCCTGGACCTCACACACACACACACACACACAGACACACACACACGCACACGCACACACGCACACACACACACACACACACACACACACACACACACACACACACACACACACAGCACTAGTTGAACTGAGGGTTCTATCCTCGCCCCCTTAATATTTAGAGAAGGGAGGTGAGAGGTTTGGAGGCGGATCTTTCTCTCCTGTCGCCCTCTCCTCATTTAAAGGAGTTCGAATAAGATATTTTGGTGGCAAGAGGCACTTCATTATTTCCGCTGGGCTGTGTGCTGTACCTCGGATTTTAATCTCCTTGCAAAAGGCAAGTCGAGCAGCCAGGGGGTGGGGTCGTGGGTGCGAGTGGGAAGGCTTGGTGGGAAGGCTTGAACCTCTTGGGAAAGAGACACCAAGACTTTGCTGGGGGACTGGAGGGCTCTTCTTCAAAGCCTTGGTCAAACAATCTCCCGCCCAGGCGTCCTAACCTAACCCTAGCCCTGCTTGCGGAAGGAACACCTAGGAACTGTGCTGGCAGCAGTAGTCACGGACAGCAGCAGCAGCATCGGGTGAGGGCAGCAGACGTCTGAGCGTGCTCAACGTCCCCCTCCTCTCCCTCCCTCTCGGGAGAAGACAGCAGTATGAATTGGAACTCTACATAGAGAGAGACAGACAGAGAGGGACGGAGAGGAGGAGGTGGGGAAACAGCTGAAGGGACTGAGCAGAAGGCGGAGGAGGAGAAGGAAGAGGAGGAGAAGGAGAGCTGGGATTTGACTGCGTCTCCCTCCCTCTCCCGGGCTGGGCTGCTTGTCGCTGATGCTCTAGGTTCGCTGAGAATTTGCAGCAGGGAGTGCTACCGGGAAACCTGATACAACAAGGCTTCCTTTCCTTCGGTTCCCCTGCTCCCACCCATCCATCTACCCAGAGATCGCCCTGTCCTCTCTGAGGAAGAAGAGGAACCAGAGGGGAAAAGATAAGATTCCTAAGGTGCTTTTTCTTTTCGAGTTCCTCGCCTGACAAAGAAATCGATCCTATTCCCAATGGCTCTTATTATGGAACCAGTGAGCAAATGGTCGCCGAGTCAAGTGGTGGACTGGATGAAAGGTAATTCCAATGGTTCAGACTGTGTGATTTGGGAAGAAAGGGGAGGGGGACGGGGGAAGAATTCCATTTTTCAATTAATTTGTCATTTCTTTAGGAATACTCTGCAGGGCATGGCTAATAGGTATAGAAATGCGTCTCCTCGAAGCCTAGCCATTTATTTTGTACTCCTAATGGAACCTCTTCTGGCCCAGAAACCTACGATTCTCCCTCCTCGCCCCCAGCCCCGCCATCATTTTGAATGATCTCAGGACTGGAGCTTCTTTGACTATCCTTTATTATACCCCCCCAACCACACAATCCCCATTCAGTCCACCAAGCTGGGGCCCTCTCTCTTCCTACCCTTGAGCTGTAAGGCAGGTGTGTTTACAGGAGATGAGGGTTTTTTTTTGGGGGGGGGGTACATCCTACGGGAATATAGATCTCTTTTGCACAGATTTTGTCCCAGTACACAGAAAACATATGACAAATCCGTGCCACGGGGGAGAAATCTTATTGCTGGCGCAGGGCTTGCCAGGGATAGAGCCAATCTGAGGATACTGATGCGGGGGCGATGAGAAAGCTTAGACTTTCAAAGTGATCTGTTGTCTCAAGCAGGTAGCAAAGCGTGGTTTATATGTGTCGCCTTTTAATCGTTTTTACTGCTATTTTCCTCTTCCCCAGTTACAGGAATATGAAGGAAAATCACTAATGTGAGAGTCCTTCAATCTGTTGTTTTTTGATCTCACCTTTACCTTCTAAGATCCCAAGTACCCACAGGAAATCTCTCGCCCAATTACCTTTTCCTCCCCCCCCTTTTTTTTTCTCCTTTTCTTAGTCTCTTTTCCACCTTTCCTTCCCCCCTTGACCCTTCTAATTTGCTATTTCGGGACAAATAGGAACACTGGGTCCGAGGCGATACTTAGAAATGGTGAGGCGCTTCAGCGGTATTACGACTGGTGCCGAGAGTGGTGGTAATAAACGGCAGAGGCTGCAGGGCTTTCCCCAGAGTCCACGCCGAGGATGCTCACCGCGGCTCTGGCGAATTGCTCTGCTTTGTGATGCACGAAGCGAATGGGATTGAAGAGACACTGTTGGATTTCCCCCAGGGACCCTCCAGGCAGGCCGAAATCAATTGTTTTCTATGCTGCAAGTTCACCCCCTCTGCCATCTCCTCCCCTCTTGGTTCACTGCAGATTGGACTCTTGACCAAAAAAAAAAAAAAAAAAAACCACAAGTCACCGGTGGTTTTTCATGTGCCGAAAAGTATTTTTCTCTCTTATTTGTAGTCTTCTTCCCCCCCTCCCCATCTTGATATGTTAGTTATTGCTTCCTCTTATCCACATTTGTCATTTTTAGTATTGGATGTAGACATCCATTAGATGTAAATACCCAATCCCAATTGGATTTTATTAAAAGACAGACTTCTTAAGAATTGGAGCCATCCCTGTCTTCCCTAGGACCATTTTACAAGACTAGCTATTGCTTCCCCACTTCACCACCCCCAACAACAAAAACAATAAAATCTTTTATTACTTACTACTAAAATGTTGTATAGTTTGAGGGGAGAAAGGGATTTTATCTGGAACCACATAACATTTGTCTTTTATGGGATAATGTAAGTCCACCAACAAAGATCATAGTTTATTATTCAAAAGTAGAGATGCTCTAGATGGAAGCTGATAAGGCTGCTTATAATTTATCATTCATGAATATGCATTAATGCAGAGATAATGTAGCTTGGCTTTCTATGCCTCAGGTGAGCAGTCACAGCCCACAGAAGACTGGAAAGATGTCTTCCCTCCTTCCCACTCCCCCTATATAACTCCTTTAGCTTTCTGTTAATTTATTTCTTAGGGTGGAATTTTTTCTTATATATTTTATCTCCTCCTTTCCATTTAGTTTGCTTTTCTAATTCATTTGCCTTAGTTTTTGTTTTTGTTTTTATCCTTCACTTGTAGACTTTTTTGTTTTTGCACTTCATCTTCCCTCCTTGGAAATTTCCCTTCTCCCAGTGCTATAGCTATTCCTCTTAGATGAAAAGAAGCCGCATTTACCTTCATCTATGGAAAGCAGGTTCTTCTCCTCAAATAAGCAATATTATGACACATGGGAAGTTAAAATGCTGAATTATTAATTGAATAAATAAATATTGCTTTGTAATTGATAAAAAGCTCACTTTAATTTTAGTCTCTGGCTAAACTCCCCAGAGAAAAAATATTTTGACACCATGGATAGTTATATTTCCTGTATAAACAGAGTTTTTTCCTCCCTCACAAATTCCCATGATGCTCCTAAGCAGAGATTTTTTGGGGGCATCATGACACTGATCCTCCATCTTCTCTCCCCTCTTCCAGAAAAAAACAAAAAACAAATTTTCCATTCCCTACTTTGAAGAAAACTCTCAACAGTTTAAGGACACTGGCACAACTCCAAAATATTATAAATATGTTGTTTCAATAGTTTGTAAACCTTATAGAATACTAGTTATCTATGTAAAATCAATTCTTTTTAAACTGTCAGAAATTTGAAACCAGGCTAACATTTTTCAGCCATTATATAAAATGGATATTGTAATTTTGAAGTTGGAGAACAGGTTTTAGTACCTGTTGGTGAAATTTTACAAAGGGACTTCAAAAGATAAAAACAAGGCACCTGAGAACCAAAATCATGGAATGCATGCACTGAAACAAATATTTGAATGATTCAGATTTCAAGCCACTTATTAGTAATATAATTGCCATTTAATAGTAATATAATTGATTTGAGGACTTGGATTCTTCTCTGCAGATTTCTTATGTCATCACAGGGTATGACTATTTGAGTTTAGCTATAAGTGGGATTTCATCAGAAAAACAGTAGCTGAAACACTTCTTATATTACCCTATTACTTACTTTCCTTTCTCTGAGCCTCTTCCCAAATGAATTTTATTATAGAGCATAGGGAAAATAACTTTTAATTCCTGCCAGAGAAATATTAATATTTAAAACTTCGCTTTAATTTAGGCTGCAGCTGTGGTATGGATCAATCATGTTCAGCATTGCATATCTTTTTATAAAGGCAGCATGAAAGGATGAATATGACTGGAACAACTGCAGCATTGTGGGAGTTCTTCACAGCAGCTACACCCTACTAATATGACAGTTTCATCATCCTTAAAATGTAAATCAGATAGCATATGTTTTCAGATATTCACAGCCATAAATAGTTATAACTATGCAGCAATGCACACAGTGTTCATTCTTAAGTACTTTTAAATTTGCTAAACTGAAAAGAAACCATTAAGTATGGAAAAAATGAAATGGCCTTGTATTTTTATGAATTACGTTGCTGTATCTTTTAAAAAGTGACACCTGAATTTAGCAAAGCAAAGAGAAAAGAATAAAATCAATAAGTAACAAGTTGATAAGATTAATAACATAATGAAATATGCATAGTAAAGATCTTGTACATTACACATAGTGGGTACTTAATAAATGTTATTGATTAAGTTAATCATTCTCCCCTTGCCTACTTTTTGAACTATTTACTTCATTACACACACACACACACACACACACACACACACACACACACATTTACTGATAAAATCTATAGCTTAATTCATTGCCCATTGATTCCAAAAATTTTATAATCCTGGTGGTAGTGTTAGTTCTAGAAGAAATATCAGTTGCCTGTGCATTAGGAGTCTGAATCCACAATTGCATGTGGATCATGCAATCATCTAAAAATGACCATGCTTTTTTACATGAATTTCTGAAAATAGCAAATGAGTTTAAAAGTAATTATTTTAAGCTTTAAGTCTTTAAGTTGAGAAGAAATTCTTCAAATTGAAGGCGAATTTTGTATTTGCGTGGAATTTGCACTTTTATAAGATTTAAACATTAACAACATTTCAAAAACAGTGTAAATAAATTGACTATTGGAGATTTAATACTCAAACAGAGCTTTACTATCAAAAATATTGCTAAATTCATTTTTAATCTGTCTTCCTAAATTGTTTAACTCTTTGAAATATTGTTCATGTCTGCTTAGTTTAACACACATTATCAAAACCTTTGCCAAAGGATATTTTACATATAATTATCACAACTTCCTTTTCTTCCTTTCCAGAGTACTATCCCCATCTCACTGAAAATATGCTATATATTAAAGTTAAATAATTTCCTACAATAACTTTCCTCCTATGTTTGATTATTGCCTGCTCAAAATCATTTATTCTCACTTAATCTGGCTTTTCTCATTTCCCTCTTTACCTAAGTGGGTACACTGGGCTCCCAACTAGTCCGCACTTCTTATTCTCCAACTATTTGATCTTGAAACAATTTCCTCATTTCATTTCATATACCATATTTCTGCCTTCAGTTCACAGTTTCAGGTATAAAAATTATACTTTAGAGAATGAACTCAACTACAGCTGACTTTCTCCTCACTACAGTTTTATCTATATGCATATACTTATATTAATTTCTCAAAAGTTAATGCCCTCTTTGAAAGCAGATACATTTCTATTACTTATTCCTCATTTCTATTACTTATTCCTTATCCCTAAGTGTTTACTACTATTTCAATAAATACATATTAACAGATAAAATGGCTTTTAAGAGCATCATTTCTAGTCAGTATGATATTGAATCTTGACTGTCTTTTTCCAATTGGTAATCCAAACAGCATGTTTTAATTAATTTTAGTTTAAGCTCATTATATTATGGTTCATAGTTAAAGTTATTCACAGTGGGGAAATGATCAAGGTTAAAATTGATTACTTTTTTGCTTTCTCTCCAAGGGAATAAAGTATTTATAACAGGAAAAATGAAATAAACAAAAGTATAAATGTAAAATGTGGTAGAGAGAGAAAATATATTTATAAGGACATTTCTGTCATTTGTTTTCCCTTAATAAGACTGTACCTTTTCTCCTCATTTTTATATGCATTTTATTTTATTTTCATCTAGAGCAAAGGTGAACTTTTATCTTAATCTTAGTTTTATAAAGGAAAATGTCCATATTTTCAGCAAATATTTCTTTGTTAGAAATTAATATCTAGGAAGAATTTTTCTTTGCTTGAAAATAAGTAGGGTAGAAAATTCTATGTGTTATATATAATGTTATTATAAACACATAACTTATCAAATTGATCCATATTCTCATTTACTTCTATCAACACAGGTTCTCTTTTTTCAATCCTTTAGTGAATAGCTTGTTTAAAAAATATTCATCAGTCATTTGAGGTTTGATTTTTTTGCAATAGGAATGTTATTATTTATCTTACATAAAGCATGTATTCATCCTGTCCATAGTGAGGAATATAATTCAAAAAGATAGTTTTGTGAAAATGGTTATTAAATATGTCCTACCTAAAATACTTAAAACATTGTGTGCTGAATCAAGAGAGAATAGCATATGCAGATAGTTTCTTCTGACCATTATGTAATAACATTTATTTAGTACTTGTGTATGTCTGGAGCTGTGATGGGATAGCTATTCTGTGTGCTTATGATTTAAAATGAAGAATCAATGCAAGGACACACAGACACAGAGGTGACAGTTCAATTGCCAAGTGATAAATTAAGTAAAGAATAAGAATTTGCATTACTTATATTCATTAAGTGCTAGAGGCATGGTAGTAGAAAATGAAATTTTATAGTCATAGAGAGGGAAGATAATGCCTAACTCTGAGGTAAGATGGCATTTGTTAAAGCATTGGAATTTCAACAGGTTTATGAGTATTAGAAGGAAAAGTAATACCATAGCCATATTCAAAGATGAATATACTGTAGGAATAAGGCCACGTCTCAAAAATCTATGTAAGTGAGATGATTACATCAGGGGACAATATGTACATTTCCCAGGTTAAAGGGGAGAAGAGGACAGAAAAATAAGGAGAGTGATAAAGATTAAATAGTACAAAATAAAATCTACATTTCACAAAAACAGAAGGCCCAATATAATAGCCTTATTTTAAATAGATTCTGCATTACAGAAATTATAGGTGTCAAAATGTGCAGTAAAGAGTATACAGTGCTTTCTCCTATCAGAATGTAACCTACTTCTCAGTAATGAATTTGAAAAAATGCCAAAAAAGCAAGAAAATATATTATTTATAATGAGGGCCAAACCTTTAATTAATTTTGAATTTTATTAATCCATGTTATTACATAACAAAAAGAATTAGGTTTTTATGTAACTACAATACTTTTATAATGTCAGATGTCATTCTTGCATCACTGTTATTCAATATTTTTTTTAGCTGAGCCATAATGTAGTCAGGTGTTTGGTTTTATATAGGGTTTTCCTATATCACTGATTGCATTGCATAGTGCTTAATGTATGAGAAAGAATGGTGATATTAAATAATATATTTAGAAGGCTGAGTAACCTCTATAGATAAAAATTCAAATCATTAGAAAAAAAGCAAACTAAGGACATCAAATATATTTTTATGGTAATGACAGTATCATAAAGTGTCTGATTAATGACATTTTCAGTCAGATTTATTATTTCAGGTGACAGCTGAATACATAATGAATAAACTCATAGTTACTAGATGAACTGAATGGAATGGTGATTTCTCTTTTTAAGATGGAATTCATTTTCTTCTACTCAGTATTATAAAAATACTTTCTATCCAGAAGAGGGCATGATATTTGAAATCTTTTTAAATGAAAAGAAAATCCTTAAATCAGCTTCTCACAGATGGCTAAACAGAATGTAAATCAGTTAGTCCTTTTTCCTTTTGAGAAAGCCTATGAAGTTCATTACCATTCAATTTGAATTCCTTGTAAAGCAATTTTTACAAATTACATCACAGACCTGAGATTCATGACCTCATATGCCTGTTTAGTCTAGAAATTATATAATTGCTGGGTGTAATCCTAACTCAAAGTTGAGATACCATCCCAAAGACCCTAAATTGTTATTAGACATATTTTCTTTGGAAATATTTATCGTTTAATGGATTATTAACACTTTTTTTGCTTATCCTGAGTTACTAATGTAGCTCTGCCATTGCCAGCCCAGAAATAATTTTACTTATAATTTAAAAATTAAAATATAGTCTTGAGAATTCAAGACAATGTCAGTTTTGAAAATATTTTATTAAATATTTTGAAAAGCCATCTTCCTTACTTAAGAATACAATGATAGAATTAAAGATTTTATTTGCTTGTCACCATGTACCAAAAAATCCTCAATTGTCCTCTTGGTTTTTAATATTGTAAAATATGTAAGAGCATTTTTATAGTCTAGAAACATGAACACTCTTTAAATTTTTAATTAACAGAATGAAAAGGATAGAAGACCTCTTTGGCTTAATGAAAAATGTAATCTTTATTATATATAAAGTTGAAATTGTATTTAAATTAAAATAATACATAATGGCAACACAATGCAAAATGTCATATGAGGAGTTGCTCATTCCAGCTTTATGCAATTTTGGGTAGCAATCTTAATAATTCTAATAAGTTTACTGATAGTTTATTTTTTTAAATCTTCCTTGTTGAGACCAGAGTTGTTAAAAACTCCAGAATAAAACCTCATTGTAAAGCTGAATGTCATAGGACACCATGTATGAAGGGTTCAAATGAACATAATACTATTGGCCAGTACATGTGTTTAAAAAAAAAAAAGATATCCCTAAGAATTTATCATTCTTCAAATCTCAAGTAAGTATGCTGAAAATCTTTAAAATTGAATTATGGATTATAATTTATTAACTTTTAATGATGTAGAACTTATTAGAATTCAATGCTTTTTTCCCTTTCTTCGATGTACATTGAGAAAGTTAATATAATGAAACATGAAAACAGCTTCATGTGGTATCAAACAGAAAACATTCATTAAGTGCCTACTGTGTACTAGCAACTAAGAGAGATGGAAAGTTTAGATAAGACAGTCCAGTAGTCAGGATGAGACACCAAAAAAGACTTTTATAAAATAATTTATGATGGATGCTATGGGTTGCATACCAAAAGATTTCTGGTTATGGTGGAATTTAGAAAGAATTTCAGATTGGATAAGATTCTATTCAGGATTTTATTTATTTAACAAGCTACTGTTCTGCATAGCAGGACATTTTATTTGACTTTGTTGATAGTGTATTTTAAAATTTAATCTTTAAACTTTCATCTAACTACTCAGATTTCATCTTAAATTATAGCAATTATCTCTTAAAGATGACTTTCTTCTCTGGCTATTCCAATAGACCAATTTCAGAGAAAAACAATATGTGTTATAGGTTAACTTCTCCAAAATCCCCCCTCAGATATTGTAACTATTATCTAAAATTGATTTAGCCTTATAGACATTCCAGATACAGCCAGAAATGATTTTCTGTATCATATTTTAAAGTCTAAAACTCAAACTTAAAATGTAATTTATATAAAATGGCAATGTTTAGGTCTCAATGTTGTCACATCATCAACTAAAGAAAATAAATTTAGTATAATGGCACATGTGTTTTGGGTCATTTACAATGAAGTTCATTATAATGAGAAAGTTAAAAGTACGATGTATTTTCACTGCTGGTTTAATCATCTAGGAAGTGAATTGTATTAAGTTGATTAATCAATAGAAAAGGTAGTAGAAAGAAAGAGCTTTCTGATATTTTTCTTTTTCATTTGAACATTTTGTTCTGTTGGTTTAAAGATGATTCATAAATGTGTGTATATGTGTGTGAATTTGTGTATACACACAAACACACATATACACACATATATGTATATGTGTACATATTTCCTCAAGGGATTTCTACAAAAGGGCAATTGTAAGTTTCAGCTAGGTATAACAGAAAGAGCACCGGAGTTGAAATGAAAAAAAACAAATTCAAATGCTTCTTTGGACATCTTTGGACAACTATTAACAGCGTGATCTTGGGCAAATCACTTAGCATCCCTCAGTAAATTACTTTATTTGTAAAATGGCTGTATAAGTGATTATGGAGTGGGAAATTGGAGAGGAATGTTTTCATCCACATTTTTTCTTATTATTTTTCCATCTACCATCCATTTTAATTTTTTAACATAAATTAATTTAAGAGAAGGCTATGATCTCTGTATGTTTTCTTCCAGTTTTTTTAATGCTTGAATGAAGAAATCATTCTAAGAGGCTTTGTTGACTGGTATTTTGCCTTTCATAGCAGATAAGGCATGTCAATGATTAAGCAATTTTACTGTAGAAAGTCCATAGAATCACAGAATTTGAGAGTTGGAGGGGATATCAATAGCCACTTAGCCAAATTCATAAATAGTTGAATGCAGTGATAGCTTTTTTTAAAAACTCCCTTAGGTTTCTGTGTATCATTGATGGAAAGCACCCCAGGATATGAAGTAGTAAATAAAAACTAATGTTTTTATTTACTATATTTATTATATAGTCAATGTTAACATGTTTGCTACAGCTATATAAAATGTTTTAATGTTTAAAGACTTATTAAAGGAAACTTCAGTTATCATTTACTTAGCCACAGGCAAAAATTATTTCCTACCTCCTTCCTGTCCCATTTTCGATTCTTGCATACTTGTATCAGGAAACCCTTGGTCAAATTCCCAAGAAGCTCTAGCTGTATAGATAATTGATACTTATGTGCAGAGGCAAGTCTTTTTACTTTGGAACTTATCAGATAAGAATGACTTATGGTCCATAGCCCAAGGTATAGAGTACAAAATAAGGGTCTTCCAACAATGAGTCTAAGAGTCTAAGCCAATCATTGCCTCAGGATTCCAGATTTATATATTTGGGAATGTAGCCAACAGGTGGTTTTCAGAGTCCTCATCAGTTTAAATATTAAAAACTTCACAGAGACTTTGTGAAGTAGAAGAGTCTGTTAGGAAAATGTAGCTTTTAAATTCTAGAACCTAGGTTTACAAAGCATAGAATGAATGCTTGAAGTTAACAGCCTTTATAGATTGAAATGAATCTGTGTTTTAGATAGCATTAAACTTCACAAAACTTAAAAGAATCTCTTGAAAAATTTGCAGAAAAATGGTAAAGAGAAAAGTAGAATTTGACATAAGGACCAAAAATAATCAGAATCCTGAGCTAAAGCATTTTCTTCCATGCTCATCATTTTAGTTATAGTGCTGAATGTGTATCAACTTTCCCAATCCCACTAATGTTGTTCAATTAAAAGATGACATAATATCATAGGATGTAGAACTGTAAGGAATCTTAGAGGTCATCTAGGCCAACCCCTTCATAATTCAAGGAACGTGAGATATAGAAAGCTAAATGATTTGTCTAAAGCAAATTACAGAGTAAATTACAGAGCTGGGCTTCAAAGCCACGTCTCTGACATTAAATAAAACAGAATTTCCACTGTGCCATGCTAAAACTTTTTTATTCAGAAGCTCATTCTTGTTACTCTGATGTTACCATATATTTTTTTCAGATTACCATATAAATTCACATATATAACTAAGCAATTATTGGTATGTTGAATCGCCTCATAATGACAAGTTTTCTGACATGCATGTGATAAAGTTCATTTTTCTTCTAGTTTTACTTCAAACACAATGCCTTGAAATTATTTATGTAGAACCTCATTGAAAGGCAACATGATGAAGAAAGTTTTTGTTAATCGGTTTAATAATGCACAATAAATTGTAAAGACAATGATCATATCATAAAAGACTTATAATTCAATGCAGTGCAATTTAGTCCAGCTTTTGCTAAATTAAAGATAACCACTACTTATGCTATATTACCACTCATCTTTTCTTCTTCAGTTACTACTGCCATCATCCTAGTAGTATAAACTCTGCAAGTTCTCCTAAACATTGTCCATGACCAGAAAGGCATGAATGAATTAAGATTTACTTTGTTCATGTGAATTAAAAACAGTTTTTGAGTCCCCACCCAGATCTGTTGAGATGTATCACTGTATTGAAGAAATATCATGGATCACCACCAAAAGTTTTGCTTGAAGTTTTTAATTACATCAATCTTTTACTTTACTGAGTTTGATGAATTTTCTACTCTATGCATTACTTTTTAAGTAACTTAAGTTATTCTGTTTTTAATGACTTTTTGGCCAAATCCAATGGCAATAAATCTTTTAAAACATGTCTAGTCTTGCACTCACATGGTAGATATACAATTGGTCATTGAAGCCCATCATTGGGCTCTCCTGGTCTAATGGCCTTGACATACCAAAGCCATGCCTCTGCTATAATAAGACAGTGTAGGAAGACTATCAAAACACAATAATTTCTTAATGTCATTCAATGATTAGTAGCCTTTTTAGAGTTGGCCTGTAATTCTCTGTTAGGGAAGTAGATTTCCACTTTTGAAAAAGCAGTGATAATTTTGAAAATCAAGAGGAATTAAAATTATGGTTTGGGATATTTTTGAGAATTCCACAATATTCCTTAAAATTATGAATACATGCCAAATTAAGCAGTTTGGCAAAATATAAGTTTGCAATTTTTGTAATATTGTTCCTTTTCAATACAATTATCTAATTTTATATTTTAAATAAAATAGGTTCTTCATTGTATATGACTGACATAGTAGCTTGATATTTTAATTAGTTTGACTAAAAAAAAACCTTCTTATTACAATGGATTGCTTGCTGGAGAAGAGAGGGAGAAAATTATATAAAAAACAATGGATGAGTGAAATATATCTTTAAAATTAAAAGAAAAATATAAAATAAAAGAGTTTCTAATATCAAAGAAGAAATTAAAAAGTCTAGAGATTTGAATCATCATGCTGACAGAATTGCTTGTAATGATGATTAGTAATAGAGATTTGAAGGATTGGAGACCATCAGAGCTCTCAAAGTAGGATTATAGAATTTTTAGAGATCACCAAGTCCCATCTTCTAATTTTTACAGATGGAAAAATGGGAACCAATTTAGGTTAAATAAACCTAGCAATTGCTATTACTGATCTACTCCTTTTAATGATAGAGCATCTTACCCTTCTTTCACCATATGATCATTCAGTACTTTTTTCTCAATCTATTGACATAAATTGTCAAATTTAACCTTAAAAAGGAGTAAAATGAATCCAATGTTAAAAAATAGAAATCTTTTATGTACAAAGAACCTTAATATTTTATTTCTAATAGCTAGACACTTTCTAATATACTGACACTCGATTAAAAAATTGTTGATATAATAGTGCCCTCTAATTCTAAGTAAACTGTTGATAATTTCACATGAAATCTGATTTTTAACAAAGTTCAATTTAGTGAAAATTTCATAATAATGAAGAAGCATGGAAGTCCTTCCTGTGCTCAGTCTTTTATTTCATTCCATATCCAGCAACATATTTGTATGAACATTTTGTGCCTGCCCTCTTTGAAGTACATTGGAGATGTTTCGTCAGAAATGAAAGCACATTCCATCTTTCGCTTCTGGTTTTCTCAGTGGAATAGCCTGTGTTCTGAATGACTCACCTATTCATAGAATCAAGTTGGGTTTTTTCAGTGAATAAGAGGTACTGTAGCAGCTAGTTCCATCCCTATTGAGAGAAATTCTGCTCCTCTCTGCTGTGATGACTTTGGTAATCAGGACATGAAGGTAAGCATAGAAAATCCTTCACATGTACTACTCGAGAGGCAAATAGACTTTAACATAAACCTGAACTGCTCAAAGAATAGATGAAGTCTTATTTGATTCTTTTGTCCAGGAGCTAACAATATTTTTTGAGATAAAGATCATGAAAGAAGAAAGGGACTTTGGTGCTCCACATCTTTTGTTTAACTAGTTGCTCAGGCATTTCATTTATGTCTAGATCTTTATTTCCTCATTTGGGTTTTCTTGGCAAGGATACTGGAGTGATTTGCCATTTCCTTCTCCAACTCATTTTACAGATGAGGAAACCGAAGCAAACAGGGTCAAGTGACTTATCTATGGTCATATAGCTAGTAGTGTCTGAGGCTGGATTTGAATTCAGGTATTCCTGACTCCAGTCCTGACTCTAATCTGCTGTGTCACCTAATTGCCCATTTTAGTTAATCATACAAGATTTAAAAAATAATAACAACCTTTTTTATTTTCACAAAATAATAGCAATACCATTTAATGAGATCAGAAATATTTAATAATTACTAACATTTAATAGTTATTATTTATGTAATAATGATGATCAATAATTAATAATTCTTTAGTAATAATAATTAACAAATAAATGTGTGTGTGCTATTGGTGTTGTGGTTAGCTAGATGACCTAGATCTTTAGCATTGGACTTGAGTGAGAAAGTCTTAAATTCAAATTTTGCCTTTAGATTTTTATTAAATGGGAGACCTTAGACACAGTTTTTTTTTCTCTGACCCTCAAATTCCATTGTACTAAATTGCCTCTTACATAATTTTAACATATGCATAGAAAATACATAATTTGAAGTCATATTTTTAGACTACATTTTGCTCTATTAAGTCAAATCCTTTTCAATAATCAATAAACAGCATCCATGATAAGATCTTATATAGCTTTTTTGTTTTGTGGGGGAGGTCAAGAATAGTGATTTCATCACTTTAGGTCTATAATAATAAATGCTGAAACAAATTCTCTGTATATATGAACACATCTCAAAAACCTAATATAATCTAATAGATTGTGATATATGTTACAGAAGAACTGTAAGTTGGAATGGGGAGGATAAGATCACAGATTACAAAGCTTTTTTTCTTAGGGACTGTTAAAAGTTTGCTGTACTTATGAAACTAATAACTTCTAGAACCAAAATTTGCAAACAAGTGGTCCTGCCATATAATCTGCATCATGTTTTTATAAGTGAAAATGCCAGATATAACTGGTAAACAGATTTTTTTCCTTATACAAGTTAACCATCTTTTTTCTTATTCTCCCAGGGCATTCTTGTCATCAACAAAGAATGGGAGAAGAAATGTTTAATTGGTAGCTGTGTGGAGGCAAGATAGAATAGTAGCTTAAGAACAAGTGTGGAAGTTCAATCCTGTCCAGATGTGATCCAAGCTCTTTAGAAAGCATAAATGTACTTTTTGAACTTATCCCACCAATTTGCCTAATTATGAATAGTATATCTGAAAAAACGAGGGTAATTTTGATGTATCTAATCTATCATTTTAAGAAATTTTAAACCCTCAAATGAAATTCCAATGCAAAGGAAAGTCTTTTAAAATTGCCAACATTTTAAGCAACTGGGGACAGAGAATGATAACAAAAATTCAAATTCATCTGTCTGACCTGGTCAGCAAGTCAAAAGCATTTATTAAAACTCTTTTATGTATTAAATATTGTGCTAAGTCTTTGGATTACAGAGACTTGCATAAAATATTTCTTTTTTCAAGGTCATAGTCTCGTGCCTAATAGGCAACATGATTCAACCTTAAAGATTAGGGAGAATGTCAAAAAAATCACACCTACAGGATAAATTGGTGATAATCAACATTACAGGTGATCTAATAAAAAAGGTTGTTTGTAGAATGTGAGATAATAGCTAGGACTTGAGAAAATACAGGGATGTCAGGAGATGGAGATAATAAGGGAGAAAATTCCAGGGAACCCAGTGAAAATAAAGATGTAGTATTTTGTTCTAGGAACAACAAGGAATCCAGGTAAGATTTTAAATGATAAGCATTACAGGGGTGCTCAGAGATACATTTTCTTTCTATCATTTTCTGATGGCTGCTAAGACATAACGTTTGTGTCTGTTTCCTTGGGTAGTATTTGCTTTTAGATTTTTTTTTCTTTATGATCTGAATCTATTCAGATAATTTACTTCACTCTTTAGAAAGGGTTTACTTTTCAATTTTTTGCTTCTCAGTTCTTTAACCCCTTACTTTTTCTCAATGAAATATTTCCAAAAGTCCAGATTGCAAAGTTCTCATTGAGCTGAATGAAGTAACAAAATATAAGGTCATCATTGCCAAAGGCTTTTTGTCTTTGGTTATTGTAATGTTCTGTTGTCTCCAGAAACTGCCGATCACTCTCTAGGAGGAGATCTGCTATCTCAACTCAATCTCCTGGCCAGACTCTTCTTCCTCCAGAGTGGTCTCACCTCAATCCCAGAGTAGACTCTCTCTCCAGGCCCAATGTTGTCTTCTTTTATCCTCGCAGAGATTGTAGTGAGAACTCAACGGGGCTTGTGAGAAAATGCTTCAACCAATGAACTTGCTCCTTTTAAAGGGGCATGTGAGAACTCAGGGGCTTAAAGGCTTCTTTAATTCAGGCTTCTTAAAGGTGCAAACTTCTTTTAAACTTGTAAACTCTACTTCAGAAGATCAAAGTTATAAACTCCCTTCAAAGGCCCGAACCAAAGGTGTGAATTCTGAGCCAGAGAACTGTCCAGACAACCTAAGTTCTCATCTAACATCAGAGAACTGTCCTGACAACCTGAGTTCTCTCCTAACATCAGAGAACTGTCCAGACAACCTGAATTCTCACTTTATAATCCTAACAGGTTATATTTAATATAAGTGAGCTACGAGCCTTACCCTATAAAGTGACTGTCTATGTTATTGCTTTTTAAAGTTGTTATCTCCAATGCTCATGACTATTTTCTCAGTTACTATTAAATAATGTTCCATTCTTTTATCACCTTTGTCTTGGTTTCTATAAGAGTTTGATCATCGTTGATTTGACCATGATGACTCAATTCATTGTTAGATATGAGCTCTGACAAAGAAGTCTATATAACAAAAACAATTGCCATTAGTACGTAATGCTGCCATTCAGGGAACAGGAAGGCACTAATTCTCATAGTAGAAAGAAGGAATTATCAAAAACAAATGAACTAAAGCACTTAAACTTAAGAGAACTGAAAACAGAGGAAACTCACTGGTCAAACAATGCCTTTTCTTATCATAAGAAATATTTATGAGTGATAATTTAATATAAAGTGATTTATTATGATTTTTTTTTTGAGGCTGGGGTTAAGTGACTTGCCCGGGGTCACACAGGTAGGAAGTGTTAAGTGTCTGAGACCAGATTTGAACTCAGATCCTCCTGAATTCAGGACTGGTGCTCTATCCACTGTGCCACCTAGTTGCCCTGATCTATTATGATTTAAAAGCAAATTTACCATAGTATCTGTATTAGTTGATGAAGCAAATTTTTTATTCTCCTGGGGCTCTTCCCAGATAGTATTTGACATTTTAATACAAATAGGTGTTTGTTTTTTCTTCAGGCTTTTCATATTTTAGTTTTTTAACCAATTATGCATTTCCCTTTTATTTCTCTTTTCTCTTCTCTTCTTTTTCCTTTCTTTTCTTTTTTTAATATTCTCCTATCCTTTCTTCTTCTTTTCCTTTTCTTTCTCTTATTTTTATTTCATGTTTCTTCCTTTTGTTTGTTTTTTTTTGCTTTCCTCCATTTTTCTTTTCTTTCATTGTCTGTAATTTCTTTTAAAAAATGAGTCTCTATCTCATCTAAGTTGTAAATACAAAGGGCTATTTAAGGATCCAATCCCATTATTGATAAGTGTAGGATTTTTTATTTGTTCTGTGTCCAACTTTTATTATGTTTGTCTTTTATTATGTAATCTAGTGACCTATATAGATACACCACTTTGGTGCCAGACTTAGAAGAGATGCCTGATCAGCTTAGCACACTGTAGTTCAGAACTAAACTCAAGAGAACTGCCAGTCTCAACTTCACAAGTAGTTGGGATGACAATTATGTGTCACCATGCTTAGCCTGTGGTTTCCAGTATTATTAGAATCTCATAATTGAAAGGGGCTTAAAAGATAATCCAATCCCACTGGATCTACTCAAATTTATCAGTGTTCTTAATAACTTGCCCAGAAATACTTAAGATAATCTAGATGTGGCACAGAATACAACATGACTGTTATACCCATTATTCTGGGTTTCTTATAGCATTATTTTCAAAAGATTGTCACAGGTTGACTCAATAAGTTTGTGGTCAAATAAACCCTCTAGATCTCTTGCCCGTGAACTGCAAAGCCCCATATTTTTCTAGCTGGTAGCTGTACAGTTGAATTGTTGAAACAAGCTATAGAATCTTGCATAAATCCTGAATTAAATTTAACCCCAATAGATGTGGCCCTATCAGGAGCTTTTTAGTTTCTAAATCTGTTATTTGACAAAATTAGCTGTCCTTTCCAGCTTTGAGTCATAAGCATATGTGATAAGGATGATATCAAAGCCAAGTTGTTGATAAAATGTTGAATAGTATAAGTCTAAAAACATATGTCAAGGTAATTGATTGTATTATTTTTTTTAATGTGAGTGAACTGAAATCATTGAAACTGTCATTTTAACTTCAAAGATTTTTAGAAAAAAAGTTTTCAATATGTTTCTTTGCTGTCTCTTTTTTAGATTTTTTTAAATAATTGATTTTTAATGATATTGTACAGTAATATAAGAAACTTAAGATTTTATGGACTACTGTAATGAATGACAATTCCATTTTTCTATTTTTCTTTCAGTCTTCAATCAGTTCATATAATTTTTCATTATCATTTGAAACTTCTAACTGCATTCTCCTGAATAGCCTCTTCTCTGGGTTTTCTTGATAACTATCTTTGGGGCCAGCTGAGTGGTACAGTTGATGATAGAGGTCTGGGCCAGAAGTCAGGAAGACAAAGTTCAAAACTGTTCTTAGAAACTTTCTAGCTGTGTGATATTTGGCAGGTCTCTTAACTACTGTCTGCCTATATACTCATCAATAAAATAGAAATAATAACAGCATCTCCCTCTCCATGTTGCTGTGAAAATCAAATGAGTTTATAATTATAAAGCACTTAACATAGTGCCCAGCACATAGTAATAGCTAATGTCAGCTGCTGTTGTTTCATCATTCTCCTCTTACTTTAATGTTCACTCCTTTTAAATTTTTTTTTCTGGTTAGAAATCCACACCACACACCCCAATTATAGATATATCCAAAGGCTCTTCCCTTCTTTCTCTATATCTTCTCTAGGTGACTTCATCATCTCCCACAGATTTATTATATACATATAAATAACTCATATCTATATATCCAGAGTCAGGCTGTCTCTTGAGCTTCAGTGTCTTGTGGCCAATTGCCTAGTGAAACTTTCAAACAGATGTGAAACTCAAACTGATCCCATTCTCATTCCCCTAAATGCACCTATCTACTGAAATTCCTTATTTCTGACAAAGGCATCACAATTCCAGTCTTCCAGATTTGTAACCTTAGCATTGTCCTTGATTTCTTTATCCCAGACACCCAAATCTTGCTTTTTCTATTTTTTCATCTTTATCATAAAATTCTTTTCCAAAAATACAGTCACAATTTCAGTTTAATACTTTATCTCTTAAGATCTAATTCAGTTCCAATTGATCAATGATGGGCAGAATCAGCTACATCCAGAGAAGGAACACTGGGAAATGAATGTGAACTGTTTGCATTTTTGTTTTTCTTCTCAGGTTATTTTTACCTTCTGAATCCAATTCTTTCTGTGCAACAAGAGAATTGTTCAGTTCTGCACACTAGAGTATATCTAGGATATACTGTAATATATTTAACATATATAAGACTGCCTGCCATCTAGGAGAGGGGGTGGAGGAAGGGAAGGAAAAAGTCAGAACAGAAGAGTCAACTCAAGAATTATTTTCTCCCATCCCTCACATCCAATCTGTTACCAAATACTGTTTATTCTGCCTTTGCAACATATTTCATACATGTTTCATTCTCTTCTATCCTGCCACAAAACTAGTCCAGGTACTTATCACTTCATTCCTGGAATATTTCAATAGCATTCTAGTTGGTTTCATGTCTCCCTCTATTCCAGTCCATTCTCTTGTTAAATTGATCAACCTAAAGTATAGTTCTTACCGTGTCACCCTCATCTATTCAACAAATTCCTGTGATTCCCTAGAATCTCCATTATCAAATATAAAATTATCTGGCATTCAAAGCCCTTCATAATCTGAAACACTTCTATTTTCCCAGTCTTTTTAATACTTGTGCAATAATATACTGTGCAATGCAGGGATTGAAGTCTTCTTGCTGCTTCTTGAATAAGATTCTCCATTTCTTTACCTTGGACATTTTTTTTGGCTCTTCTCCCATCTGTGGAATTTTCTTCTGCTTCATTTCTCCTCCTGATTTCCTTGACTGCCCTCAAGTCCCAAATATAATTTCTGTCTCTGTCTCTGTCTCTCTTGCTCAATAGAATGTAAGCTTATTAAGAATAGGGTATTTTGTTGTTTATCTTTGGGATATATTACCTAGTATGTGACACATAACAGAAACTTAATAAATGCTTCTTGACTAGTTGATTGATTGAGATTCATGAAAATTTTTAAGTGATTAAATACCATTCTTTTGAAAATTGGCACAGATTCCCTTGAAACAATCAAGATTGTGTTAAAGTAGCTGAGTTTTAGTCCCAGTTTCACAATTAGCTAGCCTTATGAGCTTGATTAAGTTGTACTCTTGAATTCCAAATTTCTAAAATTTTAGGGGGGTGATTTGATCAGGGTCTTTTTATGTCATGTACCCCTTTGCCAACATTAAAAAGTAAAAGTACCCCTTCTCAGCATAATGATTTTAAATGGATAAAGTAAAATGTATAGGACTATAAACAAAGGAAGCTGGTTATTTTGAAATACAATGATCAATTTAACAAAATTCTTGGACTCCAGTTAAGAATCCTTTGCTCTCTTACATTCCTCTAAAATATTTTCATTTTCTACTGCTTAGATTCACTCTTAAATTGTATGTGTAAGAGGGCTTATATAAATTTAGCTTTGGACTTCGTTTGTTTTAGAATCTTGAGTAAATTTTTCCCTTCAGAGTTTACAATTAAACTTATTGGAATAAAACTATGTATATTCTATCTTTACTCAAAAACTTACTATGTGAGAATTTTTTTTCATCTAATAAGACTAAGTTGACATATAATTTTTATAATCATTGATTTCTGATTTGATGTTTAGCTCAATTGCATTTCATTACAAAAAATAGTTCAACTACTATTTCATTAGAAAAATAAAAATGAAGAAAATATATACATTTCCATTTCATACATTTAATAAGTTGACTTTTTTCATGTAAATATATATAAATACATAGAATATTGAATATTGTTAACATGTCAATTTGAATATATTAAATATGACAAGAAATTATTTGCTAAAAATAATTTAGTGTTTTTTATTACATTATATAATTCTTGAGTTATTGAAATTTTTTAATGTGGAAACTATAAAATTTATGTGTAAACTAAAGATTAGTTATTAAAGTCCATATACTTTATAATCCATTATCCATTTTTGAGGGAAACTCACCCTTTCATTTTAGTTATTTTCTCAACATCATGGTCCTTTGAGCAGATTTCCTCCTGATGCATAAGCAAATCATTGAACAGATCACAATCATTTAGAGTCAGTCAGTCCACAAAAGTCAGCTTACCTTACCATCAGAAATCAGAGCAAACACATTCCATTGAGGTTTGGTCGCTAAGCAACAAGCTCCTCCCTTCCTTTTTCTTTTGTTTCTCTCTCCATGTTTAGTCCTCGAAAGTACAAATATCTCATTTTATCATGCAGGCCATGTGGTAAATCCACAATGGCTCCTGAGGGCCATTATCCAAATATCTAGACTCTTTATTAAGAAAATAAATCCCTCACTGCATTTAGTATAGTTTAAATTTGTGAACAAAGTCATTAGAAAGAATAGATATGAAATTTTAAAAATGAGAACATTAAAAAAAAAACTAAATCTACATTAGTATGTTGATTTAGAATGCCTGAAAACACAACTCTATACTTCTATTATTAATTGACTATTTAAAGATAATAAAGATATGTTTTTAAGTTCAAAAAGGTAGTAATATTAGTGGTATCTGTTGAGGAAGATTCATTGCTATTTAATGTCATCTTTCATGTTGTAGACATTATGCATATTATATTGTTCCATTGATTCTTCTTTCCTCAGTCTGAATCATCCCATATATCAAAATCTTTCTGTACTTCTGTGTATTATTCATAAATGTCATTTCTTATGAAGTAATAAAATTCTAGTATATTCATAAAACACAATTTATTTCACCCAGTCTCCCAGTGTTGAACACATAATTTGGCATATTCAAGTTTCTTTATTTGTTTTTCTTTTTCTCTCACAATGGATAGTGCTTCTACGAATGCTTTTGGATGAACTTTTCTTTCTCTCCTTTAAGGAACTTGCTTGTAATTTAAGCCTATCAATGAGATCATTAAATCGAATGTTATGAGGTTTCTGAAATTCATATTGTTTAATTGCATATTACCTTTCAAAATAGTGGGAACAATTCATGGCTCCATGACAGTGTGTTTTTCCATAGTTCTACCAACAATGAATTTCTTAAATCTTTTTTCATCTTTGAAAATTTTTGATGGACTTGGGTTATTTAAGTTTGCTTTTCTATTATTATTATTATTGGTTTTGAATTTTTTCCAGTTAGCCATTGACTGTGCTACTTTTAAGAATTGCCTAATCATATTTGATCACTTATCTGTAGGAAAATGACATTAAATCTTATAAATTTATTCCAAGTTTTTGTAAAATTTGATGGTGTAATTTTATTAGAAGTGTTGAATACATTATTTAGTTCCTTTCCCGTCTTCCTCTCCCATTGTGTTGCTGTTTTTCTTATTCTAGTAACATTTTAATTTCATTTTGAAATAAAAGTTCTATATCAGTTATAATAAATAGTTCTGTAATAAAAAGTTCTACATCTGTTATACTCAATATTCTATGAACCTTTACTTAAGAGATGTTGTAATAGGGAGCATATTTTTTAAGTTTTTTAATAACACTTGAAATTTAAACAGATACATCTGTAGCTGATACATAAATCATATAATAATTTTCTTGTGTAAAATTAACTTGAAAAACTGAAATGATTTTTTTTATTTTTCATATTAAGCTTTTTTGAAATAATGTCTATTCTCATAGAAATTTTTATTTTCTAGTACATATTAAGACATCATTGAGAATTTGAAGGAAGTCTTTCAGAGTCTACCAAAACTACTCTGAATCACTGACTCCAGAGAGGGGGATGAGTACAGGTGCATATTTGTATCTTTCTAGACAATGACTTTCATCATAATTATTTTCAGAAATCAGAGTTAAATTATGTTTTTCCACAATATGCATTTATTTATTATTTAAAACTAATGAGAAAGAGGACTTTCAATTATCTTACAAGTTATCTTGGGTAAGCTGTAGTGCTGGAAAAAATTTACATACATACATGAGTACATAATATATACTTACACACATATGTATATGTGTATGGAAAAAGAATACATTTGCATGCACACATGTTGAATATTCATATATGTAGATGAGATACATGTATGAGTGTGCATGTGTGTGTTTATAATTTGAATAAATATATATTGAATATATTGTAAAATATTTTCAAAAATTAAGCAGTGATTTATTTAAAAATGCCAAAGCACAATGCTTATATGAAGCAGATGATCAACATACCAATTCATATTTTACGAAGTCTTAAAGATGAACCAGATAAAAGGTATCAAACTTGCAATTGGCCAGAACCAGATTAAAATATAATTGGAGAATGTTACAGAAAAAAAAAATTAGTAAGAATATACTACAACATAGATAATGTTAATTTGGGATTTTCTAAATCAATATCTAGCATGTAGGAATCATCTGTATTTGACTTTGACAGCATTAATCTATATTAGTAATTCTCAAACTTTTTGACTTTTTTTTACACGCTTAAAAACTGATGAGAATTCCAAAGAGCTTTAATTTACACAGTTATGTCAATCAATATTTATCATGTTGAAAATTAAAATATCTTAATATTATTACGAAAATAATTTTCTTCTAGAAATTTATCTGAACAAACCCCAGATAGCATTTGAGATCTTTTTTATTAATGTTTTGGAGCATTAACACTTGGAACCTTGTTTTTCCCAATATCTTTTTTATTATTATGTTAAAAGAGTTTAATTACTTTTAAAAAAGAATTATGGCATAAGGCAATTTTTTCTTTTCTTGGCATCTTCTAGTTTCTGATCATAGATAGAAATGAGAACTTCAATAGCCCTTCCCACAAAGTGTTATCTCTGTAGGACAACAATGAGTCATATTCCCAGGCCAGTGGGGAACAGCTAGCATTATTGGCAACCACCTGCACTCTTCATGTTCCATGACAAATGACAGACTAGCACACTGTGAAACTGATATCTGTCTCCCAAGTGTGTTTAGTCTCTGGAAAAATAAATGTTAAAAAATTCAGGACTTTATTAAAATAAATGATTCCCTTCTCAAAGACAGTAGATCTGAACTCATCAAATGGGGCATTTTATTTTCTTTAAGTGGATTTTGGAGACAAAAATGAATGTTTCTTCTGGCTATTAGGTCAAAATCTTAGTATTTTGTTTTGTTTAAAACTAAGGAATTGAAATTGGAGACCTGTTTCTTGTATCTTTCTTTTGTTAATAATTTTGGAGAAAATCTGCCCAGCAAAGATTTGAAGACCTTCTAAGTCCATGTTAACATGGGACTGTTTAGTTGGTTAGAAGACCAGCTGTCTGTTTTTTTTTAATAATATTGACCTAGTTTTTCTAGGACTTCTAGTTTGTTCCCCTCTTTATTGTTATTTATTATTATTCCTCCAATATTAGTGAGCCTATTGTAGCACAGTGGATGGAAGGCTGACTTGTAGCTCCAAAAATCTGCTCTTAAATCTCATTCAGGTATTTACTAATTATGTGACTATAACCATGCTATTTAACCTCTTTAACCTCAATTTCTTCATCTGTAATTTGGAGATAATAATATTCACAATGTTTCCTTCACATAATTCTTGAGAAATTCAAAGATGATAATATGTTAGCACTATTTAAGACAATGAGCCCTGAATTCAGAGGACCTAAGTTCAAATTTGTTTTTTGTTTTTGTTTTTGTTTTTGTTTTTTTGCAAAAATCACCTTCTTTTTTATTAATTTTATAATTATAACATTTTTGACAGTACATATGCATAGATAATGTTTTACAACATTATCTCTTGTACTACCTTCTGTTCTGAATTTTCCCCTCTTTCCCTTCTCCTAGATGGCAGGCATTCCCATACATATTAAGTATGTTATAGTATATCCTAGATACAATATATATGTGCAGAACCAAATTTTGTTGTTGTTGTTGTTGTTGTTGTTGCAAAGGAAGAATTAGATTCGGAAGGTAAAAATAACCTGGGAAGAAAAACAAAAAATGCAAACAGTTTACATTCATTTCCCAGTGTTCCTTCTCTGGGTGTAGCTGATTCTGTCCATCATTAATCAATTGGAACTGGATTAGATCTAAGTTCAAATTTGACTTCAAACATTTACTACCTGTGTGAATCTTGGAAAAGTCAATTGTTCCACAGTTTACTTATTTGGAAATTGGATTAGATGGCCTCTGAGTCACTTTCTAGCACTAGATCTATGATACTCTAAATGCCAACATCGTCATTAGGAAAAACTAATTAGTTATTCATGAAAAGTATCCTAGGATTTGGAAAGTGATAGAGGAGTGATTTTCTAATCCAAAATCTTTATTTTATAGAGGAGAAAAGAGAGGAGACCCTGGGACAAGCAGCTAGTATATTTCAGAGCCACAATACAAATCCAGGATTCTTAAATCCAGATGACTTTTTTCATTTCATCTTTGTGATACTGTCTCAACACCATAAAAAGAAGATGCTGATAATTAAATTTAAAGTCCTAATTATATTTTATTTTAAGGCATGTTTTCAAAAATAGCTCATTTGTTGCTAATATTGAAATTCCCAACAAGCATTTTAAAATATAAAGCTTTTAATTGAAATGGTCCATGTGTCTCTGTCCACCCTTACAAATTATCTTGTCCAAATTGTTTTGAGATGTTAACTGTGTAGCTCACAAAAGAAAGAACAATAATTTGAGAGAACATTTCTTTCCTATCTTTTAAGTCTTACTGAAAATGTTATTCATTAATTACAAATGGACTAATTTAACTTATGTGGATAATATTTTTATTTGTATGTGTCTTATTCAATGATCTACAGTAAAGAATAACTCCAGTTGCTATATAATTATTTGCAATCCTTAAATTAACATTTGAAAAAATTGTCTTGATTGCTTATGTTCATTATAAAACCTATTTTGCTGATATTATACTGATACTAATGAGCTCCTAATTCAGAGTGAGATAGCAAAAGATTACTCTCCATTTCATCAGTGTTCCACTGGAAGATTGTCAGGTAATCAGGTTTGAATTTCAGAGGTCTGGACCCTAAGACCATCAGAGATTTAACTGAACCACAGTAACTGTTAATTCCATAAGTTTTAGCAGTATAAGACTAACAAGATGGCAATTAGCTAAAACTTCTTGGTCCTCCTGAAAATTTAGTAAATTTGGAAGATGAAGAAAGAAACATTATTCATCTAATATATTTGTGGAGTAAGAAACAGTATTTAGAGACTCATTCAGCTTAGAAAAGAGGACAAAGAAAACTATTTTCTCCTTTCCTTTGATAATGGGTTAGTTAGCAGTTTCATTGGGTTTAATTTCAACTAAACATAAGCAGTGAATTTAATGTATAGGGTACTGGATTTAAAGTTAGAAAAACTTGAATTCAAGATATGTATCTGACACTAAGTATGTAAGTTTATAAAAATTACTTCACTTTTTGGTCTATCAGACAACTTTCTGGGATTTATCTACTAAGTAAAGTCATAAAATTTGGGAGGGAAGATACCAATACCTTAAGTTATCTACTATGAAGAAATCTATATTTTAAATGTAGCAATTACTATGTAAAACTTTTTTTGCTTTAAACTTTAGATTCCGCATCAATTTATTAATCAAGTATTAAGAATCTAGTATATGCTAGCCCTACTTTAAAAAAAAGTGAAATTATACTTCAATTTATTCTTACACTATATAATTTTTTGAAGATGGATAGAATTTTTCATCATGAGTTCTTCAAAATTATCTTGGGTGATTGTATTGATCAGAGTAGCTAAATCTTTTACAATTGATCATCCTTATAATATTACTATTAATGTATAAAATGATTTTGTCATTGTGTTTACTTTACTTTGCATCAGTTCATATATGTCTTCCCAGATTTTTTCTGAAATCATCCTGTTTGTTATTTCTTATAGCATAATAGTGTTCTACCACAATCATATATCAACACTTATTCAGCTTGTTTAGCTATTTGCCAACTAATGGACTTTCTCACTATTTCCAATTCTTTGCCATCACAAAAAGAGATGCTATAAATATTTTTGTACACATAAGTAATTTTCCCTTTCCTTTGATTTTTTGGGATACAGAACTGATAATCATATTGCTAGAACATAATTTTATATTTTTATGTTTGCCTGATTTTATAGCCCTTAGGGTATAGTTCCAAATTGTTGTTCAGTAGAATAGAATTCACAACTCCAGCAACAATTCATTAGTATCCCTATTTTGTACATCTTCTCCAGGGTTTGTCATTTCTGATAGGAATGAAGTGAAACTACAGTTTTTTTGTTTGCATTTCTTAGTTATTCTGAACATTTTTGTCATATAACTATAGGTAACTTTGATTTCTTCTTAAAACTACCTGTTCATGTACATTGAACATTTATCAATTGGGGAATAGCTTTTATTTTTATAAATTATTTCTAGAGCTTTTTTATCATAACCTTCAGGTACTACAATATTTCTTAAATTATCTCTCCCTTCAAACTATTTTCAAATGATTATTTTTCAGTAATATATTTTATATTTCTTCTTTTCTCATTCTTTAGACTCAGTCTTTATTGTTTCTTGATGTCTCATGGAGATTCATGAACTTGAAAATGCCATTTGGCCAATTCTTTTTTTTTAAGGTGTTATTTTCTAAATTGTGTTCTTTGTGCCTCTTATGCCAAAGTGTTAATACTTTATTCATAATTTTCTTGTATCACTTTCATTTGTTTCCTCAATTTTTCTTTTACCACCAGTATCCCTTTTTTATTTTTTTTTTATGTTCTAGAGATTCTTGTTGGGCTTGTATTCAATTCACATTTTTCTTTTGAGGCTTTGTTTGTAGCTGTCTTCACATTGTTCTCTTTTTATTGTGTGTCTTGATTTTCCTTTCTGAGCCATGTTATGGTTGAGTTCTTCTTTTGTGATTTTCTCATTTTTCTATCCTATTTATTGATTTTAAACTTTATGTTAAAGTTGCTCTTTACTTATTTTAGGTTGGAGAGACACAGTCCTAAGCTTCAGTCTTTTCTCTGCTACTGTTTTCAGAGCTAGTTTTGAGACTCTGCAAGTTTCGGATGCTTCCAGGGTGGTGTGATCTGCAATGAGATGTGATCACTGGTCTCCTTGTCAATACTCTGGTATTTACCCTGAAAAGGCCTTTGCCCCCCTGCAAGTGTTGGTGGTTTTATTAACTCTGAAACTATGACCATGTCTTTTCCTTTCTTGTGACCAAAAACAAATATTCCTCTTTACCCTAGAACTAAGACCCAGAATTGCTTATGGGGAACACAATTACTAAATAATGCAAGGTCCCATACTTAGTTGTTCCTAAATGTGTACCAGTCCAGCTGCTACCCAATGTCATCAACCTCTCCTGTTGACTCCTAAGTTGTTTGGGTAAGGGAAAATGTCTCATCTTGACCTTTTATTTATTCTGCCACACCAGAATCTTTTTAAAATATTATTTTAAGAGGAAATGTTGGGAGAGTTTGACTGAATTGCTTCCTGTAATCACCATCTTCGTTCTATCACCCTGCAATAGCCCTTCATAGTGGAAAAAAGATTCCAACAAATAAAAAAACAAAGCAATCCCTTCTTTCATGAAGAGACAGAGATTTATCTTCTATTTAGGTATAGAGGGAGTTTTCCATGGGTTTTGTTTTGGGTAAAAAAAATAGAATTTTTTTAATGAAAAAAAAATCTTAATATATTTTGTATTTAAGTAAATATAATTTTAGTATAAAAAACTATATAGGAGAAAATAATTTTTATCATTAGTTTGGTAGATGCATAAAAATTATAAACACTGCAGAGAGGAAGTAGCAGTAGAGTAAAAATTATTTTTTTTGGTATGTTACAGGCCTGCCCCTCTTAGTCTATCCATTCTTTTTTTGTCCCTTCACAATTGACCTCCCAGCTCTTTTACAATTTTGGAAATATGTAAATATAGTTCAAAGATCTCCTGGTTGTAGTCATTTGAAAAAGCAAAACCCTTATTTAAACATATGTGAATTATTTAACAGTAATGTGGTTGGATTTCCCAGAATAAATAATTTCCGTTTCTACAGCAGCTGTCTCTTGTTTTAGCTTCTGTTCCTTTTGGCTGAGTTGTACCATTTTTGAACAGTGAACTATTAAGTTGAGAATTCTGTCACAAGCCAGGATATAAATGATACTAATAGCATTAGAATGAATAAGCTTAGAAAACTAGGTTAAGAAATGATCAGGAGGAAGCAAGAGGATTGGATGGCCCATTAAGAAGATAATGGTATTCTAATAATTGGTAATTGGCTGCAATTTAAAATAGTAAGGTTTTGATTTTTTATATTATATGGCTTAAGAAAGCACTGTTATTTTTAAAAATTACAATAATATAGCATTATGTTTTTGATAATTCTTTAAAATGATGTTTTTTTTAGCTGAAGTATCAATAGATTGCATTCTGAATATAGTTATATGAACTATCACTATTTGTTATTCATTGTTTGCTTAGTACCCAGGCATATCTTACTTTGAATTTTGAAAGCTGAAATTACCCCATTCTAGTATTGCTAGATTAAGACCAATTACTCCTAAATGAACCAGGCCATTCATCTCCACTGAAGGCTTACTGTAGTTAATTGAACATGGCAGAATAATCCAATAGCTGATTTAACTATTGACTAGTTAATTCCCCTGAAGAATCAAGAAAATAAAACCTCTACTTACTAAAGTATAAAAGTACCTTGAGAGGAACTTCTGAGATCCAGAGATTTCTTCTTGTTGTCACATAAACTAAGAATGAATCAAGGTACTAACATCTGGGATAAAGAGTTGGAAATGGACCAAGTATTGTGGAAAAAGATATGATGGGCATATGCTTGGATGCTTGGATGATGATGTAACAATAATAATAACTTACACTTATATAGAAATTTAAGTTTATGAAGCACTTTTACATATGCCATGAGTGTTTTGTTGTCTTAGAGTAAGAACATAGGGAGTATCTCATATTCAATGGAAGAGGGATTAGGCTTTTTCCTCTAAAGCAAACAGATATATCTTATATTTAGGTCTTTACAATTGTAGGTAACAGGATCACTCCCCACAAATGTATTCTATGATAGAAACACTGCAAGACTCAGTGCTGCAAGAGAGGTAGTGACCTATAAGAAATTCCATTTTAAGTTTGTCAATTAGCAAGTATTTATTAAATATTTGCATGATAGTTTATGATAAAGAAATGCTGGGTTCTACCCTTGAAAAGATTCAAATCCATGGTAGTTGCAAATACATAATTACTAAATACTAGCCCATCATAGTGCCTCTTTAGTATGGCACCTCTGAATCCAAAGATGTGCCTCATAGCTTTCTGTTTTAATATTTCATTCTTTTGTGACAAAGAAAAAAGATAGAAATAAGATCATGGAATGAATATTTAGTCTACTGGCATTATCTTATAATCAAAGAAATCATGTAACATATTCATTCTTAGTAATTCAGTAAAATTTTGAATATTAAAGTTTGAGGGAAACTTTTGTTGGATTATTTGATAAAATATATGTTTCTGATAAAAATATATTTGAAAATATTATGAGATGAAGCAAGTAATAAACTTAAGAGAAATTTCATTTTAAAATTTTATAAAGTTTTTCCTTTAATATTTAAAAACAAACATGTTTATGGTTAATTAACCTGTAGATTAAAAGAGAAAGGCATGATAAACCTAAATAAAATTTGAAAAAATATTCTTGCAGTAATTTCAGTACATGAAGCCATTTTGACATTTAATTAATACTCAGAATTGTTCATACTAACAAAGGTGGTTACCCAGAAACTATAAATTATACAAAATTATCACTTACACACTACACAAGGTACTGAAAATATAGGAATTTTATTTTTGGTATATGACTTTAATAATTATACTTCAGATTAGAACACTTAATATTTCATATTTTTTCTTTCTCATTTTTTTCATTTTTGATATGATTTTTCTTATTCAGCATGATAAATATAGAAATATATTTAGAAGAATTGCACATGTTTAACCTATATTGTATTACTAGCTGTTAGGAGAGGAAGGTGAGGATAAGAGAGGGAGAAAATTTTGGAACACAAAGGACATATATCTCCATAAATAAAATTGTAAGTTTTATATGAAAAATTCAAATATGGCTTAATGAAAATGAATAATTAAATAGCTATAGTATGGAATTTAACAAAAGGTAGTTTTGCTAATCTAAAATAAAATAGTTTATGATTATTCTGTCCCCCTCTTTCCTTCCTTCTGGGGAAGAGTGATATCAGATTTCTCTTTTCAGGATCCCAGAGAAAATATGGAGGGTTTGGAGTTTCTGATATCCCAAAACCCATACCCACTGTGTTTCCCAATCATCAATCAACCTGTTGACAAGGTATAAAAAAGGGTAATTATAAAAAGTCTCTTTGAACTTGGAAGAAACTTTGCTCTTTTTCATACAAAATTATTGTGGATAAGAGAGTAGACTCATACACATTTGGTTACATGTGATCAAATAATAGATTTAAAGCTTCTAATTGCTAGAAGCCATTCTTAATGTATCAGACAGTGTGCAAAGTACTGAGGATACAAAGAAAGGTAAAAACAGTCTAGGAGTTCTTAGTCCAGTGGGGAGGCTGTTTGTAAACTTTTATGTACAAACAAGATATATAAGTGACAAATTGGAAATAAACAGCATTTAAAATTGAGAAAGTACTAGCATTTAGGGGAATCAGAAAATAATTCTTCTAAAATAGATAGGTTTTTACCTAAAGCTTGAAGATGGAAGCAGAATAATGAAGTCGAGGAGGGAGAATTCCAAACATGCAGGCTAGTCAGAAAAAATGAAAGAGCCTCCATTATTATAGTGATGGTAGGGTAGAATAAGGTAATAATTCTTAATAAAGAACTTTTTGTGCCTTTTCTTTGGAGTAGGGCTACCTTATTATACTGTGCTGATAAGAAGTAAATTGCTTTGCAGTCACAAGATCACATAATGGGTCAATAGTTACTTCTCTGTCTTTTTACTCTGAATATTTTTTAAAAATTTTATTGTGAATTTAAACACCAACAAATAATTTTTTCTTTTTTAAAAAAATAAGTTTATGTAAGAAACTTTTTATTGTGTGAAATTCATTAAGTATATAGATGTTAACAGAATTTTAAAATTTTAATAATTGATTTTTGTTTTCAAAATACATGCAAAGATAGTTATCAGCATTCAACCTTGCAAAATTTGTGTTCTAAAATTTTCTCCCTCTCTTAATCCTCACCTTCCTCTCCTAGACAACTAGTAATAGAGTATGGGTTAAACATGTGCAATTCTTCTAAATATATTTCTATATTTATCATGATGTACAAGCAAAATCATCTCAAAAAGGGAAAAAATGAGAAAGAAAAAAAACAAGCAGACAACAACAAAAAAGGTGAAAATACAATGTTGTGATCTACATTCAGTCCCCATGGTTCTCTTACTGGATGCAAATAACTCTCTGTCCTAAATTGTTAGTCTTTTCATCCCTAATTTTATTATTTGAACAAAGTAATCTGTTTTGAAATGTAAAATAACTGGTTATTACAATTTGAGATTTAAAATGGAAAATTGTTTTTGTTTGCTTCATGTAGAACCACTTCTACATATTTTTGATATATTTAATCTTTGGAAAGTAATACCGATATTAATAGGATTTGTATGTGATTTTTAAAAGTGAATTGGGAAACCACATGATAACAAGTGATTGAAACTTAGGCAAGAGTATTACTTGTCTAGAAACTATTACTTTGAAATGACAGGTCCAAAAAAATTCTAATTTAAAAGCGTTTTTTTTTTTTTTTTGGAATATGAGACAAATTTACTCTAAGAAAGATGCTAATTCTATTTTTAAAATGGTATATAGTGGGCAGCTAGGTGGAATAGTGGTTAGAGCACCAGCCCTGAAGTCAGGAGGACCGGAGTACAAATCTGATCTCAGACACTTAACACTTCCAGATTATGTGACCCTGGGCAAGTCATTTAACCCCAATTGCCTCAGGAAAACAAACAAATAAATAAATAAATAGAATGGTATATAATTCCTTTGATCCATAGGCTTCTCATCAAAGCACAATTTTTAAAACAAAAGAGATATTATGTCTGTGGTAAATTGGACACTGTTCATATCATGAAGAGATTCCGAATGGCTCTTCAAGGACATTAATATGTTAAATGTTTAAAAATTATAATAATAATATGGGTGGAGGGATAGAACAAAAGGGTTTCTTGATCAGCTTGATGAAGTTACTGAATAGTAAATTTTTGTTGGGGATGTGTTAGCTTGTCTCCTTATGTGAAGTAGGTAGAGATATATATCTCTAGGTACTTCAATGATAATGAGTCAGTGATAGGAGATGAGATGAACTAATTGGTTCAGACTGTTGTTAGGTAGCATTAATTTTTTTGTCCTTTGTAATAAAAGTGTCATTGGCAGAACCACCCCTTACCTCTGAAATACTGAGAGAGAAGCGAAACTGAGAGAAGAGAAATCCCATTCAGAGTTTTGGATCCCATTTCTTGAACCCTGATATCCTGATTCCAGCCAGCCCTGGTATTATTGTTGTTCAATAGTTTTTCAGTGATGTCCAGCTATTTCATGGCCCCATTTGTGATTTTCTTGGCAAGATACTGAAGTGGTTTGTGATTTCCTTCTCCAGCTCATTTTACAGATGAGGAAACAAAGGCAAACAGGATTAAGTGATTAGTTCAGGATAAAACAGCTAATAAGTGTTTATGTCAGATCTGAACTCAGGAAGATGAGCCTTACTGATTTCTCACCAGCACTCTATCCATTGTGCCACCTAGCTGCCTCCAAAAAGAATGCAACTGACTAGGAAAGTGATAGATGGTATCAACAGTTAGAGTACTTCAGCCCTCGGTCCCTTGGATAGAAGTGAGATGAGTTTCTGGAGTTGAAGAATTCTTGGACCTTGTATCCTAGAGGAAAATAAAAGATGATGGCAATTCCTTCATTACTGCTACTTTTTTGAAAGAGGAAGATTGTGTAAATGGAAGCTTAATCTTAAGGTGCTACAGGAGAGTCTAAATCACAATGCGGGAAAGCAAAAGATCTGAACCTTGCTCTTTTTTATATTTCTGGGTGTTATTTAAACAATACAAATCCAATAAGACCACATAAAACCTAATATTTTTTCCCTTCCTTTACCATCCTTCAACATAGCACTATAAAACTGAATGCCCATCTGGAATGAAAAGGAATGTCATCAAATATTGCTTGGGGGATTTGGGGGGATTAGAGTTGATTTGTTTCCGAACAAGCTTAATTTTTGCTGTCCCTTCTGAGAAGATTCCCAGTCTTGGGTGGTGTTATGAACCTGGAGGACTGTTCATAGAAGGAGAGGGCAGTATATCTACTATGATTTATTGTGTATCCTTATGTTGATTTTGTATTTTCTATTGGATGGAATAAAAATTGTTCTTGATCTGATATGTACCTTATTAATTGCTGTGCTTGTATAGGACCTGAGGACCCTTTTACTCACATATATGGAGACCTAAATGTAAACTACTTTTAAGCTAAATTCTGACATTTCTCAGAGGGTGGGAGGACATGGAATGAGATATAACAGAAGCTAAAAATGTCATGTCCCTCTCATTGAACAGTCCTTATAAACCCAAACCTGTGAGTATTAAGGAAGAAGTCATATTTTAAAGACTCATCTAGGGCATCTCTGTATAAAGTAATGACTAACTAACAATCAGAATGCCATTTTTCACAAAGGAAATTGCTTTTTTCTTTATTTCTTAATCCTTTTTATCATCCCTAAGCTTGGACCTATTCATTGTTAGCTCATAGCTTAAGATGCTGTGCTTTGAGTCACATAAGTACACAGCTTGCAAGCAGAGACATTCTGAAGCCAACTTTATAAATTTCTGAAAATTTATAAATTTTCAGCATTATCTGAAACCAATTATCTGCAACCACTACTAGTTTTGTTATGACTTATTGTTTTATGGGTTTCCAGACTTAAGTATTAATAATGCAGATTAAATTTTAAAGTATGTGCAGATATTCCCCTCCTTGCTCCCCACAGAAATATGGTTGTTAAATATTTAACAATATACACCTGTATTGTTCTATAAACATTGCATGAGCTCAGCAGGATTGCAATAGAAGAATCCAAGAATGAAGTGATTACTAGACTAGAGGTTGGTTATGATAATAATTGACATTTACATGGAAACTTGAGGTTTTTGGAAATACTTTACACACATTATCTCATTTGAATTTTACCATATGAATCCATGAGAAGTAGTCCTATATACTAAAAAGAAGAGTCAGTTTTAAACTTTTATCACAAAGTCCTATTGGTAACTTACTATTGAGGCAGATAGATGTTGCAGTGAATAGAGTAGTGGCCCTGAAGTCAAGAGGACCTGAGATCAAATATGGTCTCAGATATTTAACATTTTGCTACCTCTGTGACCCTAGACAAGGTGCTTAAGCCTAGTTGTCTAGCCAATAATATTACTATGTTTCTCCATGCTATTCCCCATGTAGTAATATGATGGGAGAGAGAAAGCACAGTACTAACTCAAATGGTTGCTCTGGATTCCCAGCTGTGCTCATCTAGCTATGTGACCAATTTTACTCCTCTGAATCTTAGTATTCTTTTCTTTAAAATGGTGATAATAATTCTTTAGCTACTTACCTCATCCCTTTTTTAGTTCAAATTCACAGAGAATTCTTCTCTGTTTATACATGCCAATATTGTTCTGAAATACAGCATTCACCTTTTGCCAACACTTTGCACATTAAGCCTTCTACAATGGATTTAGCTATGGCCATATCCCATGACCTATTCTTAAATAGGTCTGGAAAACCAACTGAGACCAGTCTCTTTCCTCCCCTTCCCTCTCCTCCCATCCTAGGGACAAAATTGTAATTCATCTCCTGGCATTCTGAACATCTCACAGTAGGAACTGGCATCAAGAGTTTGATATGGGACACAGAAAAAGAACAAGAATAAAGCAGAGGCATAATTGATATTAACATGACATTGGAATTAATGAATTGGAGGCTCCTAAATTGATTGTGAAGTTATATAATGGGGAAAGAAAAAATTGAATTTTCATCACATTCAAATAACTTAGATGGTGGAAATTCTAACTCTTATGGAGGATACTGAAATCTTAAGTTTAATTAGAAATAATTAGAACTGGAAGAGACTTGAGTTCTTCATTTTAAAACTGAGGAAACTAAAATCTGGGAAGTCAAGTGTTTGACTCAAGTCACAAAGCTATTAATGGCAGAATTGAGATTTGAAATCAGGTTCTTCTGATTCAAAATTGATTACATTTCCCATTATTAACCACTGTTTGCAGTCTTGGAGCAGTTTTAATAATAAATTATGGGTGGGTTATTGCCCATGCTTTACACTGTGCTTAGTATGGACTGGGATGCCATGTCATCATGGAGTAGTAGGTGGATGAGGTTACTGTTTGGGGAATAAGATCTAGAGTCAGGGGACATGCTTACAAATATGAAGTCTTTGAATGTCTTTCATCTAAACATCTCATCTTTGTATATCACAAGCAGGCTGGTGATATCTATCACCCATTTTCAGAATAATATTTTCTAATTCATGAAACAAAATACATAAATTAGGAAAGACACTAATTCAATTGCATTAAAAGACAATTGTCAAGGAATTCATGGCCCTCTGCTCTAGATTATAAGCTCCTTGTGTTTAGAATTTGTGCATATCTTTCCACCAAAGCTTGGAGCCCAATGCCTTACATATGACAATGATTTAATAAATGTTTCTTGAATTGGACTAAGTCAAATAATAAAGTGCAAAGACATTATAGTATAGTGGGATGTATTTTATGTTTGGGGTCAGATGGCCTGGATTCCCAGTTGTGCTATTTAATAATTAGTTGACACTCCTTATGAGCTATTAGATTTGTTGTTTGTAAAATGGTAAAAAAAAAAATAGCATCGTTAGCTTCATAAGATAATTGTGAGCAAGAAATGTATGTAAGGAAAATATGCTGAAAACTAATATAATATCATCATAATCATGACTACATAGGCATAAAAATAAAGATATTTAGTTATTGTTTATGTATTTGACATTACATAGAATTTGTCCAACATAAAGGTTACTTTTATATGCATTAAAAATTCACATTCTCTTTTAGTTTTTACTCTAGATTTCACTTAAGCCCCATTACTACTTTTCCAAACAAAGGTTAGACAGACTTTTCTTTGCAAGGCATTTGTAATAACTGCTTGCTCAAAATAATGTTGCAAAACAATGAATTTAACATAGCATCATCATTCATTGTAGATTTTCTTTTTACAACTTGGAAGGTGTAGAAACAATTCCAGGTAAGCAAAAAACAAAAATAGCTTAATTATTTAAAATAATTCTAGTAGGAGTATTTGTGATTCACTAGGTAAACATTTATAAAATTTTCTTTGTGTGTCGCATTGTGCTAGGTACTAGGGAAATAAATGGAAAATGAAGTAATTCCTACCTTTTAGAACCTAGCTTTCCAAGTTAGTGGTAGGGGAGGAGAAGGAGCAGATAATTGCATACAAAGAAGAAATACAAAAAAAATTATGTTTGTGTGTGTGTGTGTGTATGTGTGTATAAAAATGAGTAAAGGAAGAGAGACCATGAAGACCCTACAATTGTAATGGTAGGTATTTTTCTACAATATAATAGGAGTTATTCTTGTCAGGGAAGATCAGTGTGAAATTACTAACTGATTTCTGAAATCCTTTTGGCTATCATTAATAACAGACATTTAAAAGGGGACATGACACTAAAGAGCTACTGTCTTAAGGTTAGACTCAATATTGTTTAGTCAATCAACAAGTATTTTTTAAATGTTTACTAAGCCCCAGGCATCATGCTGAAATATTTCTACTTATATTCGTACATATACTTCTATTTATAGAAAGACAGTTCCTATCTTCAAGGAGCTTATATTCTAATAAGGGAAGACAACATGAGAAGCTGAAAAATGGAGGAGGGTTTGACTCATTAGTTACTAATCTTTATAACATACTTTGAAAGACTTAAAAATTTCTTCAAGGAAAAAATCTGAAAGTTGATAATGAAAATTCATAGCAATAAAATCAGTGATTTCTATACATACAGAGAACTTCTGGTTCAGGAAACTCCTCTCTTAATGCAGATAATTATCTCTTTTTTTTTTCCTACAACCTATCTCTGCATATAAATTCATTATGGCCATTTTTTCCTAGCAAGATATGGAAGCATACCCACTATATGTAAAGGTAATTTACCCCCCCACCAAAGTTTTTAAGATTTTAGGAAAACATCTACTTCTTTTCATTAAAACAATGATAAACATTTTTTTTAAAATTTCATGTTAGTAACTACTTCTTTTGTCCCAGATCAAACTGATCCCCATTGATTTGGGGAAGTTATAGGAGCTGAAAATATCATAGAAAATTATATCCATGAACTAGACTTTTTTCATTAAAAAAAAAAAGATTTGAACAGCAATAGGATCAATATCTACCATTATTTAGAATTGTTATCTCCAAGTTTTTGAATCTATGCTACGTAAATTATTTTTTTTCCTGGTGAGCATGTTGGGGGTAGGTAAAGGAAAGAATTTTCCCAATGGCTTCTGTGCAACTGCTTCAGTGAGTGCTCAGTCTGGAGTAAGATTGTTATTGTCCTAAGGGGCTAATTCTGGCCTTTGAAGGGGAATGGTTGGGAGCATTCACAGTTGTAGGAGAGGGTGGGAGTGGAGTCAGTTGTTGGTCTGTAATTAGTGAAGGATGGTTGTGGTTGTCTTGGAGACAAACCCCATGATTGTGGGAAGGGTAGGATGTGATCCATTTCCTGACTCTCAGATTGACTGATCATACATCCCATAAGGTCTTTCCATGGCAGTCTGGTCTGGAGTTTTCATTCTAAAAGGAGGCAGATGTATCAGATTCTCTGTATAATTAATCAATCAATAAACATTTATTAAGCATTTATCATGTGCCAGGCAATGTGCTAGAATCTGAAGAAACCAACATAAAGAATGAAATAATATTCACTATCAGGAAGACTTAAAATGAAGTGCTATTATAAAAAACATTATTCTGCTTTTAAAAATTTTGCTCCTAAATCCATAGTATTTTGATTCCATGAAATAGGAAAATTGAATTTGGGGAATTTCTAATAATGCTATATTACTACATATCTCATTATGGGCAATAATTTCATTCTTCAAAAAGTGGTATCTAAATTAAACTTTTAAAAATGAAAATGCATAGGAAAAGGATTTTATATTTTAAAATGATATGATGAATCCTTTTATGGATTATTACTCTCCAATTTATTATTTTTTATAAAGTTAGATTTTATATATTAGGTTTGCTGGCCTTGAAATTTTATCAATGTGGAAAATCCCCCATTGATGGAGCTTGCCACTTTTTCTGTATGTGATACTCTTTTAAGAGTGCTCACCAAGCAGATGATGAGCTTGTGTGACATGTCTATAGTGAAATGGTCAGGAAATGTCAGTCAGAATTTGAACTCAGACCTTCCTGACTCCAAAACCTACCTTCTATCCACTACACAAAACTCCATCTTTGCATTCCTTCATAGATTTATAACACTTGAGAGCCATAAGAAACCCTAGGAATTATCCAATCTGAATCATTTGTCTTTTATAAAATGTTTTTTGAGAAGCATTTAATGCCAGTTATTAATGAGATTTAACAAATTAGCCTGATTTTTCTTTTAAATAATCTGGTATTTTCAAATTACTTTTATAAAGTAGCTCAAAAAAATACCTTAGTACAAAGAATGAAACTATCTGCTTTCAATATATTTTATAATCAGTGAAGATATTGGATATGATACCTCACAATAATTTTACTTCCATAAGCCTGTAGCTGTGGAGATTGTTTTAGTTCATCGTATTTCTTTCCTTTTTTCTTTTCTTTTCTTTTCTTTTCCTTTTCTTTCCTTTTTCTTTCTTTCTTTCTTTCTTCCTTCCTTCTTCCTTCCTTCTTCTTCCTTCCTCCTTCCTTCCTTCCTTCCTTCCTTCCTTCCTTCCTTCCTTCCTCTTCCTTCCTTCCTTCCTTCCTTCCTTCCTTCCTTCCTTCTTTCTTTCTTCTTCTCTTTTTTCTTTCTTTCTTTCTTTCTTTCTTCTTTCTTCTTTCTTTCTTTCTTTCTTTCTTTCTTTCTTCTTTCTTTCTTTCTTTCTTTCTTTCTTTCTTCCTTATTGTTTCTGATTGGCAGCCAGGTGTTTCCATGGTTATTGGCTGGAACTAGAGTCAGAAAGACTTGAGTTTAAATTCATCTCAGACATGTTGCCTATGTAATCCTAGGCAAGTTTTTTAACCTCTCTCTGCCTCAGTTTCCCCCAATTGTTAAATAGGGATAGCAGTAATATTTACTTCTCAGAATGTTTTTGAGGATCAAATAAGACAATATTTGTGAAGCAGTACAGTGCCTGGTACATAATAGGTCCCATATAAATGTTCATTGCTATTATTACTATTATTATTGCAAAATTAATTATTTCTTTAAATTCATTATGCTTTATTTGTAAGCATCTCTGTAAAGTTACTGGAATCATGGCTCCTCTTCTCTCATTGGCATCCTTTGATCAGTCATATAGTTTTAGGGAAGCTGGTTAGATTTATGTTGTTTCTCAAGCAAAATTTAAATTTAAAAATATGGTAGCATATACTATGCATCAAGGTCCCAATCAGATAATGAAGATAGCTAACATCACATTTGTGCTTTTGTATTGATAATAATAGTAATAATAATAATATTTATTTAATTCTCTAAGGTTTTCAATGGGTTTTGCATTCATTATTTAATTTTGTTTTCACAAGTGCTATTTCATTTCCAAAGGTATAAAGAAAAGTTATTCTGATACCATCTGTTATCACCACAAATGATTTATTTATTTATTACAAAATTCCCAGCATATATATATACATATATATATACGCATATATATATTTATATCAATTACATATATATATATTATATGTATATAATATATATATATATATATATATATATATATATATATATATGTAATTGTCCAAAGAGCTAAGGTAGAGATGGAAAGGCTATTTACATTTAAGTACTAAATATTTTAATATATTACTATTACTACTGCTGCTGCTGCTATTACTACTGAGGTAGATGCTATTTTTACATATGGGGCAACTGAGACAGAAGTTAAATGATCTATCTAGGATCACATAGCTAGTGTGTGAGGCTTAATTTGCATTTGGGTCTTCCTGAGTCTAACTGCAACATTTATCAACTGAGCCACTAGGGACCTGGCAGAATTAATAGATGTTCAAACTACTATTGACATTTATATAAAGTGGTAAAATTATTGTGAGATGCAGACTAAATCCTAAACCAGAGATTATTAATTTGGCATCTATAGACCCTCGATTACATAGAGTTCATGCACTTGGACAGGAGAAAAATATTTTTATTTCAGCATAATTGGTTTTCTGTGTGTAATTCTTATCAATTTTATCAATTTTACTTTATTCATTTAAAATATTATTTGGAAAAGGAGCCTTTAGGCTTCACTGTATTACCATAATACAAAAAAAAAAAAAAAAAAAAAGACTTAGAACTGGCCTAAACTGAGGAGACTCTTATTTGAGACCGGTTCTAAAGAGAAAGATGATTTAAGCGTCAAAACATGTTCTCACTAGTTTTCTTCAGATCAAAATGAACAAGAGCCTTGGTTTTTAATGATTCTTTTGATTTTATTCTTCAATCTATAATTAAATCCTTCACTTTTGAGAGGGTTCAATAAGTCAGGTGCTGAGGGTACCCACCTTCCATTGACATTTTTGGACAAGTCATTCAATTTTAGGGAAATGATTAGATCTGTTTCTAGAACAATTTTTTAAATGTAGCAACATTTTGGACTTCAAAAATGTGAGATGATATTGTTTTTAATATTGCTTTAGTGTTTGCACAGTAAAGACAATAAACAGAAATCACAGAAAATCATTAATTGTCCAAGGTTGCATAATACATCTTTTTGGCCAAAGTATATACTGGTTTAGAAAGTAGATAACATTATTAGAATCAGTCATAATTTATAAAGTAAAAGAATCCATGTGGCTGTAACTTACTATCATATGAGATGAGATGTCTTCAAGTACAGTTGTTTCATCACAATGAATATTAAGGGCTTGCTGGCATAATTTTAATTTCCATTTATCATTTTTGCATCTCTAGATGCTTTTGTGACACTGCTACAAATTTCTCATCCCACTTTTCAAGTGGAATTCATTTTTTAAAATCATTTTAAAATTGGTGTCGAAGGTCACAAAGTCAACTCAGATTAAAAATGAAATAAACACATTCATTCTATGACTGGCTTTGGAGAGAAATGCAAGTTTCTATTTTTAATCCTTTACCTGTTTTGTGTCTTTGCCTCAGGGAGGTCAGAATCTCATACAGAGGACAGTGTGTTGTTTTTGAGTGACCCAAATTATTCTTAAGTGTCCATTAATCTTGTTAATACTGAAACTATAAGAAATTGAGGTGCTGGTTGTCTGTTGACTAGGAAAAATATTCTTAGTTATGTATGATGTTATAACATTTTATTGGTATACTTTCTATGCTTTTCTTGAAAAAAGAATATTTGATTTACTTTGATCCTAGCAAAATTCTTTGAAAACTTTTGAGAAGTAACTTTGAGTGCAGGAAGTCAAGTTTTAAGATTGTTATATGGATTGCTGATTTAATAAATGAAGCAATTATTTTTCTCCCCTAACTCATAAAGTTCAAATCTAAGAAGAGAGACACATATTGTCTTTGTCACAGGTACTAAATTAGAAATCTCATGTCTTTTGGATTTCTGGGTGTTCATTTATTATGTTTATACCTAAATGTTTTTTGTTTTTGTTTTTGTTTTTTTTATTGCTGCTTGTTTCAGACTCAGGGAAATTGCTTTAAGCATTATTTGAATCTTTTTGGTTGTCCAAGACCCTTAGTTTGTCTTTTAGTCTTCTTTCATGAACTGATTTACCATGATCTGTTTATAGTCTGTGTAAAGTTTCAGAACCATTTATGTGTGTAGATGCAAATCTTGCACTCCTTTTGGTCTTTTCATTGTAGTTCACAAAAGACAGGATTTGAGAGTAAAATTGAATAATGGCTGGCCAGAATACTGTTTGCACAGCTGCATTTGAACAGTAACCAAACCTTGAAAAAGCTGAGAAGAAGGAGAAATGAATAGAAACTCTTGTTGCCTAGTCATGAAGTTTCTTGGACACTGCTTTGAATGATATGAAGTCATTACATATGTTGGGTCAGTGCTCTTCTTTTGCCTCCCCTCCCTGTTTACTGGTCTCCCAAGGGAACAACTAATTAGCTTGTCTGTCATTAGAGTAATTAGAAAATATTTTTCTAGGATAAGATGACATCAGTAAATAATGCATGTAATGTACCTAAAATTAGATCTTGCATTAACTATCACTCTGACAGCTGTCTAATGCAAAGATGTGGGGTAAGACAGTATTGACATATCTGTCTCTTTTCCTTGTGAGTTGTAGCCTTTGAAAGTAGGCTACCATGTAATAATTTAATCAAAAGAATCAGAACAGCATTAAGCTCCAACAAATAGTAGGTCAGCATCAATGCCAGACTCAAACTGACAATGTATTAAGTTCTGACTTGTGACATTGCAAATAGCTTCTAAAAGTTTGCCAGGGATTCCTGGCAAAAAGCTGCAGTTTCACAGATTTAAAACTAGCAGGGACCTTAGAGGCCAACCAGTAGAGCCTCCTTTTATAGGTAAAATGATGGATGTGTAGAAAGGAAAGATTTTCCCAGTGTAACAAGGGTAATTATTAAGAGAAGGGATTTGAAATGAGGTTTTCAATTTCATATGAATCATATATATATATATATATATATGTATATATGTATATATATATATATATATATATGTTGAAAGATTAGATCCTGATGATGGATCCATTGTTTAAGGATTAGGGAACATTGATGTGTGTCTTTGACATGATTTGACATGATTTTGTTTGTGAACTTGTCAGGTTTATTTATATAGGTTTGAAAAGGGGGTTACTTTTACCCTCTATTATAATGAGTACAGTCAGATGTTCCTTTTTTTAATTAAAATATTTGTCATTAATTATATTAGGACTTAATGTGTTAAGGACCAGAATTTCAATATGAGCACTCCAATGCAAATAACAATTAATCACATACCATCTTGGTGAGTTGTCTAAAGAGAAGGGGAAAAAAAGTGTGATCCATGATCACAAATGTATTAAAATGTCAAAGGAAAAACTTAAATCTATACCTTTGTAACCCCCCAAGTCTAGTATAGTTTCCAATATTTCTTAATGTAAAAGAAATCCTTAGGAAGTTACAGAGTGCCTGGCATGGACTCAGAAAGACTCATCTTCTTGAGTTTAAATCTGGCCTCAGATATTAACTAACGTAGTGACCCTGGGCAAGTCAGTTAATCCTTTTAGCCTTAGTTTTTTCACCTATAAAATGAGCTGGATAAGTAAATGGCAAATCACTTTGGTATTTCTGCCAAGAAAACTCCAAGTATGTCATAAAGAGTTGTACTTGACTAAAATGACTAAACAATAAGAAGAGAAATCCTAATGGTGAAAGATCTTTATTATGATTGGAAAACTACACCTTGGTTTAAGGCTATGGGAGATTCATTAATTTATTTTTATTGTTTCCTCTTTTTCCCTCATTGCCTAAAGAAATTTAATAATGCCAGAGGTCTAGGCATCACCACCCCACCAGAGTTCACATATTTTGGTATCACTTTAGTCTTAAAATACGCTTTTCTCACATTGGCTCTGTAAGATAAATAGCATAAGGATATTCATTCTTATTTTACAGGTGGAAAATACTTTCAGAGTGAATAGGTGACTTTCCTAAATCAATTTGCTAAATAATGACAGATATAGAAACTCTTAGTCTTCTGATTCCAAATCCAGGACTTTTCCCCACTGTTCTAGCTTTCTTCTTATCTGTTGTCCCCACTTGGCTACAGTCTATTGCCTCTGGCTATAACCCATTTCCTTGAATATGGAGGTTGGGAGTCTGAAAAAAAAAAGCTTCATTAGTTTGTACAGATGCCTATCTATTTGGTATGTGCCAGATACCAAACTTCACCTGAGAGGCATTATGATTTGGCATCCTTAATGGAATAGAACTAAAATACTATTGATAATATTGTAAAAAAAATTTTTTAAAAAGCAGTCATTATAAAAATATTTCATTTATGAAATATTTTATAAACACTTAATGGCAAGTAATCAATGGTCACTATCTATAGTTTTCTCCCCTTCTCAAGGTGGGGGGGATGTGGTGTTTTCTTCTTTATTCCTTTACTTCACTGATGATAATTATAACAGTAGAACAAATAAATCAGGCAGTACTATTCAAATTGATATATATGTCATCTTTACTTTGGAGAAAAATTAAGAAGTGTTTTATGAATAATTTTTAACCATTTTGTACTGTTTTGAAAAAACAATACAAAAATGTAATATACGCAAATAAGCTTTTACAATAATAATATCCTCTGAGATAATTTTATAAGAGCACAATAGATATTTTACTCATTATTTTAATTGTAATAACTTGTCTAACTTAGATAATAATCAACCTGCCCCCTAATGGAATACAATTTTTTACAGTGGAAACTTACTGCCTGTGGCTAATATCAGCATAAAATATCATTGTCTAAGGAAAAATTCCCTTTTATGAATCAGAAATGGTAAGGTAAATTAAACAGTGTCATTTAAAAATGTGTATGTTCATAGATGCATGTGAATATATTTATATATACATACTTGTGATATCATTTTGTTTCAGGAATTCATTTAGATTTTAGAAATGTTTTAGATTTTAGATTTTACAAATTCATATCTTTTTATTCCTTTAGTAAGAGTTGCTTGGCTAATCTTCATTTCTTGGTTATGTTACGGATCATAGTAGTCATAACACCCTACCTTACAATCATTGTACCTTAAATTGTATGTTACTTCATTTTATTCATGTCACTTCAGAGGGTAGTTGCCCCTAAGTATTTGAGGAAATGATAGTTTGTAATTTGTACTGAGCTTCTTTTGTTAATAATGCTTCAAATACCTAAGACTTAAGGTTATTGTGGGAAAACTGGTGAAGACTTTCCTCCATCTATGGCAAGTTTTTTGATTTGGTTCCCTGTTCCAAAGATCCATAAAATAGATGTCAGTGGAAGCACTTTCTTTGAGGAAAATATTTCCATTAAGGAGAATCTTTCCATAAGATGTTCTGAAATTGAGTGATGTGCTTAGGGAGGGAATGTGAGAATATATGAGTATTGACAGACAGAGATTGTAATAGAATTTGTCCAGGGCATAGTGGCCTAATTTGTTAACATAGATACTTTTAAGGAATTCCATCAGACCGATATTTGTTATACCCATTCTGAAAATATTGACGTAAAAATATCACAAGTTCATTGGCACAAATATACATAGAAATGAAATAAGCTGGCATATTTCATTGATAGGACAAGAAGGAAAGAATTTCTGACTCAAGCTATAAAGGTGAAGAGAAATCATCATGAGGTAGATGACTGATAGCTAGATAGACAGATATAGACAGATGAATATAGATACATATAAATATACATTGAGATCGACATATATAACAATATAAGTATAGATAATGGGTACAGCAATGAAAGAAACTGAACAGTAGAGATTCGAAATGATAAGACTCATTGTGTATTAGAAGTAGATCTCGAGAGTTGTTTTAAGATTATGTTTAATAGCAGAAGAATCTTTTTATTCCCATCTTGTTTCTATGCCAGACTCTTTCCACTTGAGATCCTGTTATAAGGAATTAATGATTGTTTTACTAAAGTTCAAGTGAAATGATTGATTTGCAGCCAACTCAGAAGGCAGTTGAATTGTGTGTATATGTATGTTTTAAGCATTTAAGTTGACCTAAGATTTCTTTGGTGCAAAGAACTCCCAATTTTAGAAATCTCATCCATCAATGAATACTGGCAATTTATGTATAATGTATATTCTTAGAGTGTAAGTTCTTTACCTGGGCTCAGTGAAACAGAATACATAAATTCTGATAATTACATTCCAATATTATTATGGTTTCCTTTGTAATCCTAGCTATTTTACTTTATGCATTTGAAAACATTATTTTGAGACTGTTACATCAGACTGTTACACTAACAACAAAAGTTAAGAATTCCTGTTTCTTTTTTTCCCCTCAGAGTTATTTGGACATTGAAAGGTTAGCCGATCCCTTAGTGTATCAAAGGACTTACAACCAGATCCTCATGATTTCAAGCTCACCCTCTATCAGCTTTATTAATGTGTTATTGTTTTCTAAATTTTCTTTATCTTACTGCTTGCTCTTTGCCCTCCATAAAACCAAAAAAATCACTAATTTGACAAACATTCTAGGTCAAATAGTAAAAGTAGCACTTTGTAACACTTATTGCACTTTCACAATGTTTCTCTTGGACCCCTATAATATACTCTGCTAAGCAGCAACTTTCATGATGATGGCTCCCTTATTTTTTTCTTTATATCCCCACAATGTCCACCAGATGGTGTAACATGTGATGCATGAAATAAATACTCAATAAACATTTGTAGAATTTTGAATGTGGTCTACCCTTCCCATTACTAGAGGGGTTTGTTGACAACAACTTTGTAATATGTTTGAAGATTGAGAATACATAAGACCATCTTTATTAGCTCACTTTCCCAACTCACTTAGATCATAATATTTTTGTCCATTAATTTTTCCATGTAAATTTCATTATGATTGTATCCATTCTTCAAAATCACTGATTTATACCTGTTAGAGAGCTTTGAATTAATTTAGTTAGAACCATTTCCCTTTATAATTAAAGAAATAGGCCCATACAAAAAACAGGTTTGCTCAACGTCACAGAGAATAAAATGGTAGAATTGAGTGAGATATGAGTCAAGTGTTCTGATTCCAATCCAACCCACCATACCATACTGCCTTTCTGTTTACTGATATAAAGTGTATGAATTTTAAAATATTGTTATTTTTGCTGCATTAATCTGATTTATCTAGGAACAATGAATGTCTTCTTCTGCCACACACATCCTTGTATCAGGCATTGCAACTTAAAATCATCCTTATTATAATCACAGGTAATTCTAAATAAATTCCTAAGTATTTATTTGCTATTGTAAATGGGGTTTCTTTGTATTATTTTTTTTATTTTTGCCACTAATATATATGAAAATCAAATAAAAGTTGGACATTATCTCTTATTCTTGGTCTAGTCTTGCGATTGTATACTCAGCCTCCCAGAACAAATTGTCTCTATCATTATTTTGGGTGAAACAGTTGTATTTTGTATCTATGGTATTAGTATGTCATCTGAAAATAATGATACTGTTATTTCTTCATCCCCAAGTCTCATTTTTAGATATTTTTCCCCTGACATGTAAAATTTCTAGAATTTCTAATAAAAAGTAAAGTATAAGTGGTAAAAACAAGTAGCCTTGCTTTGTACCTATTTTTAATGAGAATGTTTCTAATCTTTCTCATTTGTTTTATTTTGATATTTAGGCTCAATGTAATTATTTTATTGTGTTGAGGAGAATGTCATTCTATTTTCTTAGAGGGATATTGAATTTTGCTAAATTTTCTGAATCTATTGACATAATTATGTTTTTTTTGAGAGCTTGAGGTTTATGTTTTATTGTATCAATAGTTGTATATCACTTTTTTCCTGCTTTAAATAAAATGAGCTTCACTGTGATAAGTCAAAACAAATAATTTCTTCTTACAGGTATTAATTGAACATATTTTATTCTTTGACTGAATAGTGATAGCTTCTTTACTCAAGTTACAAATTAATACCAAGCTGGCATACAAGTTGCATAATTATATTTATATAAAATCATTACTGTCATTCAAAAGTGTGTACGTTAGTGATAAGGGATTTAGTAAAACAAAACAAAACAAAACAAAAAAGTCTGGGTATGTAAGGACTTAAGAGATTTGAGTAATAGTTCAATTTTGTCGCTAGTTTCTTTGGTGACCTAAAGCAGATCACTTAAGTTCTATTAATTTCAGTTCTTTCCTTCTATAAAATGATGGACTTATATTGTGCATCTGTACACATGGCTGCCATTTTATTAGAGCTACTTTGATATTTCTTAACCCGGTATGGCTATTATGTCTTAACCCTTCAGATTTATCCTATTGAGCACAAGCTTTGTTTATGTATTTATAACGTATGTGTGTATGTGTATAGGTGAAAGAGAAGGGGGACAGAAGGGTGGAAAAATAGAAACAGAGACAGAGACAGTGACAGAGAGACAAAGAAATTGTCTTAAAGTATTTAGGAAGAACTGAGTTCAGATGCACTTCCATTTACTAGCTCTGCAGCCACCAACAAGTTATAAACTCTTTTTGTTTCCTCATCTATAAAATGGTGATGGCAATAACATCTCTTAGAGTTGTCATGATGCTCAGATGAGATAATACATGTAAAGCACTTCACAAATCTCATTGATTATCTCTAAATTTGCACCTGGTTCTGACATGCTATGATTATATGCATTTTTCCTCATTACATTTTAAATTCTTTTTTAGCAGTCTTTAATTCTGCTTAAAGTGAAGAAATGGGGAAATGGAGAGGGGTATTTTAAGAAAGAATTATGGATTTGCACATTTGGAGGAAATTGTTATGTTACCATGCCAGAATTCATAAAGACATAATAATCTGGGGGAAGGAAAAGGGTGAAGGAAAATGAGATCTCTGGGAGCCTTTGGTAAAGAGACTTGAATTAAAGCCGGCAATGTTCACCAGTTTTTTAAATCTTTTTTCTCATCACTAAACAGATTAAAGGAGATTATAGCACAACTTTATCAAGCCCAAATATTTGCCTTCCCATTTTGTCCCTAAGAGGTTCAAAGAAGGCTTCACTTTTTTAAAAAATATGTAAATAAATAACAGTCCCATTCCTAACTCTGTTCTTTTTTACTGTTGTTAAATTTTATAACAATATACCATAAAAAGAGACAGTCTTTTAAAGAAAGGATTATAACTTAAAATCTTATATTTAGGGCTACTACCCATAATGATAGCAATAGTATAGCTAAGGAAATCCTGAAAATGCCATTAAAATTCATATTCCTCATTTGCCTGTTTCTTATTTATTAAGGATGACAGGCTGTTCTTCTAGTACTGAAGTTTAGCTCTACTTAGCTACAAAAAAAACACTTCCCAAAGAGAAGTCTTTTTTTTTCTCTTGTGTGAAAAATAGAATAATTTTCAAAAGACCATCTTCAAAAAAGTCTTATAAAAATAATCAGTGAATTGATTTATTGACTTGTTATGGATTATTTAGTCATAGTAATGGGTAACTTGTCTTCCATTGTTGAAAGAAGCTTTCTTAATTATTACCACAAAGCCAATGGTTTGATTTGTAAAGCACAGGTATATTTATATATGCATGGATAGATAACAAAGAATGACTCCATAGACAGCATGCTCTAAAGAATAAGCACAAATGCCATAACTGAAGGAGTAATATTCAAATAATTAGAAAATAAAAAATATTTATATAACATTAAAACTTTATTGAATATCTCTATACATGCATATTTAATTCAGGAGGAATTCTAGGACCTTATTAGGTGTGGTATCTCAGGTTTATCTTTATGTCATTCCCAACTTCAGAAGGTTATCATTATAGAACATACCACATCTTCAGAAGAAAAGTACTCATTTGAACTTCTTGATCGCTTAAGCCTAAGTAAATGTATTTCTTCCATAGTGTATAGTTTACAGTTAAATACTAAAATCTGGGAGAAAGATATACTAACAGCAGAACAATTAACAAATTTATGTTAATAAGGAGCTAGAAGCTTAGATAAAATGTCATAATGACTAGTCATTACTTTAAAGTAAGGAGAAATGCTGGATCTGTGAATTCGTAGGTAAGGAGTGAGGAAAAAGTATTAATGCTGAGTGGCACCTTGTTTGGAATTTATAGTCTCAGAAAGTGGTGATAATGCTGATTTGCTTAACACACAAACACACAGACACACATTATGTGTGTTTGTGTGTCTAAAACATTTGCAAATAAAACTCAGATTTCCTAGCATCTCTTCTTTCTCTACTTTGCCATAATATCTCTCTGTCCTTTTTAAAATTTTTTTTTATTAATTTTATAATTATAACTTTTTTTGACAGTACATATGCATAGGTAATGTTTTATAACATTATCCCCTGTATTCCCTTCTGTTTTGAATTTTTCCCCTCCTTCCCTCCACCCACTCCCCTAGATGGCAGGCATTCCCATACATATTAAATATGTTATAGTATATCCTAGGTACAATATATATGTGCAGAACCAAATTTTGTTGTTGTTGTTGTTGCAAAGGAAGAATTGGATTCAGAAGGTAAAAATAATCTGGGGAGAAAAACAAAAAATGCTAACAGTTCACACTCATTTCCCAGTGTTCCTTTTCTGGGTTTAGCTGATTCTGTCCATCATTGATCAATTGGAATTGGATTAGCTCTTCTCTATGTTGAAGATATCCACTTCCATCAGAATACATCCTCATACAGATCATTGTTGAAGTGTATAAATGATCTCCTAGTACTGCTCGTTTCACTCAGCATCAAGCCTCACTGTTTTCATCCTGTTGGTCATTTCTTACAGAACAATAATATTCCATAACATTCATATACCATAATTTACCCAACCATTCTCCAATTGATGGACATCTGTTCATTTTCCAGTTTCTAGCCACTACAAAACGGGCTGCCACAAATATTTTGGTACATACAGGTGCCTATCCCTTCTTTATTATTTCCTTAGGATATAAGCCCAGTAGTAGCACTGCTGGATCAAAAGGTATGCACAGTTTGATAACTTTTTGGGCATAATTCCAGATTGTTCTCCAGACTGGTTGGATTCTTTCACAACTCCACCAACAATGCATCAGTGTCCCAATTTTCCCACATCCCCTCCAACATTCATCATTATTTGTTCCTGTCATCTTAGCCAATCTGACAGGTGTGTAGTGGTATCTCAGAGTTGTCTTAATTTGCATTTCTCTGATCAATAGTGATTTGGAACACTCTTTCATATGAGTGGAAATAGTTCAATTTCATTGTCTGAAAATTGTCTGTTTATATCCTTTGACCATTTATCAATTGGAGAATGGCTTGATTTCTTATAAATTAGAGTCAATTCTCTGTATATATTGGAGATGAGGCCTTTATCAGAACCTTTAACTGTAAAAATGTTTTCCCAATTTGTTACTTGCCTTCTAATCTTGTTTGCATAAGTTTTATTTGCACAAAAGCTTTTTAATTTGATGTAATCAAAATGTTCTATTTTGTGATCAATAATGATCTCTACTTCTCCTTTGGTCACAAATTTCTTCCTCCTTCACAAGTCTGAGAGGTAAACTATCCTATGTTCCTCTAATTTATTTATGATCTCGTTCTTTATGCCTAAATCATGGACCCATTTTGATCTTATCTTAGTATGTGGTGTTAAATGTGCGTCCATGCCTAGTTTCTGCCATACTAATTTCCAGTTTTCCCAGTAGTTTTTGTCAAATAATGAATTCTTATCCCAAAAGTTGGGATCTTTGGGTTTGTCACATACTAGATTGCTGCTTTTATTCACTATCTTGCCCTAACCTAACCTGTTCCACTGATCAACTAGTCTATTTCTTAGCCAATACCAAATGATTTTGGTGACTGCTGCTTTGTAATATAGTTCTAGATCAGGTACAGCTAGGCCACCTTCATTTGATTTTTTTTTCATTACTTCCCTTGAAATTCTTGACCTTTTGTTCTTCCATATGAATTTTGTTGTTATTTTTTCTAGGTCATTAAAATAGTTTCTTGGGAGTCTGATTGGTATAGCACTAAATAAATAGATTAGGGAGTATTGTCATCTTGAGTATATTTGCTTGGCCTATCCAAGAGCACTTAATGTCTTTCCAATTATTTAAATCTGACTTTATTTTTGTGGCAAGTGATTTGTAATTTTGCTCATATAATTCCTGAATTTCCTTTGGTAGCTATATTCCCAAATATTTTATACTATCGACCGTTATTTTGAATGGAATTTCTCTTTGTATCTCTTGCTGTTTGATTGTGTTGGTAATGTATAAAAATGCTGAGGATTTATGTGGACTTATTTTGTATCCTGCAACTTTGCTAAAGTTCTGAATTACTTCTAATAGCTTTTTAGAAGAGACTTTGGGGTTCTCTAACTACACCATGATGTCATCTGCAAAGAGTGATAGTTTGATTTCCTCATTACTTACTCTAATTCCTTGGATCTCTTTCTTGGCTCTTATTGCCGAGGCTAGCATTTCTAGTACAATATTTAATAGTAATGGTGATAGTGGGCAACCTTGTTTCACTCCTGATCTTACAGGGAAAAGTTCCAGTTTATCACCATTACATATGATGTTTACTGATGGTTTTAAATATATGCTCTTTATTATTTTAAGGAATAGTCCATTTATTCCTATACTCTCAAGTGTTTTTAGTAGGAATGGATGTTGGATTTTATCAAATGCTTTTTCTGCATCTGTTGAGATGATCATATGGTTTCTGTTAATTTTATGATTGACATAGTCTATTATGCTAATAGTTTTCCTAATATTGAACCAGCCCTGCATTCCTGGTCTAAATCCCACTTGGTCATAGTGTATTATGCTGGGGATGATTTTCTGTAGTCTTTTGGCTAATATTGTATTTAAGATTTTAGCGTCAATATTCATTAGGGAGATTGGTCTATAATTTTTCTTTCTCAATTTTCAGCCTACCTGGTTTAGGTATCAGTACCATGTCTGTGTCATAAAAGGAATTTAGTAGGACTCCTTCAATCCCTCTTTTTTCAAATAGTTTATATAGCATTGGAGTTAGTTGTTCTTTAAATGTTTGGTAGAATTCACATGTAAATCCATCTGGTCCTGGGGATTTTTTCTTAGGGAGTTGGTTAATAGCTTCTTCTATTTCTTTTTCTGAGATGGGACTATTTAGACTATTTACTTCTTCCTCTGTTAATCTGGGCAAGCTATATTTTTGAAGGTATTCTTCCATTTCATTTAAGTTATTGAATTTATTGGCATAAAGTTGAGCAAAGTAGCTCCTAACTTGTTCTAATTTCCTCTTCATTAATGGTGAGCTCTCCCTTTTCATTTTTAAGACTAACAATTTGTTCTTCCTCTTTCCTTTTTTAAATCAGATTTAGTAAGGGTTTGTCTATTTTGTTGGTTTTTTCATAGAACCAACTCTTAATTTTATTAATTAATTCAATAGGTTTTTTTTACTTTCAATTTTATGAATCTCACCTTTTATTTTTAGAATTTCAAGTTTCATGTTTATCTGGGGGTTTTTAATGTGTTTCTTTTCTAGCATTTTTAGTTGTAAGCCAATTCGTTGACCTTCTCTTTCTCTATTTTATGCAAGTAGGCCTGTAGAGATATATAACTTCCCCTTATTACTGCTTTGGCTGTATCCCACACATTTTGGTATGATGTCTCATTATTGTCATTTTCTTGGGTGAAGTTATTAATTATGTCTATGATTTGCTGTTTTACCCAATCATTCTTTAGTATAAGATTATGTAGTTTCCAATTACTTTTTGGTCTATCTTCCCCTGTCTTTTTATTGAATGTAATTTTCACTGCATTGTGGTCTGAAAAGGATGTGTTTCTGCCCTACTGCATTTGATTTTGAGGTTTTTATGTCCTAGTATATGATCAATTTTTGTATAGGTTCCATGAACTGCTGAGAAGAAAGTGTACTCCTTTCTGTCTCCATTTAGCTTTTGCCAAAAATCTATCATATTAAACTTTTCTAGTATTCTATTTATCTCTTTGACTTCTTTCTTATTTATTTTGAGGTTTGATTTATCTAATTCTGAGTGTGCAAGGTTGAGATCTTCTACTATTTTAGTTTTGCTGTCTATTTCTTTTTGCAGCTCTCTTAATTTCTCTTTTAAGAATTTAGATGCCAATACTTAATGTGCAACAAGAAAATGGTATTTACACACATATATTGTATCTAGGTTATATTGTAACACATGTAAAATGTATGGGATTGCCTGTCATCGGGGGGAGGGAGTGGAGGGAGGGGAGTGATAATTTGGAAAAATGAATACAAGGGATAATATTATAAAAAAATTACTCATGCATATATACTGTGTGAAAAAAATTCTAAATAAAAAAAAAGAATTTAGATGCTACTTGGTGCGTATATGTTTAATATTGATACTGCTTCATTATGTATGCTACCTTTTAGCAGGATATAATGCCCTTTCTTATCTCTTTTAATTAGATCAATTTTTGTTTTTGCTTGATCTGAGATGAGGATGGCTACCCCTGCTTTTTTGGCTTCACCTGAAGCATAGTAGATTCTTCTCCATCCTTTTACTTTTATTCTGAATGTATCACCCTGTTTCAGGTGTGTTTCCTGTAAACAACATATAATAAATAGGATTCTGGCTTTTATTCCAGACTGCTAACTGCTTTCTCTTTATGAGGAAGATTACCCCATTCACATTTATGGTTAGAATGACTAATTCTATATTGCTTGCCATCCTGTTAATGCCTGCTTATGCTTTTCTCCTTTCCTTCCCTCTTACCCCCTTACCCAGTATTAAACTTGTGAACACAACTTGCTTTTCACATCCCTCCCTTTTTAGTATCCCTCCCCCACCTTAAAGTTCCTCTTCCAATTTTTCCCCTTTTTCTCACAATTTCTGTATTGCCTTCCCCTTAGCTTACTTCTTCCCTCTCACTTTTCAATGAAGTGGAAGAAGTTTCACCAAAAATTAAATATGTCTATTGATACACACTATGTTTATCCCCTTCCTTTCTTTCTCTCAAATATAATAGGTTACCTTTGCCTCTTTGTGAGATGTAGTACCATTACTTTACCCTTTTTTATGATATAATTTCCTTTCTACCTCTAGTTTCTAGGACAAATTATACATGTGTTCTTTACATATCTTTATGGCAGAAATATAGTTCTCAAGATTTCTTTTTACCTTTTTTAGAAATCTCTTGATTTCTGTATTTGAAGATCAAACATTTTATGTAGATCTGGTTTTTTAATCAAGAATAGATGGAATCCATTTATTTTGTTAAATGTCCATCTTCTTCCCTGGAAAATGATGCTCATTTTTGCTGGGTAAGTTATTTTTGGCTGCATACCAAGTTTCTTAGCCTTTTGGAATATCATATTCCAGGCCCTTCGTTCTTTTAATGTGAATGTTGCTAGATCCTGGGTTATCCTTATTGTGGCTCCTCCATATCTGAATTGCTTTTTTTCTAGCAGCTGCCAGTATTTTTTCATTTGTCTGATGATTCTTGAATTTGGCCAGTATAGTTCTTGGTGTTTTGATTTTAGGGTCCCTTTCAGTAGGTGACCAATGAATTTTTTCAATGTCTATTTTACCCTCTGTTTCTAAAACGTCTGGGCAGTTCTCTTTGATAATTTCCTGGAAAATAGTATCCAGGCTCTTTTTTTCCCTCACATTTTTCAGGGAGTCCGATTATTCTCAAATTGTCTCTCCTGGATCTGTTTTCCAGGTCTATTGTCTTTCCAATAAGGTACTTAACATTCTTTTCAATTGTTTCGTTTTTCTGGTTTTGCTTGACTACTTCTTGGTTTCTCCTTGAGTCATTAATTTCTACTTATTCGAGTCTAATTTTCAATGATGTATTTTCTTCACTTACTATTTGTATATCTTTTTGTAATTGTCCAATTGAGTTTTTATCTTCTATGGAATTTTTTTTCCATTTCATCAATTTTATTTTTTAGAGAGCTGTTTTCTTTTTCCAACTCACTAATTTTATTTCTCAATGATTTATTTTCTTTATCCACTCTGTCTTTAAATGCATGGGATGACTTCTCCAGATTCTCTTGCCAAGCTTCCCTTTCCTTTTCCCATTTCTCTTCTAACTCTCTTGTGAGAGACTTTTTGATTTCTTCTATGAGAGTCTTAAGTATTGAGGAGCAGCTCATATCTCCCTTAGGGGATTCCTCTGGAGACAATCTGCTTTTAGTCTCCTCAGTATTTGAAGTCTGCTCTCTCTCCATACAGAAGCTGTCAATGTTTAGAACCCTTTTAAATTTTTTGTTCATTTTGTCAGAGTGGGGAAGTGAAGAAAACAAATTGACAAGAGAAACAATTGGTCTGTTTTGGGGAGGGATAGGGCTGGATGGTGTTACTGGGCTGGCTCTACAGACTGTGGAAGACAGCAGTGAGGCACTAACAGGACAGTGATGGCTGTGCTGCGACTGTGCTTTGAGAATGTGCTGAGAAACTCTGGGTGGGGGTGGGGGTGGCCGGGTCCCGAGACATGCTAGCTTTGCGGGTTTTATTCCTTACCTCAGGTGTTTACACCTTCTCTGATGATCCTGGCTTGCTACCAAGATGGAATATCCACACTGGGGTAAAAGTCTTTTTGCAAAAACAGAAGAGATTGCATTCCTCCCCACTGCAGTCTGAGCAGTGTAAGCTGCCTGCCTTGCTCTCTGTGCTTGCTCTCAGTCTGTGCCTAGTTTGTTAGTCCCCTCCCCCAAGCAAACACAGACCTTTTCTGGTGAATTTCAAGGATGTCTTCTGTGGGTGATTATTTGTGGGTTTCTTTTCTGGTCAAGCATTAATTCCGAGGCTTGTCATGAAGTAAGTTCTGAGAGAAAACGCAGAGCTCAAGCAGCTGTCTGCCTCCATGCCGTCATTTTGGCCGGAAGTCGGCCTCTCTGCCCTTTTAAATAAGAACAGAAAGAATAAACAATTATTGGATGATTATGAGTTACTATACTAATAAGGTTAAAAGTCTGATAGACTTGGGTGTAGGAACAGCCAGGTTTCAAATCCCATCTCTGATATTCATTAGGTTTGTGATGATAGGCAAGTTTCAACCTCTTTTAGCTCATTTCTTCATCTGTAGAGATATTAGCTACTGTTGGGTTGATTCTCACAAGGTATAAAAATGAAATGGGATAATTGATAATGTGTAAAAAATACTTTGTGAACTTTAAAGCACTCAGTTAATGTCATCAGCTATTAAATAGGAGGAGCATATAATCCCTTTAGATAGATGTGGTGTGAGCATTAAACAAAACAGATATAAGAGATTTAATTATCATTTCAAGATAAAAGAAATATTTACATATTCATAGAATAAGTGAAAGTTTGCTCAAAATAATTCAGGCAACATGTTTTGGGCTAATTAAGAGTTCCTATCAACCTATAATGTACTTGGATAAATGTGATTAAATTCTTTTTATTAATTAAATATGTTTATTTACATGTCATATGCATGGGTAGTTTTTCAACATTGACCTTTGCAAAACTTTCTGTTCCAAAATTTTCCCTCCTTCCACACCCTCCCTTAGATAAAAAGTAGTCTAATACATGTTAAATATGTTAAAATGTATGCTAAATCCAATATATGTTTACATATTTATACAGTTATTTTGCTGCATAAGAAAAATTGGATCCAAAAAGTAAAAAAAAGAAAAAAAAAAACTGAGAAGGAAAACAAAATGCAAGCAAACATTAACAGAAAGCATGAAATGTTTTGTTGTGTTGTGTTCCACACTCTATTCCCATAGTTCTCTCTCTGAACAAATGGAACTGGTTTGAATTATCTCATTGTTGAAGAGAGCCATGTCCATCAGAATTGATTATCCTATAGTCTTGCTGTTTCCATGTATAATGCTCTCCTGGTTCTGCTCATTTCATTTAGCATCAGTTCATGTAAGTTTCTCTAGGCCTCTCTCAAATCATCCTGTTGGTCATTTCTTACACAATAATATTTCACAACATTCATACACCATAATTAATTCAGCCATTCTCCAACTGATGGACATCCATTCAGTTTCCAGTTTCTAGCCACTACAAAAAGGGCTGCCACAAACATTTTTGCACATGTGGGTCCCTTTCCCTCCTTTTATACCTCTTTGGGAAAGATGCCCAGGAGACTGCTGGGTCAAAGGGTATTCGTACTTTGATAACTTTTTGAGTATAGTTCCAAATTGCTCTCCAGAATAGTTGGATCTCTTCACAGTTTCATCAACAATGTATCAGAGTCCCAATTTTCCCACATCCCCTCCAATATTCATTACTATCTTTTCCTGTCATCTGAGCCAATCTGACAGGTGTGTAGTGGTATCTCAGAATTATCTTAATTTGCATTTCTCTGACCAATAGTGATTTGGAGTGCCTTTTCAAGTGACTAGAAACAGTATAAGTTTCTTCATCTGAAATTTGTCTGTTCATATCCTTTAGCCATTTATCAATTGCAGAATGGCTTGAATTCTTATAAATTTGAGTTAATTCTCTCTATATGTTGGAAATGAGGCTTTTATCAGAACCTTTGAATTAAGAAGAACATGATTAATTTTTGGAGTAAGGCAATCAGGATTGAGTGACTTGCAAAGGATCAAACTACTACTAAATCCCTGAGCCCAGATTAATTCAAGTCCTTCTGACTCCAGTCTTAGTTCTCTATCCTAGTGCCACCCAGATGGTTGAATTTTAAAGAAATGATAGATAATTGTATTAGGAGTTCAGAGGAAAGAGAAATCACATCAAGATAGAGTGGTGGGAAAATGCTGAATGGAGGAGGTAAAATTTAAACTTGAGCCTAAAGTATTCAAAGAATGTGAGTGGGCACAGAGAAGTAGAAGATGGTTGTTTTAGCTAATTTGTCCATCATAAGTAAAAGCACAAATATGAGAAAACTTAACATCTAGGGACAGGTAATAAATTTAATTTAATGAAATGTGCTATCTACAGTAGGAGTAGGAGGGAAAAGACTGGAAATGAAGGTTGGTAGGAACCAAAGAGTACCATGCCCTCCTGGCAATTACAATTACTAGTCTGTCCTAGGCCCAACAGAGTACCTTTGACCACTGACCCTTGCAGTGTCAACTCTACCCGGCTCACCTCCTCTGAGGCCTTCAAAGGTCTCTGGCCATCATTTCCTGAATCTATAGTTTAATAACCGGTAGCGCACTCAAGAACAGCCACGTGTAATCTTAAAAGCCTTTATTATACCTACTGACATAATGCCCTGACTTGATGCCCTGACTTGTTGATTCCTGAGTAAACACCTGGTCAGAAGACCCATGTGTTCACTAACAAACTCCTTACCTCTTTCTGCTATCCATCTCGGCTTGGCTACCCAGGTTAGGGAGCCAGGTTAAAGAGTTAAAGGTTAGGGAATTTCTACTCAGTCAACAAACTATAGTTAAGTATTTACTATATGCTAAGAATTGGAGATACAAAGCCCCCCCCCCCCAAAAAAAAAAAAAAAAACAAAAAAACATGTTCTCTGTCTTTGGGAAGTTCACATCTAAAAGGAGAGAGAACATGCACATGTCTCTATCTTCAACTATCTATCTACATAAATACAGTTTATATAGAAAAAATATATTTCTTTCAGTTGCAATAGGATGGACCTGGGAAAGACATTTTTAGAAGGTAAGAATAAAACTAAAGAAGCCAAGAAAGTTAGAAGGTTGACAAAAGTGAGGAAGGGAGCATTTAAATCATGGGAGATAACCAGTGAAAAGGCATGAATAACCATGAAGAAAATAAAGAAAACTCTTTTCTTTGTGGGAAATATGAATTTTGGGAGACAAAAGACAGGCAGCTAAAGTAAGGTGTTTTCAAAGAAACTTTGAATATTATGGATGTTTAACCTGAAAATTTTATATAATGTCATAGGAGTTAGAGGTGGAAAGATTTTAGAGATTAAGTTGATTTAGAATATAAGCTCTTTGAAGTCATTTTTTTGTTTTTATACCATCAGTGCCTGGTACAAAATAGGCATTTAATAAATGCTGAACATTAAATCCTGTGTAATACTTCAATGATAGATGAGAAAACTGTCATCTAACCTATGTCATCTAATTCTAAATATAAGATCATTTCTATTCATCAAAAATGAGCATTTAATATTTACTGGAAATCATTCAAAGAACTGGGGATACAAAAACATTGCAAAAATAAAAATCCCTACTCTAAAGAAGTTCATATTTTAATGAGGAGAAAACATGTAAATAATTAGGTATATACATGATACAGAGAGAGAGATGGAAGGTGAGATATTGATTCTTTCTAATACTTTTTATCCTTCCCCCTACTCTAATATTTCTGAACACAATATTGCTTCTTTGTCTCTTCTTTCAAGTGTATTTTACTGAGTTGGAAGGGGCTTTTAACTAAGGAGTAACTAGGTGAGACAGTGGATAGGGTTTTGGGTCTAGAATAAGGATGACCTGTGTTCAAATCTGGTTTCATAAATTATTACTTGTGGAACCCTGTGAAACTAACTTAACCCTTTTTTTGCCTCAGTTTCACTATATAATGAACTGAAGAAAGAAATGGCACATGAGCAAACTATTCTAGTATCTTTGCCAAGAAATCCCAAGCAAGGTCATGACAAGTCAGACACAAGTGAAAAACCTGAAGGACAAAAAGGAAGGCTTTATTGGCAAACTGTCTAGACCAATAAACTCCTTGGAGATAGGAATTTTTTTCTTTTCTTTTCTTTTTTTTCTTTTTTTTCTTTCTGTTTTAGTCCCTATAACAACACACACTAAATATCTGTTTGTTGATGTGAAGATAATTTGATATTAGGATTTTTTAGAATGGTTAAAGGTGTCTTAACGTAAGAAAGAAAAAGCTGTTTTTTATTTATTCACTACTGCTGTAGTTAGTTGTAGATATAACCATTCTATTTTCCATATTGTGTTTAATTATTATTAATTTGTTCCTTCTCTTCCAGCCTCCTTTTTTCTCCTAAAATTCTATTCTATTTTTAATTTAATAAGTATAAAACTTTCATACATTAGTCTTTTTTATTAAATTCATAATTTGCTGCTTAGTTGGAAGACTTTGCAACCTTGAACTTGAATGAAATTTCTTAATTTCTTTTAAGATCTGTAGTTTTGGGGAGGGAGAATTTTAATCTGTGTCTCCAAACCTCTCTAAAGTTATATGCTTACACCAAAATCTAAACTCCATTTCTTTTTGCTGTATTTAAAAGTAGCATGATTAGTCTAAACTTTCAGAAATATATTGGATTGTAAAGCTAACTTTAAATGGGCACATGAACATTTACATTTTCCCCTTGTATCAATTTAAAATGCTGTGTTATGTATTGTAACATATTTTACTGTGTTATAGTTTTCAAGAATATTGAAAATTATGGACATTGAAAATATTTTCTCAGAGTTTTAAATTCAATATCTTGTAGCTTTTCTTATGACAAAAAGTCATTATAGCATCTAACCTAGTGTCCATTTTTGTCTAGCTTTTTTAAAAACAAAGTGCAACGATTTTAAAGTTGAGCTGGTGATATAACTTCTGACATTTTTCCTTTAAAATAATTACACAGCATTCTCTTACTCAAGTTTTCTTTTTCCTTCTCACAATAGTTATTCAGAAGAGAAATTAAAGGATGAGGGGAACGACTAAATTGGTGAAAAAAATAGTCAAATTCACAGATAATTGTTATTATGCAGGGAGAAGTTTGGGATTGGGAGGAAATAAATCCCCTATCTTTAATATTATTTCACCAAAAGCAAATCAATCAAATATTTTCAAGAAGAGTATTCATTTTCTTTCCTTTTGTTATAATGAAAGTGAAAGAGGGTTGAAATTCAGGGATCATGATGGCAATATTTAATGTTTATATGTTTGTGTTTTGAGTTTGGCTAAAGATTATAGGAGGGGAACTTTCTCATTAATTGAAAATGAGATAAGTGTGAATTAAGTGAACTGGTATGCAATCAGTTAAGTTTTTACAAATCATTATATATTTGTCATATCATCCTGGGAACCAGAAAATTTGAAACTCACATCTTGTGGTATGATCTGTTGTGTTATTATTTTTGTCTTTGAATCCCTAGAATTTATTATGCTGAATAACACATGCATTAATCTACAGATTCAGTGATTTGGTAGGTTATTTCCTCCATTTTTCATTTCCTCTGTGGATAGAAATAATAGATCAACAAACATTGCTAAATAATTTGAAGTGTTTAAATACAAGATTTATTAATTTAGAATGATACAAGAAGATTCAGCTTCATGGCTAAGTAGATAGGAAGGAATTCCAAGAAAGTTATCATAGAACATAATTGTTTTCACAATTTTCAAATATGGGAAAAAAGAAACTTCCATAAATGTTAAGGTACTATTAATGATATTTTTATGGATAATAGAATTTTACTAGTTTGGATGTTCCTTCAACTCTTCATCCTTCTCACCCTCTGTGATTTTTGTCCATCCTTTTTCTTCAAATCCTCCAGATAGGATTTGTTGAAATTCTAGGAAGTTGCATTTTTTTTAATATATAGAGTGCCAGTTACCACTTAGGCAGCAAATGTTGTTATCTCCCAATCATGTTTTACAATTTGTCTGTAACTTTTTCTAATCATGAACATCTTCAACAATATCTTCTATGTGAATTCTTGTGTATGTCATCCTTAATAACAGAATGTGAATCAAGACAAGAAACATTTCTTAAAACAAGCATTGAACTTAGTGATAAAGATAGATCTGCCTGGCTTTTGATCATTTTTTTACAATTTACCTTTGCTTTCTATTAACAATGATATTACAACCTGACGTTGCTCAATTCTTTCCTAAAAATTATTATAAAACCATTAAGTCATTTCATGAATAATAGTTATGTGGTGGGCATTCTATTTGAAGAGGGGAATGGGGAAAAGAATGAACTCAAACTAACACATATATTCTACCTAGTATTTTTCTATGTAGTTTTGAAATGATTTCTCCAAAGGGATCAAGTATATAACTTTATTTTCCTTATTTCAATTTTTAAGAATCAACAATCTTACTCAAAATATTTTCATTTGAACATATCTGATCACAGAATATTTTAAATTCTTTTCAATTTGTTCTATGTATTGTTTGGGTTGATGTATTTTCCTTTTCTTCTTCATTTTGTATAGGCCTGGATGATTGTCTTCAGCAGTACATTAAGAATTTTGAGAGAGAAAAGATCAGTGGCGACCAGCTGCTTCGAATTACCCACCAAGAACTGGAAGATTTGGGAGTCACTCGCATTGGTCATCAAGAACTTATATTGGAAGCAGTTGATCTACTTTGTGCACTGGTAAGTTTCTTAAAGGATATAACACTTGGGGAAAGAAGACTTAATTTTTTATCATTGAGATAATATAAGTTTATGAAAATAGTTTATGTATTCTTAAAGAGCACTTTTGGTGAATATCTTAAAAGAGAGAAGAAAAGGTTATGAAAGCTATATACCACAATAGGACACATATTTACTATCACACAATTGATCAAAAGATATAGATAATAAATAACCTCAGTGGGCTTATTGTTTGTTGACAATTTTTAAAAGAATTAAAGGGCAAAACACCACCTTAAAAGCTATCGTCCAACATAGTGACTCTTGTGTCCATGTACAAACTATATAGGATTCTTTGAAAGTTATAACAGTTGAGATAACATTATTAAAAACCCTCTATTAATATCAACTGAAGCAAATAACAGGGAAATATAATTTGCCAAAGATACTCATTAGTGTCAAAAAATGAATGCACAAAGTTAAAGAGGAATATCCATATAAAGAGGAAGGTTAGGACCTTCCATTGTTCTTGTTTGCAGCTAATATTCTGCTTATTGCATAATGCCATAGAGTTTCCAATAATAACTCAAAATAATTTGAGACCTAACTATTTATTTAATAAAAAATTAAATGAAAAGCCCCAAATTATCAAAATTATAATATGGATTTAGGTAGACAGCCTTTGGATCACACAGACACTTTCATATGTTCTCACACATATACAAACATATATGTACACCTTGGACAGATACCACAAATGGATAATTAGATAGGCCCAGAATTCAACAAAAAGAAGACAGTGGACTGGGTTTCATTTGGGAAATTTCAATGGTCCCAAACTTCTTTCTTAAACAAGATACATCTTTTAACAACAGTGTCCTTCCCTTGATTTTGTGTGGCTTCAAAGCATGAAATAGCATAATTTTTAAAGAAATGAAGTTTAAGATCAGCTAATGATAAATGGAGAGATCCTGAGCAATCTGTATAGCACATTAAAAACCAATACTAAGGAGAAGTGATATTAAAAAATGCCAAAGAAATAGAACTAGGTCTTGATTAGGGTGAATGATGAATCCCTTAAATTGGTTTCATTATTCTAATTCATGCTGAATATTTCCATTGGAATGGAACTGCATTTTATATACACAATTACAACTTCAAATAGTGAAAATCCAAATACATGTAACCACCTTACAGGATTCATTATTCACACTAATCATGCATGTGAGTTGTGCTGGCCATGAAGTAAGAACTCAAGGTGACTCATGAACATTGGAATTCTCAAAGCATCAAGAAACTGAAAAATATTCCCAATATGTTGTGTGAGGAGCTTCTCAACCACAGGACATGGAGGAGAGTAACATGGTATGTTCAGGCATAAAGAGATTATGATCTTTGTCACTGAGTGGAACATATATATCAGTGAAATTGCATGTTTATTAAAGCATTAAGAGAGCTAATAAAGGTACAAAATAAATTGAAGAAATCATATTCCCCAAACTCTCATGTAATGAGTATCATCCTTGAATTCAAGTTTATAGACCTTAAAGCTGATTACTTCAGCCTAAAATTTGAACCTTTTCTGGGCTTTTCCAATTCCAGATCATTGATTTGTATTGATTAGAGAGTGCAACATATATATCAGTGAAATTGCATGTTTATTAAAGCATTAAGAGAACTAATAAAGATAGAAAATAAATTGAAGAAATCATATTCCCCAAACTCTCATGTAATGAGTATCATCCTTGAATTCAAGTTTATAGACCTTAAAGCTGATTACTTCAGCCTAAAATTTGAACCTTTTCTGGGCTATTCCAATTCCAGATCATTGATTTGTATTGATTAGAGATGAAGTTTTACTACTATGAAACAATTTTACTACCAAAAGTATTTTTAATATTCAGTCTTTTAACATTATTTTTCTGCCTACTTCTTTGAAAGCTATCACTTTCTACACTGTCCATTGTCACCACTTTTATTTGACATAGACCTAGAAATTCTGAATATTCCGATAAGACATAAAAAAGAAATTGAGGGAAGAACCATGGATAAAGAAGAAATAACATGGACACCTTTTGTAACTAAAATTGTTAATTTTACTAAATTAAATTAAATAAGAATAAAAATTTCATCCAACTGGCAAAATATAAATTAAAATTCACACATATCATCAACATTTCTATTTAAAATAATACCAATAAAACCCAGCAGAAAAAGAAAGAAGGAAATATTTCATTTAAAATAACTACAGAATGTATGAAACACCTGGGAGTCTACTTGTTTTCTGTTTCTATCTTCTTCCATTGTTCTTGTCATCTCCAATAAAACCTTAGAAACACAGAGAGAGCATAGGAGAGAGAGGGGGAGAGAAGGAGAGAAAGGAGGAGAGAAAGAGAGAAAGGAGGAGAGAAGGAGAGAAAGGAGGAGAGAAGGGGAGAGACAGAGACAGAAAGAGAGGGAAGGAGGGAGGGAGGGAGGGAGAGAGGGAAAAGAAAGGGAGAGGGAGAGAGAGTCAGTCAGAGTCTTTGGAGAGTACAGTTTAGTCTATACTTAGTTTTTTAGTTAAGAATCAGTGCCAAATTACAAATTATGAAGCTCTGTATATCAGCTGGTGTCACCATGTTCAGCTACTTGGAAAACTTAAAAATAGCAACTTTCTCTGAGAGTTTTTCATACCAGTCTTTGGGGAAATTCAATCAGTTCTAAAGCACCTTTCCTTCTTAAAGTATTCATTTGAAATTCATATTGCAGGTATTGTCTCTGAATATAAAGAGATGACAGAGTAGCCCTTTTATGGAAAAATCAACCTGGAAAAAGCCATGTCATTTTTCATAGTTTCTTCCAAGCATTCCCCCCTGAGAATTATAAATTACACAATGCATTAAAAGATAGCTCATGTAAGAGTTCATGGAAGAGAGAAGTGAGTATTTCAATGATCCCTTTACCAGTTTCTCCCAGAGCACAAAATATTTCCCAGGAGAGTTTCATGCTAAGCCTTGTCCACCCATATTTTATTAAGCCAATCTGTTTTTTAAAACTTCGTGATGTCTCATTCCTAAAAGTCTTCTCTAGAAACTAAATTTGAGCTTCAGTTTCTCAAGCTTTTTGGCATCTCATTTTTAAATGTCTCTTTTTCTAGGTGGATATTTTAATGTCCAGTTCTTGAATTAGTACTCCCACTAGATGATGATAGAAGTGAAAGGAGATAAGAGTATTTCAGAATTAGCTCACTGAATCATTTTATGAAACAGAAGCATTCCAATAAGATTGCCTGTGAAACACATTTTTGAAAAGCAGCAACTGAATTCCACTATAAAAACTGTAAATATTTTTCCAGAGAAAAAAAAAAGCACTTTAGTAGACATTTCAAATATTGAAGAGTAAATATTATTGTGGATGTTCCGTCTCTCTTTTGGCATTTTGTTCTTTGCCACCGCACCCAAAAAAAACTGTTTTAAAATTTTTGTACATGTGGGTCCTTTTTACTTTCTTATGATCTCATTGGACTATAGGTCTAGTAGTAGTATTACTAGTTTTATACTCTTTTGGGTATAGTTTCAAATGCCTCTCCAGATGGTTGGATAAATTTACAACTCCATCAATCATGCATTAGTGTTCCAAGTTCCCCCCACATCCTTTACAATATCATTTTCCTTTTTTGTCATATTAACCAATCTGATAGCTATGCAATAGTGTCAGAGTTGTTTTAATTTTCATTTCTCTAATCAATAGTGATTGAGCATTTTTATATGACTATAAATAACTTTGAATTCTTTGAAAACTGGATATTTTTATCCTTTGTCCATTTATCAATTAGAGAATAACTTCTATTCTTGGAAATTTTATTTGGTTATTTCTATATTTTAGATAGATATATTTGATATATGTGCTGTAAAATGTTTCCCAGATTTTTGCTTTCCTTATAACTTTTATTGCACTGTACATTTTATTTGTGCAAAAAAAACCCTCTTTGAATTTAATATAACCAAAATTATCCATTTTACATTTCATAGTGTTTTCTTTTTCTTGTTTGGCCTTAAATTCTTCCTTTCTCCATAGATTTCACAGGTAAATTATTCCTTGATCTCCTAATGTGCTTATTATATCGGCCTTCATGTTTAAATCATGTGCTTTATTTGTTTTATCTTAGTATATTGTGTGAGAAGTTAGTCTATGCTAGTTTCTATTCAATTTTCCCAAGCAGTTTTTGTTAAATAGTGAATTCATATCCCAGAAGCTAGAGTCTTTGAGCTAATCAAACAGTAGATTATTATAGTCATTGACTATATTGCATCTTGTATACCTAACCTATTCCTACCACTTAGAGAGTAAAAAATAGTTTTGATGACTGCCACTTTCTAATATAGTTGTTTATGCTAACTTCCTCTGCATTTTAAAAATTAATTAACTTGACTTTTATTTCATTATTATTCATTAATTATTGACCTTTTGGTTTTTTGAAATGAATGTATAATTAGTTTTTCTAGCTCCATAAAGTATTTTTTGGTATTTTGATTAGTATGGCACTGAATAAGTAAATTAATTTAGGTAGAATTTCATTTTTGTTATATTAGCTCAGCCTATTCATGGGCAATTAATATTTTTCAGTTATTTAGAGCTGACTTTATTACTATGGAATGTGTTTTATGCTTATGTCTGTGTAGTTCCTGAATTTGTCTTGCCAGATAGACTACCAAATATTTTATAATATCTATATGTATTATTTTTTTTCTTTTTCTTACTGCTAGATTTGTTGGTAATACATAGAAATGTTGATTATCTATGTGGGTTTACTTTATATCCTTCAACTTTGTAAAAGTTGTTCAATTATTTTAAATAGTTTTGATGATGGCTCTAAGATTTCCTAAGTATGCCATCATATCATCTGCAAAGAATAATTTCTTTTTCCTGTCTTATTGATAAAATTAACATTTCTAGTACAATTTTGAGTAGTTAGTGGTAATAATGGGCGTCCTTATTTTATCACTGAACACTTCAAGCTTATCCTCATTACTTATAATGCTTTGTATAGATGCTACTTGTTATTTTAAGAAAAACTCCATTTATTCTTATGCTCTGTGATGTTTTTAATTGGAATTGATGCTGTACTTTGTTAAAACCTTTTTTCAGCATCTATTGAGATATCAAATCATATGATTTGTTGGTTTTGTTATTGATATGGTCAATTATGCTTATAGTTTTCCTATTATTGATCAGTGCTACATCCCTGACATAAATCCTACTGAATCATAATGTATTGTTCTGGTGATAAGTTACTTTGGTCTCATTGTTAATATTTTATTTAAATTTTTTGCATCGATATTCATTAGGAAAATTAGTCTATAATTCTTTCTCGGTTTTGACTCTTCCTGGTCTAGTTATCAGCACCATAGTTGCATCCTAAAAGAAATTTAGTAGGATTCCTTTGTCTGTTTTCTCCAAATGGTTTATATAGTACTGAAGTTAAATGTTCTTTAAATATTTGGTAGAATTCACTTGTAAATCCAGCTGGCCCTGGAGATATTTTCTTAGGAAGTTATTTAAATGGGGTTATTTAAGTATTTTATTTCCTCTTTTGTTAATCTTGGCAATATTTATTCTTGTAAATATTCATGCATTTCACTTATATTGTCAGATTTATTGGCATAGAGTAGAGCAAAATAGCTCCTAATTATTGTTTTAATTTCCTCTTCATTTGGTGCTAAATTTTCTCTTTTCATTTTTAATATTGGTTATTTGCTTTTCTTCTTTTAAAATCAAATTTACCAATGGCTTATCTATTTTATTGTTTTTTTTTCCATAAAATTCGGCCCTATGTTTTTATTTATTAGTTCAATAGTTTTCTTACTTTCAATTTTATTAATCTCTTCATTGATGTTCACAATTTCTAATTTGGTATCTAATTGGGAAATTTTAATTTGTTCTTTTTCTATTTAGGTGTATGCCCAACTCTTGATCTTCTCTTTCTCTATTTTATCCAAGTAAGCATTTAGGGGTTTAAAAATCCCCCTCAGAATTGCTTTGTTGCATCTCCTATATCTTGATATATTGTCTGATTATTGTCATTGTCTTTGATAAAATTATTTATTGTTTGTTTCCATGATTTGTTGTTTCACCCATTCATACTTTAGAATGAGATTATTTAGTTTCCAATTAACTTTAGTGTATCTTTCCATGGCCCTTTATTACACATAATTTTTATTATATCATGTTCTGAAAATGATGCTTTTAATATGTCTGTCTTTTTCTTTTGGATTGTGAGGTTTTTATGCTGTAAAAAAGGGTCAATTTTTGCAAATGTACCAATGAGAAAAGATATATTACTTTCCATCCCAATTCAGTTTTCTCCAGAGATATATCATATTTTCTAAAACTTTCTTTTCTTTTGTATAGTTTTTCTTTTTTTTCCTGAAATTCTATTTACCTCCTTATTTTTCTCTTGTTTATTTTGTCATAGGTTGATGCCCCAATAATATAATTTTGCTATTTTTTCCTGTAATTAACTTAACTTCTCTTGTAAGAATTTGGAAGCTATATACTTGGTGAATATTTTGGTATTTCTATTCATTATCTATGTTACTTTTTATCAAGATATAGTTTCCTTCCTTATTTTATGTAATTTGATTTATGTAGAGGGCTGGAACTCTGGAAAAGTATACTTGAAACAAGGTGTTAATTCAGTGGAATTGATGAGATGATGGTTCATATACATATATTTAGTACTTAGCATGGTGATGTAATGGTACTCTACTTCACACATCCATAGTGTGCTGTAATGATGTAATTATACTAAGGTATATAAGGGCTGAGAAGGACTGGAAATGAGACATTCCATCTTTGACCAGCCTTGCGGTGGTTGTCCTGCCTTCATCACTTCTCCACTAAGATCAAGGTCTCTGGCTGATCCCAAGGTCCTCCAGAGACATTGCCTGTACAGTACAGATTTAGTTTTGTTTTTGTTTTGTCTGAGATCAGGATTGCTACCCCCAATTTTTAAATTTCAGATGAAATATAATACATTCTGCTCTAGCCTTTTACCTATAGTTTGCATGTATCTCTCTACTTCAGATATGTTTCTTGTAAACAATTTATTGTAGGATTGTGATTTTTAATATACTTTGTTATCTGCTTCCTTTTTATGGTAGAGTTCATACCATTCACATTTATAGCTATGACTACTAACTGTATATTTCTCTACATCTTATTTTCCTCTCTGTTTATACTTTACTCTCTCCTTTTATTCTTCTCCTCTTCATCAGTATTTTACTTCTGGACATCACTTGTGTCACTATGCCTTCTCTTATCTCAGTTCCCAATCTCTTTGCTTTCCCTTTTCCCTTCCTACTTTTGTCCTTCTTTTTATTAAACCCTCCTTTTCTTTTTTTTTTTTTCATTTTCCCTTCTACTTTCCATTGGAGTAAAATAAATTTATATGCCTTATTGAATGTGTCATTTCCTCTGAGTCAAAGTCAATGAGAGTAAGATTCAAACAATAATTGCCCCTTTTTTTCTTTTCCCTTGCTGTAATAGGTCTTTTGTGCCTTTCCATGTGATATAATTTACTTTATTTGGCTTCCCCCTTTCCTCTTGGCCCTGTATGATCTTTTTTTTCATCCCTTAAATTTCTTATATCATATCAAAGTCAATTTATACACATACCCTTGTCTAAGTATATTCCTTCTAACTTACCCTAACAGAGATATAATTCTCAAAAATTAGAAGTACTCTTTTCTCTTGTAGGGATATAAACAGTTTAACCTTATGAAATAAATTATGAAAAGATATAATGGATATAAAAGCATAAAAAGGAACAGGAAATATGCTTTTATGCTTTTATATGCATTATATCTTTTCCTCAGGAAAGATCGAAAGTCATCTATTTCATTGAATGTTCATCATTGCCCCGAAATATTAGGCTAAATTTTGCTGGTTATTGATATTGGTTTAAATCTAAGCTCCTTTGCCTTCTGGAATATCATATTTTAAGCCCTCTGATATTTTAGTATAGAAACTGATAAGTCCTATGTAATAGTGACTGTGGCTCCTTAATATTTGAATTATTTCTTTCTGGCTACTTGGGGTATTTTCTTCTTGACTTGATAATTATGGAATTTGTCTACAATATTCCTTGGAGTGTTCATTTTGGGATCTCTTTCAGGAGGTGATTGGTGGATTCTTTCATTTAGTATTTAACCCTCTGGTTCTAAGATATGAGGACAAAGTTTTTTGATTTATTTTTTTTCTAGGGTATTTTTTTTGAAAGGTTATCTGTGGGTTTTTTGTTTGTTGTTGTTGTTTTTTTTATCATAGCTGTGGCTTTCAGATAGTTAAGTAATTCTTAAGTTATCTCTTTTGGATCTTTTTTCCGAGTCATTTTTTTTCCAATGAGGTATTTTACATTTTCTTCTAATTTTTCATTCTTTTGATTTTGTTTGACTGATTCTTAATGTCACATTGGGTTATTAACTTCCTCTTGCCCAATTCAAATTGGTAAAGAATTGTTTTCTTAAATAAGCTTTTGTTTCTCCTTTCCTATTGGCCAATTCCACTTTTTAAAGAAATTGTTAAAGAATTGATGGATTTTTTTTTTCATTTGGTCAATTCTATTTTTTAAAGAAATTGTTTCCTTCAGACAATTTTTGTCTTTCCTTTTCCATGTTGTTGGCTCTTTCTTGTATAACTCTTTACCTCTCTTATTTGATTTTTTAAAAATTCTTTTGAGCTTTTCTAAGAAGGCTTCTGGGCTTTAGACCAATTCATTTTTCCCTTTTGAGGTATCTCAAGGAGATAATTTTGACATGGTTGTCCTCTTCTAAGTTTGTGTTGTGAACTTTTGTCTTGCTATAGCAGTTTTTCTAAGTTCAAGACTCTTTTCTGGCTTTACTAATTTTAACCTATATTCTGGACCCTCAAATATACAAATTGAACTCTGCTACTGGCATCCAGGAGATACTGTCCTAAATTCTTCTGCTGGAGACCTGGGGCCTGGTCACTAGCTTTATGCAGTTGGACCTCTGGTATTGGATGTTTGCTCACTGTTCTGAAGTGGCCAGGTCTTGTCATGCCTATTGTTATAGGGGTTCCCATCCTGGCAGTTTGCATTCTGCATTGGCTGGAGGCCTCATAATTTGCCTGCTGTGCCCCTAGGTTGCTGACCCCAAATTGAGAGGACTCATTGCTGATCTATCCTGTGACTAAGAGTCTGCCACAGGCTTACTTGAACAATGTACACTAGACTGTGCTACTCCAAGTGAGACAGACCTTTCCTTAAGTCCTCCTAAAGTATCTATCTTAAGCTGGAAATATGTTTATTCCTTCTTTTTCTAAGCTCTGTCACTCCAGAATCCATTTAAGACTTGATTTAACATTGTTTCTGAGGGAAAATTAGGAAAACTCAGATATCTTCCTGGATTTTCTCTGTCCCCCATTTTATAAATTTTTAAGATCATAATTATGTAAGGTAATTTATATATATAATCTGTATTATAATCACCATTATACAAGTTTCATCAAATTATCATTACCATAACAACAAGTCTAATACAATTATATAGTGCTTGTTCACTTAACAATGAATTTTCATGTAAATTTGTTCATGGTTACTATAATTATAAGGGAACCAGTACAAATTGTGGTAATCTCATTTTATGGGATTATGTAAACTGCAGCTCATAGAAATTAAATATGATATGTCACATGAGAAGGGCCAATGGAGTGACTCAAACCCAGGATTTTTGGTCTTACTTTTCCCACTGTACCATGCTGCTGCTAAGGCATTTAAAGTATGTCATTCCCAGTACAAACGTAATAAAAGTGAGAAAAAATTTAATTGCTTGAAAACCCTGTTGAAATCACTGCACATTAATATTCATAGGTAAATAAATGTCATCATAATGGTTCATTTATGCATGCATTTATTTTATAGTTATTTTATGTGAACATGTGACAGAAAAAATACAGCATAATTTTTTCTAGATATAGAATTATCATGATTATTTTTTTAATGAGCTAATGAATCAACCTGCTTAACTTTAAAAAAAATGAAAAAAGAATCTTAAAAAATACTATGTTCAGGATTCCAAGAATCTTTTTAAAATGTTATATTCCTTTAGTTCCCTATTTTTATCTCCTTTGCTTTAAGAATGTAATGATGCTAGGGCCTTGAACTGAAATGCTTAATTAAGAAAATACTCAAGGGGGCAGAGCCAAGATGGTGGAGAGGACACAAGCTTCATCCTAAGCTCCCTTCTACCCTCACTTACTAATTACCAAATTCAGCCTCTGAAATAGTGCTTGACTGGTAGAATCCACAAATATTGGGAGTACAACAAATTACCAGCAGAAGATAATCTGGAAGATCACCAGAAAAGGTCTGTGTTGATCAAGGGAGGAGTCCAGTGCAGGCAGAGAGGCAGAACATGGAGACTAGCGCAAGGTGAGCAGACAAGGTTGGGATGCATGGGTGGACAATTTGCAGAGAGGACTCTACCACAGGTTGGCTGCTCCACTTTGGTTGCAAAGCAGTAGATTAGCAGAGAAGTTACACAAATACTAAAGGTATGTACTCCAAAACACCAGAAGTGAACAGGAGCAGTCCACAGCCACCAGCACAGGAGTGATTCAGCATGGACCACAGCAGATGCTCAGCTGCATTCCCCAGCCTAGGGCTCTGCTCAGGGAAGTCACACTTCTGCACAATGGGGCTCTGCTGGGGGCAGTCACACTTCTGCACAGCAGGGCTCTTCTGGGGCAGTGGTACTTCCACTGATGGCAGAAACTAGGCATTGACCCATACTTAAGACTGTACATTAAGATAAGGTAAAATAGGTTCATGATCTAGGCATAAAGAATGAGATTATAAATAAATTAGAAGAAAATAGGATAGTTTACTTCTCAGACCTGTAGAGGAGGAAGGAATTTGTTATCAATGAAAAACTAGAGATCATTATTGATCACAAAATAGAACATTTTGATTATATCAAATTAAAAAGCTTTTAAACAAACAAAACTAATGCAGACAAGATTAGAAAGGAAGTAATAAACTGGAAAAACATTTTTACAGTCAAAGGTTCTGATAAAGGTATCATTTCCAAAACATAGAGAATTGACTCTAATTTATAAGAAATTAAGCCATTCTCCAATTGATAAATGGTCAAGGGATGTGAATAAACAATTTTTGGATGAAGAAATGGAAACTATTTCTAGCCACATGAAAAGATGTTCCAAGTCATTATTAATCAGAGAAATGCAAATTAAGACAACTCTGAGATACCACTACAAACCTCTCAGATTGACTAGGATGATAGGAAAAGATAATTCTGAATGTTGGAGGGGATGTAGGAAAACTGGGACAATGATACATTGTTGGTGGAATTGTGAACGTATCCAGCTAGTTATCAAACTGTGCATACCCTTTGATCCAGCAGTGTTACTACTGGGCTTATATCCCAAAGAGATTGTAAAGAAGGGAAAGGGACCTGCATGTGCAAAAATGTTTGTGGCGGTCCTTTTTGAAGTGGCTAGAAACAGGAAATTGAAAAGGTGTCCATCAATTGGAAAATGGCTGAATAAATTGTGGTATATGAATGTTATGAAATATTATTGTTTTGTAAGAAATGACCAACCAGCAAGATGATTTCAGAAAGGCCTAGAGAGAGTTACATGAACTGATGCCTAGTAAAATGAGTAGGACCAGGAGATCATTATATACTTCAACAACCATACTCTATCATGATCATTTCTGATGGATGTGGCTCTCTCTCTTCAACAATGAGGTGAACCAAATCAGTTCCATTTGTTCAATAATGAAGAGAACCAGCTATACCCAGCGAAAGAACTCTGGGAAATGAATGTGTATCACAACATAACATTTCCATTCCCTGTTTTTGTCTGCTTGCATTTTTTTATTTCCTTCTCAGGTTAATTTTACCTTGTTTCTAAGTCCGATTTTTATTGTGCAGCAAAATAACTATATGGATATGTATACATATATTGTATTTAATTTATACTTTAACATATTTAACATGTATTAGTCTACTTGACATCTAGGGGAGGGAAAGGGGTAAAGGAGGGGAAAAGTTGGAACAGAAGGTTTTGCAGTGATTAATGCTGAAAAATTACCCATGCATATATCTTGTAAATAAAAAATATATAATTATATTAATAATAAACTTACTAGAAAAAATAAAAGGAAAAAGAAAAAAAAGAAAGTACTCAAGAAGAAAACTTAGTACTTATTAATTATAGAGGAAGATGAGTATGCCAGATAATATGAAAACCATATGGATTTGGGTGTAGGTAAAAATTCTATGTCTTGCAAGACTACCTAATTCAAGAGGGTCCTTTTTTGTCACAAGTCCACTCAATTATCCATGAATAAAGGAGTTTATTCTTATTGCTTCAGGTCCCAGAATATAACTGACTTCCATCAGACAGATTTTACATATTAGATTATTCAAGAAGATAAAACTGGGGCAGGAGAAGGTAAAGGATAAAGAAATTCTATCCTTTCCTATATAAGAAAAATAGTCTAACCTATCATTTGGCTTCAGGGCTACATATTTCAGGTTAGATTTGCCAGAGGAAATAAAGTTATTTTGAGGTTAACTAATAAGAGATAAAATAATAACTTATTGGATGAATAGTGTTGGTATTGATATACATAAAAGGAAGTGAGTTATGAGAATTTGTGAGGCAGAAATAGTTTTTAAATATATAAAAAAGTGAGATACTTGGTTTTTGATGAAAGCTGTTTATGACTTCTGTGAAAATGTAAGCTCCTTGAGGGCAGGAGTTGTTTTGTTTTTGTCTTTGTTTGACTAAAGCTGAGAGACAGCATCCTATAGTGTATATACTACCTTTAGTTTAGGAAGTACATATTTATGTAAGTGACTTGCTAAAGGATTTAATCCATTATCTTCTCAGGACTTCAGCAACTCTCTAAGATTATAAATTTGGGGGAAGGTACTAACTTGAATGGCTGGAGGGAGGTTCCTCACTTGGATATGTTTCTAAAGAAATTGAACTCTACAATTTTTTGAAAGTCTTCAAGAGTTATTTCACATAACAGAGGAATCACTAGACTATATCTCCAGTGCCCAGCAGAGTGTCTGATACTTAATAATGTGACAGATACTTAATAAATACTAAATAAAGATTCTGTGATTTGGAAAAGTCTTACAAAATCCACATGCTATTTTCATTCAACATTGAAGGTTACTGGGTTAAGATTATTAAACCACTTTAGATGAGTATTTTATAGACAATATAGGGGAAATTAAGACTTGAAATGTAAAAGAAATCTGAAAATAAAAAAGAAGGAACATTTTGTTCCTTCTTTTAAATAGACTGTCTCCTTTGTATGAATACCATATAAGTGGCAAGATTAAAATGAAGGAAGTTTGTACTTTTAAGTCATATTTAATTTTCAGACATCTCAAAACATCATCCTTGTATGAGATGATTCTTTATAGTTGTCTTATTTCTATAATTAGTGTTCAGAGCATTTCTGCTAGTGTGTCTAGAAACTGTTGTGTAAAGCACCAATTATGAAAAATTATGCCAAATTATCCAAAAAGTGTGCACCTAAAGAGTGTTCCAAAAGCTATTCCAAAGCTATTATCCCTTATTTTGGTACATAAAGGTGTTGCAAAGTTGGGAAATGGAGAGTGAGTAGAGCTTCCACTGTATATAATACTTTTATAGGTTTATAAGATCATGTATTTAGAGCTAGAAAGAGTGAGACCAAGAAAAGTTATGCAGATTAAGATCCACTCAGAGAAGTTAAGCAGAGATGAAGGCTTTCTATGTAACAAGTCAGAGAATTGGGATTTGAGCCTATATCTTTTAACTATCATTCCAGCTCTCTGAACTAGATTGGGCCAGCTGACAGAAGAAGCAATTGATCATACTGGCATTTCTACCAGGATATTTAGGAATGCTAGATATCAGAAAGGATCAGTCAACAAACATTGGTGAAGTATCTACTGTGTTCTGGGCATTAAAATATAAAAGCATACAGAATATATGTTTATAAATATATAATAAAATATATACACAATGTAAATAGTTATATAAAATATAAATATATAATAGCATATATAAGTAAATATATTATCTATAAAACAAAATAAAAATATATAAATATAACTATAAAAACGAAGGTGAAATACCCTCTAACCTTGAGGAATTTATGCTTTGAACAGTTTAATGATAAGTAATGAGGAATCCTTACTTGTTGGGAGAAAGAATAGTAATGAATTGATTTTTAAATTTTTATTAAAATGTATTGTTATATTTTATATTATGTTTCTGTTTATGTTATATTTCAATATCTAAATATGCAAGCATAAATATAAAATATACAAATATATTAGCTGCAATACAAAATATATATTTGTTATTTTTTATATAATTTATTATTTAAAATTAGTATAGTCCATGAAGGATGAGATTCTTTTGGGGTTGCATTTGGTTTTAGGTCCCTTCCCCTTGTGTCATCACTATTTTATGTGTGTGCAGGGAATGTGTGTGTATACACAAGACAGGGAAGTTGTTCATAGATTTTTGTGTCATCTTGACTGTGCCTTGTGTTTCTGCTGAGACCACACACAGCACAAAACACTCAGTGGAAAGCGAGAGATAGAATAAAACCATGAAATCAGTTCATCAATTGTTAGTACCAGTGAGCATCGTATCATGGTTCTCATTCCTAGGATAGGGTACTAGTGGCACCAGTGGTACTGAGTATTCATAAATTAAACTTATGTAACACTTTATAATAGGACATTTTGGTACTGCTTCATTTTAACCTTCTTTCCCATTTTCCAGAGCAATTTTCTTACATTCCATTTTACAATGCATGTAATTTTTCTTTTTTTTGCATTGCGGTGAATGATAAACTAATCACTATAGTACCAAAGAGGACATTTCGTTGGTAAAATGAAGTTGAATCATATTTGAGAGTAGAAATATTGGTAGTTATTTTGCATTTTCATAGAATAGAAAGCAAATTTTGTTGCCTTTTTATCAGCTGGGAGCTTCATTCTATGGTTACTTTTTTTTTTACTGATTTTGACCTGAAGCTAATTCAAATAGAGAATCCATTTTATGTTTTGCATAGAAAATATGAGACCCAATGGTGGAAAAAGGCATATGAGTTGAAATTTAGGATTATGAGTTTTGGAGCTAGAAGGGACTTTTCAGATCATCTAGTCTAAACCCATCATTTTGCAGATGTGATAGAGAATTGTAGAATAAGGGATTTGCCCAAGATCCCATAGTACTCATTTCTCTTTTCACCACACCGAATTCCTTTCTTTTGAGATTGTGTTAAAACCATTTTTCTTAAACATTTGCTATTTTATGTTTCCAATAAATTGAACATTGTTAAAATTTAAGTGAAAAATGATACAAGTGACTTTTTAAATGATCCAAATGGTTTTTTTAAAAAAAGTACTCTATATATAACTTTGCCTTTTACTATATTAATAAAAATTACAAATATTTTATTAAAATAAAAAGACTTTGGTATAAAATTATGGTCTCTGGAGTATCATTTTTCAGCACATTTAAAAGATGAAAACCAAGACAATGAAGAATCTAAATATCAGATAATATGGTTCAAGAAACACAAATTATTTAGCCTGTGAGTGAGCAGACGTGATGAAGACATTTCTAACTTCATATAGCTCTTTTATTGTTATTTTAATTGATTATTTCTCATTCTTGTGACAAAACTACTTCACCTCCTTTTCTATTTATGCATATTCTCAAGAATATGTTTTATGGCCAATCTTCAGAAAAAATGATCATTGATGATTGGTGAGATTGCTTCCTATGATATCCATTGTTCTTACTTCTATTGCTCTTCAGTCTCTTCCTACTTGCATTCTTCCCTCTAGCCTATAAACATGTCCATGTTTCCCATTCATTAAAAAAACACTAATTAGATCCTATTATCTTGCTAATTATCAACCCTTTTTAGCTATTCTTTTTCAAAAGATATTGAGACTAGGTGTTTGCTTTCACTGGTCACTCTCATCTAAACCTACCACAGTATCTTCCAACCTCATTACTCAAGTGAAACTATTTTCATCAAAGTTACCAATGGTCTCTTAATTGCCAAATGTAATGACTTTCTTAATTTTCATTCTTTTTAACCTCTCTGAAATATTTTTCTCTTTTTGGTCATCTCTTCCTGGATATTCTCTCATGAAGTTCTGTAATACTAGTTTCATTTTTTCTCCTCTTACCCATATGACTACTGATTCTCAGTGTCTTTTTCTCTATCTTCATTCATGCCATGCTCACTAAATATGGGTGCTCCCTAATGATTTGTCTTGTCCCTTTTTCTTTTCTCTGTGTGCTATTTAAATTAATGATCTCCTCTACCCGCATAGGGTCAGTTATTATCTCTACATTGATATTATGCATATTCAACCATAATGTCTCCCATAAGCTCTGGTCCAACATCATCAACTGCCTATTGAATACTATAAACTAGATGTTCTCAAATAAAGGATATACAAATCAAAAATAATTTTCATCTCTCTTCAACTACTCTCAATTTCCAAATCTCCTTTTTTTGTATTAAAGTCACCATCATGCTTCCATTTACTTAGCTTTCCATCCTCAGTATCATGTTCAACTCTTCATTCTCATTTATTTCGTATATCTAATCAATTGCAAAACATCTATCATTTAATTTTTCTTTTTCTCCACTTATATGGCCATTTTCTTAAAGTTCTCAGAATGTATCTCTCAATATTTTTCTAACTGATTTCACTATCTCATATCTCTTCCCAGTCCAATAAATCATGGAGATGACAAAGGAAATTTTCCCAAGGCACAGGCCTACCCATGGGATAGGTCTAACATACTTAGTAAACTATAGTTCCATCTGGATACTTCTAAGATAAATATAAAAATTTTTGTTGACATTTCACAATGTGGTCTCTTCCAACCTTTTTAATCATTATACCTGTTCATCTCTTCATGCATGCTGTGATACACAGGCCTCTAATTGTCCTTCATATGAAATATCCCTTCTTCCATCTTGTTTATCTTGGCTGTATCCGGAGTCTGAACTGTCCTCCTTCCTTACCTCCTCATTAGAATCCCAGGCTCCTCCAAGTAAATGCCACCATCCATAAAATACCTTTCCAGATTATCCCAGCTGTTGTTGCCTTCTCCTTTGAGATTCTCTCCCATCTACTTTATATCTATATCTATATCTATATGATATATATTCTTTCTATCTAGTTATTTACATATTTACTCTACCACCATCCCAATTAAAAATTTAAGTTGCTTGAAAACAAGTATATATATATATATATTGTATATATTGCATTTTCTTTATATGTTTACTGCTTAGCAATAGTGATTGATTCATTGTGCTTTAACTTATTGGTAATCCTAGGTAGTTTTTGTTTATTTTTGGGGGCGTCATGATGTTTTGTGGCTGGAGTCATCCAACATCAGAAAGAATACAGAAATGAGAGAGCAGGGATTTTGTGGCAATGATCTATTTGGAAAAATGTAAAGGCCAGCGAATTGTTGATTTTATCAAGTTAGACAATCTTTCCTCAATTTCTATTCTAGTTTTTCTTTTCAAGAAATATGTATTAATAGATCAATTTGGCAGTGTGCCTATCCAATTATCCACAACTGTCTGGGCAACATAGGGTTTTCGGGCAATAATTAGTAAGCATCTATTGAGGCTTGCTATGTGCCAGGCACTGTACTAAGCACTGGAGATAAAAGACAGGCAAAAGAGAATTCCTGCCCCTGAGGAGCTCACAGTCTAATGAGAGAGACAACATTCAAACAACTTTATATAAACAACTTATATTTGGGATATGTTTAAATTTATTTTGATTTTTCTAGTTGGGGTATTGAAATCAGTTTCACTTTGCTATGGATTTCACTGAGAAGATTTTTAGAGTGTTCTAAGATTTAATAAAGTTGGCATCTATAAAAAATATGAGCATTTAGAGTCATTTGCCATTATTTGGAAATACTTTTTTTTGTTTGTAAAGAACATCTTCAGAGCATTTTAATACTTAAGTTAATGTATGAGTTATAATGGTATAAACAACTGAAGATTTAAAATCCTCAGGAAGAGAAACTTGTCTTTTCTCTATTAACCCTAGCACTCATGTTTCTAGAAATCCTAGAGCTTCCCTCTAACATATCCCATAGTTCATTTATTTTAAATATTTTTAGATTATGTATTCTTATCAGCAAAATTTTAAATATAGGTCTCTAACATATGTGGGTTTTATCATTTATTATGTCTGTTATGTTTGCTCACACCAATTCATCTTCCATAACAAATAATCCATTTTATCAACAGTGGACAATTATGGAACAGTACACAAGGGTATGGTAGAAAAAATGAAACTATTACTAATTTATTATGTGTTACAATACTAATAATTATGCATGTCATAAAACATATACAAAAAGATACAATTTTAAAAAGGTTGTTTGGAAGGTGACAAAATATTTAATCCTAAAGTTAGTGGAGCTTTAGAGTTAACTAAATTGTGCTTTACCAAATTCATTTTGATCACTGTTTGGAAGAAAGATGGGAAAGGAGTGAGACTTGATTCAGAGAAACTGATTAGAAGATTATTGTAATAGAGTTAATAAAATCCTGAACTGTGATAGTAACTGTTTGAGTAAAGAAAAGGGAATGTGGAGGTTAAAAAAAAGATAAGATTTTGTCATTAATTGCCTATGTGATGAGGTAAAGTGAAATGTTATAGAAGAAATCAAGGTTGAAGAAGGAGATAGATAGATGGAAGGATGTTAGAATGCCCAACAGAATTTGGGAAATTTAGAAGTTTAGAAGAAAGATAATGAATTATCTTCTTAACATGTTGACTGCAATGCCTATGAGACATTTCTTTAATGTTTTTATGTTTTATGTTTAATAGGTATTTGGTAATGAGGCATTGTAGTTTAGGAGAGAGATGGGAGAAGGACATAGAGAATTGAGAATTATAATTAGCATTTTTATAGTTCTTTAAGATTTTCAAAGTCTTTTTGCAAAAAAAAAATTGCAAATATTTTTTATTTTATTCTTGCAACCCTGAAAGACAAGTACTATTATTATCTGTTTTACAGATGTGGAAACTGAGGCAAATAAAAGCTAAATGATTTGCCCAGGGTTGCATAAGTAATATGTATCTAAGGAAAGAGGTGTTCTTGAACTACAGGTCTTGGACTCAGGTCTACTTCACTACACCCTACTCCATTTGGTTACCTTGCCAGATAATTGAATCCAGATGATTGATAAAATCATCAGATAAAGGGTATAGAGAAGAGAAGACAGCCTGGAACAGATCCTTGGGTAATTCACACAATTAAGAGGAGTATGATTGATAATCCAACAAAAAGATTGAGAAAAGAGCAGTCAACAAGATGATGTGAGAATTAACAGGTAATGACACAAAAACTTGTAAGACATGAAAAATGGGGAGACATTTCCAGGACGAAAGGGTAGTTAACAATGTTAAATGCTGTAGGAAGGTTAAGAAAGATGAACATTGATTATTTGTTAATTAAAATATCATTGGTAACTTTACAAAGAACAGTTATTGGTTGAGCAAATAGTGAAAGATGGAAAAGAACTTTAGAACTTGGGAAAATGGAATGATCATATCCTTGAGGAAAGTAGGGAATTTTGGATTTTGAGAGAAAGATAATGTAATCATAACTCATCTATGTTTGATCATCCTATGCTTTTCACTCTTTTCTACTGAAAAACTAAGAGTGTGTGTGTGTGTGTGTGTGTGTGTGTGTGTGTGTGTGTGTGTGTGTGTGTTTGGAGATAGCTTTATATAACTATCACAGTACCTGAGCACAGATCCTTCCTGTGAAAGGCTGTCAGCTACAACCAGGAATTTATGAATCCAGAGAAGGAATACTATTAGTGAGGGAAGAAATCAGTTTTTCCTGGATGTTTGGCTCACTTTAGGTTATAGTTATATGTGACCCATACCTGGAGCAGCCAGAAGGGAAAAGAGGTTGTAGTGGCTAGAATGAGGGTGTATTTGAAAAGATGTTATAGTTCCTAAAGACATGAATAGCTATGAACAAGAGTAAGAAATTGTGACTCATTTTCTATCCCTTCATTGGTTAATTACACATTCCTTGGAGGCTGGCCACATATCACTCTTTTGAAACTACTGGTAAAAAGAGTCATAGAGTCATATGGATCAAGAGTAAAGCTGCTTTTGTAAGCAAGTTGTATTGCTCATTTGGCTTAGCATAGTCATGAACAGAGGTACTTTATGCTAATACAATCTGACCTCACCCTTCCCACATAAACTGTAACCATGTAGTACCTTCTACTCTCCATAGTATCTCCTTTCTTAAGATGTGCTTATAACTATCTTACATCAGTTAATTCTTCCATGCTACTCATTCCTGAATTCCAAGGCAATTGTAACACATAATAAATTAGTAATAGTTTCATTTTTTCTACCATACCCTTGTGTACTGTTCCATAATTGTCCACTGTTGATAAAATGGACTATTTGTTATGGAAGATGAATTGGTGTGAGCAAACATAACAGACTCAAGCCTTGTAAGGTCAATCTTGGCAATCCCTATAAAGTGGTCTGGCTTCAATCCCAAATATATTTGACCTAAGTGGATAGCCACAATCAAACATCTACATTCAAAGTATTCTTCAAACCTCATTTCTCCCCACAACCACTGTAATATAAGCCTACTGTAACATTAATCATCTTCTAAACCTCTTATTCTGTTACTCTTTCCACTGCACTGGGTTCCTACTACCATGACTCTGCCCTCTAGTAACTCTAGAGGGTTACTGGACTTTTAAACAGTAAAATTGTGATGAAAAGTTATCCAAATGTTTTCCTTTGCTATCTCAAAGCTGAAAGTATATCTATATTAAATGTCTGAAGTCATTTAAATGACATCTGTTTGGAAAGGCCTGTTCAGTCCTTTTGATAGGCATATAAAATAGATATTACAGAGATTAGATATAGATATAAACTTTTGCTAAGAAAACCAGTGTTACGTTATGGAAATATTTGTGTTGGATAAGCTCAGATGATGATCTTTCATTTCCTTTTTTTTTTTTTAATTCAGAACTATGGCCTGGAAACAGAAAACCTCAAAACCCTTTCTCACAAGTTAAATGCATCTGCCAAAAATCTGCAGAATTTTATAATTGGACGGAGGAGGAGTGGCCACTATGATGGGAGGACTAGCCGGAAATTGCCCAATGACTTCCTGACCTCAGTTGTGGATCTGATTGGAGCAGCTAAAAGTCTGCTGGCATGGTTGGACAGGTAACATTTATCATGTATTGTATAGTACAAAAACATATGCAGATATATGACAACTTTTTTACATTTGTAAGATAACTTATTTTAATTTGAGGGAGAAATATAATTGAAGCTAAGCAACATATACTTAATTTTATTGTGTTAACATATTTGCCCTTAAATGATTTTAGTTGAAATGTAATATTTCAGCAAAAAGAAAGTATTGCTAAAATAGTCTCATTAGCATAAATGATTATGCAATAGGATAATGAATGTCTAATTCACTTTCATTTTAATGTAATTGCCATTTTCTGAAATCAGGATTCAAGGTATGCAAAAGTATGCCTTTTTTGCGATTTCTCTTTACAAGTACATATCTTTTCCTTGAAATTGATCTAGAAAATCCTAGACATATAACTACTACAAATACAAGTTGTCATGAAATACGTATGTCTGTCAATCATTTGATTAAACATATGTATTAATTTACTGTGATGTTCCAGGTATTGTGCTAAGTGCTAGTGAACCAAATAAAAAAAAAAAAAGAGAGAGAGAGAGAGAATCCTTTCTCTCAAAAAACTTACTGCTGTAAGGATATCACATTTTTAAAGATAAGTAAATATAAGACATATAAAATAAATACAGTGATTTAGGGAGGAATACTTGCGATTCAGAAAAATCTATAAAGGACTCTTGAGGCTGGAGCAGATCATGAGGAAAGATAAGAGTTCAAGAGAGTGGATGTAGCATAAGAGAACAATTTAAGATTTAGGAGCAACTTAATTAAAGATGTGGAGATGGAAAATGGAGTACCATGTATAGGGAACAGCAAGTAGATCAGAATAGTTTTAGCAAAGTGACAGTGGGAAAAATGTATAATCATCAAATCAAAATCATCAAGCATTTATTAAATATTTATTATGTGACAGCCATTGGGCTAAGTGCTGTGAATGTAAAGAAAGGTGAAAAAAGCAGCTTGGAAATATTGGATAGAGCTAGATTGTAGATAAATACCAAATAGAAAAGTTTATAGATTAGACAACTAGCAATGGAAAATTGATAAGGTTTCTCCAGATAGGAATGCATTCACTCTTTAAGAATAGTAATTTGGCAGTTTTATGGAGGATAGATTGGAGAGAGAGGAGACTGGAAAAACAAAATAGATTAAATCAAGTGATAAGCATTTATTAAGTGCTTACTACATATCAGGCACAAGGGATAAAAAGACAAAATGAAATAATTCCTGTCCACAAGGATCTTAAATTCAAGTGGAAAATAATATAAATATATCTATATTCACATATACATGCATGTACACATAAACATATGCATATATATGTATATATATATATATATTTACATAAATATATATGTATGTGTGTTTGGATACATGTATATGCATGAATAGAATAAATCCAAAATAAATTAAAATAAAATAGTGAAGTGAAAATAATTTCTGACATTTCTAAAAAAGAAGAGGAGATATAGGGGAATGGTGAGAGAAGTGATCAAAAAAATGTTTGAAATGGGAAGAGAATGATTCAGCCTTATTGATGGATACTATCTAGAGCAAAGATATACTATATAACAAGAAAAAAAAAAAACTTGTAATAGGAATAATTTGTTAGAATTAGTTGTTCAGAGAGAACATTACTTCTGAAAGAGTATTATGCTTCCTTGAACAGGACTCTGTCCCAAGGGAAGAGGACAGTTCTCCTGGAGATACCCATCATCCAGAATGGTGGAAAGATATGGACTTATAAAGGAAATTTCATGGAAAATGGGCTAGAAAATGATCATGGAAAGAGCATTGTAAATGAGCTATGCAACCAAGGATACAGTGAAGTTGTACTCTGTGGCAGTATTACTTTCCTCTCTATCTCCTAATGGAATTGATACTTCTAGGAGTGATATAAATCAGGAAAAAATGTGGGAAAACATATACAAGACAATAACAAAGAAATTATTTAGAAAGAAACTCAAAATAGGTAATTTAGAAGCTTTAATTCTATGAGGATCACAAAGATTAAAAGAAAGAATAAATAAATATAGGGAACATGAATCAAAGACTAGAAGTTTAGAAGTAAAAGAAATGGAAGAGAATTAATGCAGATGAAGTAATATTTTATAGAAAAAAAGTGAATAATATGAAAAAACTAACAAAAAACTGAGAGAAGAATTTAAATTAGCTGCTTAACAGAGAGAAAAAAGAGGTGTCAAATTACCAGATAAAAAGAAGGAAAAATTACTAAATTATGTAAAACTCCAAAACCAGGGGGAAAGATGACAAATGGAAGGAAGTGCTAGATAATGACAGACAAGTAGAGTTTCCTTAAAGTAAATTAACCAAATGAAATAAACAAATAACTATCCAGTAAAGGAACCAAATATATAGAGAGATATGAATATATAGGTATATGCCAATTCAGGAAATATATCTACACATACATGTTTATGACTATATATATATATTTGTTTATATGAATATATAAAATATAGACAATTATAATACAATAAATACAATGTAAACCCAACTTGTCTAGCTTTATATAGTGTGGGTTAAATAATTCAATAAAACAAAAGAGGATGGATTGGATAAGGAAGCAAAACTCCTTAATCTGCTGCCTGCAAGAAACACACCTAAAAATCAAAGACATGCACAAAGTAAAAATGGGAACTGGAGAGAAAAATTGCTATGTGTAATGTGAAACCAAAGCAAGAATTGTAATGATCAGGATAAAAAAAAAAAAGAAAATTTCACAATATAATAGAAACAAACTAGGAAATTACATTATGCTCTATTTAGCCATGACAAGATACTATCCATATTAAACTTAGATGCTCCAAACATCTTTAACATAAATTAATAAAGAAAAAAATGAAACAAATTAGGCAATACATATATAGTAACTCAATAAAATCAGGAGACTTCAATGTTCCTCTCTCAATTTTCGACAAATCTAACAGATAAACTAAAGTATAAATGTAGAATTGAACAATTTGGTGGATAAACTAGAACCTAAAGATTTATGCCATCTTCTAAATAGGACTGCTAAAGAATACACAGATTTCTCAATATTGACAAAAGAAAGTAAGAAAATGAAAGGGGCAGTGTTATAGAAAGTCCTTTTTTAGCTGTAATGAGTTTGAGATGCCTCTGGGATAGAAGAATGGATTTCATTAATGGTACAGTGGATAGACTTCTGGATCCATCATCAGGAAGATCTCAGTTCAAATCCAGCCCCAGAAATTCACTAATCATATGACCTTGGGCAAACCCATTAGCTTTTGACAGATTCTGTTTCCTTATGTGAAACAATAACATAATAAAAACACTTATTTTCCAGAGTATTAAGTAGATAAAATGAAATAATAGTTGTAAAACATTTTGCAAAACTTAAAGCACTATATAAATACTAACATTTTATTATATTTAGAAAAATAATAGGTTGCTAAATTAATTCATTTTACACTTGAAGAAACAAAATTCAAAAGATTACATTATCCATGGTCATATAGAATATGATAAGACCAGAATTAAACTCAGATCTACTTATTCTGGTTCTCTCAGCAGGAAAATTGATGTGTGAGAGCAGAGCTTGGAAAAGATATGTGTTCTAGATATATAAAGATTTGGAGATCATCCATAGGGAAATGACAACTGGATCCACAGGAAGTAACCTCACCAAGAAACAGAGAGGGGGACAGGGGAGAGGGCTAAGCCTGAGCATGCTACAACCATGCAATTAAATCATAACATGGATCATGAACTTACAAAGAGGATTAAAAGGGATAGTGCTAAAAGAATCACAATATGAATATTGTGAAATCCTATTGAGGAGGGAGTGCAACATGTTGAAGAATGATAAGGTCTAAGAAAAAGGCCATTTAATTTGGCAATGAAGAAATCATTGGTGACTTTGGAAAAAGCAGTTTAAGTCCAAAGGCTGGAATGAAAGCCAAATTGCAAGAGATGAGCAATGAATAGGAAGTGAGAAAATGGCAAAGATTACAAGAAACTTTTTCAAGAAATGTGGCTGAAAAGGAGAGGATCAATATAACATAAGAGTTTAGGAGGATAGAAGAATCAAGTAAGTTTTATGTACAGGGAAATAGGGACCTTCGTAGAGAACAAGGAAAGAGACTTTGGTTAAGGAGAGATTGGAAATTAGCTAAAGAAAGATGAATGAAGGAGCAAACTTCTGGAAGAGGAGGAAGGGAACTGAAACAAAGGCATAAGCAATAGTGTTTACATTTGAAAGAAGGGCCATGTCATCCTCATAGATTGGACAAAAAGTAAATGAGATTTATTTATCTGAAAGTTTTCTACTAATGAAGCACAAGTCCTATTGGTATCCTCATCTCCTCCCTGTTAACTTTTTTCCCTCACATTTCCTTTCAAACTCTGAGTCATCCTGTCTCTCTACATGCAAAATAAAACTATTAACAGAATTGAAAATTGATCCTTTAAATGTTTACAGAATATTATGTATTATATTGTAGAGTAATGCTATTTAAACAAAAACTCTCTATTTAAATAAAATAATTATATATTTTATTCTAGAAACAATTCATTACCTTTCTGAAACTAGCCAATAGTTCTATAACTAAGGAAAGTATTTTCTCCTTTTCTTTGAAACACTGAACTGAATGAAATATTTCCTTAGAAGTCTTTCCTAGAGGAAAAGGCCTGGAAGTTGAATCACAGTTACTTTGGAATTTATTTTCAGCATGTGTTCAATTCTATTTTTAACCCACACCCTGCTGTTCTTCACACCTCATCTTTCTCTTTAAAAAAAAAAAATATGAATCTGTCTTGTCAATCTATATGTGGACATTTTAGACCTTTTTTATATAATGGCCCATATCAGTCCCAGTTAAATAATGTCTAAAATTATATTGGGTTACCAATGTGGTTTTTCATAGTTTTCTTTGAATTATCAGACATTGAATTTTACTCCTTTGAAATTGCTCACCAGGGAAACTGTTGTAGTTTTCCCCTTTTGCATGTCAAGAATTTGAAGGACAAAAATAATTTGCAAAACTATGATTTATCTACAAACTACTACAAATATTCCAAATAGGTAGGTTTAAAGTAATTTTGTTGCTAGGTCTCACCTCCTTAGTAAGATTGCTTAGAAATTTTATCCTGGTATTTGTTATTTCTTCTAAAAAAGAACAGCACCACTAATGTTAATTGCTGTGCTTCTATATGATCCAGTAAAGTCTAGATTATTCTAGCCCAAATTGTAGTTGAGAAATTGGCTAACATTTTCAGTTTATCACCCTTGATAGAGAGAAATGAAAAATAAAACAACTTTGAGATATCATTTTACACATATCAAATTGTTTAAAATGATTGAAGGGTAAAATAATCCTTGCTTATGTGGATGCAGGGATGTGGAAAAATTGGTACACTAAATAATTGTTGGTGAAATTGTATACTGATCCAAACATTTTGAAGGGCAATGAAGAAGTATGCCTAAGCAAGCCAGGAGCCATTGAGAAAGTGTAAACACCTTAGGTAAAGAATAAAACCCTGGAAAGCTAGAGTCTCTCCCGACCTGGCCACCCCACCTCCACTCAGAGTGACTCAGTACATTCTCAGAGCCTCAGAGTGCAGACACAGCAAAGCGATTGCTGTCCTGTTAGTGCCTCTCTATTGTTGCTCTGGCAAAATGAACAAAAAATTTAAAAGGGCTCTAACCATTGACAGCTTCTGTATGGAGAGAGAGCAGACTTCAAAATCTGAGGAAACTAAAAACAGACTGTCTCCTGAGGAATCCCCTAAGGGGGATATCATCTGCTCCTCAATACAAAAGAATCTCTTAGAGGAAATCAAACAGGCTCTCAAAAGAGAGCTAGAAGAGAAATGGGAAAAGGAAAGGGAAGCTTGGCAAGAGAGCCTGGAGAAGTCATTCCATGCATTTAAAGACAGAGTGGATAAAGAAAACAAATCATTGAGAAATAAAATTAGTGAATTAGAAAAGGTAAACAACTCCAAGGAAAATGGGATTAGTGAGCTGAAAAAAGAAAACAGCTCTCTAAAAAATAAAATGGATAAAATGGAAAAAAATTCCATAGAAGATAAAAACTCAATTGGATAATTACAAAAAGATATAAAAAAGTGAGTGAAGAAAACACATCATGGAAAATTAGACTTGAACAAGTAGAAATGAATGACTCAAGGAGAAACGAAGAAAGAAGTAGTCAAGCAAAACCAGAAAAACAAAACAATTGAAAAGAATGTCAAGTACCTTATTGGAAAGACAACAGACCTGGAAAACAGATTCAGGAGAGACAATTTGAGAATAATAGTACTCCCTGAAAAATGTGAGGAAAAAAAAGAGCCTGGACACTATTTTCCAGGAAATTATCAAAGAGAACTGCCCAGACGTTTTAGAAACAGAGGGTAAAATAGACATTGAAAAAATTCATCGGTCACCTACTGAAAGGGACCCTAAAATCAAAACACCAAGAACTATACTGGCCAAATTCAAGAATCATCAGACAAATGAAAAAATACTGGCAGCTGCTAGAAAAAAAGCAATTCAGAGATGGAGGAGCCACAATAAGGATAACCCAGGATCTAGCAACATTCACATTAAAAGAACGAAGGGCCTGGAATATGATATTCCAAAAGGCTAATGAACTTGGTATGCAGCCAAGAATAACTTACCCAGCAAAAATGAGCATCATTTTCCAGGGAAGAAGATGGACATTTAACAAAATAAATGGATTCCATCTGTTCTTGATGAAAAAACCAGATCTACACAAAATGTTTGATCTTCAAATACAAAACAAAAGAGATTTCTAAAAAGGTAAAAAGAAATCTTGAGAACTATATTTCTGCCATAAAAATATGTAAAGAACACATGTATAATTTGTCCTAGAAACTAGAGGTGGAAAGGAAATTATGTCATAAAAAGGGTAAAGTGGTGGTACTACATCTCATGAAGAGGCAAAGGTAACCTATTATATCTGAGAGAAAGAAAGGAAGGGGATGAACATAGTGTGTATCAATAGACATATTTAATTTATGGTGAAACTTCTTCCACTTCATTGAAAAGTGAGAGGGAAGGAGTAAGCTAAGGGGAAGGGAATACAGAAATTGTGAGGAAAAGGGGTAAAATAGGAGGAGGAACTTTAAGATGGGAGAGGGATACTAAAAAGGGTGGGCTGTGAAAAGGAAGTGGTGTTCACAAGTTTAATACTGGGTATGGGGGTACGAAGGAAGGAAAGGAGAAAAGCATAAGCAGGTGTTAACAGGATGGCAAGCAATATAGAATTAGTCATTCTAACCATAAATGTGAATGGGGTAAACTCCCTCATAAAGAGGAAGCAGTTAGCAGACTGGATTAAAAGCCAGAATCCTATTATATGTTGTTTACAGGAAACACACCTGAAACAGGGTGAGACATTCAAACTAAAAGTAAAAGGATGGAGCAGAATCTACTATGCTTCAGGTGAAACCAAAAAAGCAGGGATAGCCATCCTCATCTCAGATCAAGCAAAAACAAAAATTGATCTAATTAAAAGAGATAAGGAAGGGCATTATATCCTGCTAAAAGGTAGCATAGATAATGAAGCAGTATCAATATTAAACATAATATAATATGCACCAAGTGGTACAGCATCTAAATTCTTAAAAGAGAAATTAAGAGAGCTGCAAAAAGAAAAAGACAGCAAAACTATAATACTGAGAGATCTCAACCTTGCACTCTCAGAATTAGATAAATCAAACTGCAAAATAAATAAGAAAGAAGTCAAAGAGATAAATAGAATACTAGAAAAGTTTGATATGATAGATCTTTGGCGAAAGCTAAAGGGAGACAGAAAGGAGTACACTTTCTTCTCAGCAGTTCATGGAACCTATACAAAAATCGATCATGTACTAGGACATAAAAACCTCAAAATCAAATGCAGTAAGGCAGAAATAGTAAATGCATCCTTTTCAGACCACAGTGAAATTACATTTAATAAAAATCCAGGGGAAAATAGACCACAAAATAATTAGAAACTAAATAACCTTATACTAAAGAATGATTGGATAAAATAGCAAATCATAGACATAATTAATAACTTCACCCAAAAAAATGACAATAAGGAAACATCATACCGAAATGTGTGGGATACAGCCAAAGCAGTAATAAGGGGAATCTCTAGAGGCCTACTTGCATAAAATAGAGAAAGAGAAGGTTAACAAATTGGGCTAACAACTAAAATTGCTAGAAAAGGAACAAATTAAAAATCCCCAGACAAATACAAAACTTGAAATTCTAAAAACAAAAGGTGAGATTAATAAAATTGGAAGTAAAAAAATTATTGAATTAATTAATAGAACTAAGAGTTGGTTCTATGAAAAAACCAACAAAATAGATAAACCCTTAGTAAATCTGATTTTTAAAAAAAGGAAAGAGAAAAAGCAAATTGTTAGTGTTGAAAATGAAAAGGGAGAACTCACCACTAATGAAGAGGAAATTAGAACAATAGTTAGGAGCTACTTTGCTGAACTTAATGCCAATAAATTCGATAACTTAAATGAAATGGAAGAATACCTTCAAAAATATAGCTTGACCAGATTAACAGAGGAAGAAGTAAGTAGTCTAAATAGTCCCATCTCAGAAAAAGAAATAGAAGAAGCTATTAACCAACTCACTAAGAAAAAATCCCCAGGATTTACATGTGAATTCTAGGAAAACATTTAAAGAACAACTAACTCCAATGCTATATAAACTATTTGAAAAAATAGGGATTGAAGGAGTTCTACTAAATTCCTTTTATGACACAGACATGGTACTGATACCTAAATCAGGTAGGCTGAAAACTGAGAAAGAAAATTATAGACCAATCTCCCTGATGAATATTGATGCTAAAATCTTAAATAAAATATTAGCAAAAAGACTACAGAAAATCATCCCCAGGATAATACACTATGACCAAGTGGGATTTATACCAGGAATGCAGGGCTGGTTTAATATTAGGAAAACTATTAGCATAATAGACTATGTCAATCATAAAATTAATAAAAACCATATTATCATCTCAATAGATGCAGAAAAAACATTTGATATAATCCAACATCCATTCCTATTTAAAACGCTTGAGAGTATAGGAATAAATGGACTATTCCTTAAAATAATAAGGAGCATATATTTAAAACTGTCAGTAAACATCATATGTAATGGCGATAAACTGGAACCTTTCCCTGTAAGATCAGGAGTGAAACAAGGTTGCCCACCATCACCATTACTATTCAATATAGTACTAGAAACACTAGCCTCAGCAATAAGAGCCGAGAAAGAGATTCAAGGAATTAGAGTAGGAAATGAGGAAATCAAGCTATCACTCTTTGCAGATGACATGATGGTATACTTAGAGAACCCCAAAGACTTTGCTAAAAAGCTATTAGAAATAATTCAGAACTTTAGCAAAGCTGCAGGATACAAAATAAATCCACATAAGTCCTCAACATTTTTATACATTACCAACACAATCCAAGAGCAAGAGATACAAAGAGAAATTCCATTCAAAATAACTGTTGATAGTATAAAATATTTGGGAATATATCTACCAAAGGAAAGTTAGGAATTATATGAGCAAAATTATGAAACACTTGCCACAAAAATAAAGTCAGATTTAAATAATTGGAAAGACATTGAGTGCTCTTGGATAGGCCGAGCAAATATACTCAAGATGACAATTCTCCATAAACTAATCCATTTAATCACTACTATACCAATCAGACTCCCAAGAAACTATTTTAATGACCTAGGAAAAATAACAACAGAATTCATATGGAACAACAAAAGGTCAAGAATTTCAAGGGAAGTAATGGGAAAAAAATTAAATGAAGGTGGTCTAGCTGTACCTGATCTAGAACTATATTATAAAGCAATAGTCACCAAAACCATTTGGTATTGGTTAAGAAATAGACTACTTGATCAGTGGAATAGGTTAGCTTCATAGGGCAAGATAGTGAATAAAAATAGCAATCTAGTGTTTGACAAACCCAAAGATCCCAACTTTTGGGATAAGAATTCATTATTTGACAAAAACTGCTGGGAAAACTGGAAATCAGTATGGCAGAAACTAGGCATGGACCCACATGTAACACCACATACTAAGATAAGATCAAAATGGGTACAAGATTTAGGCATAAAGAACGAAATCATAAATACATTAGAGGAACATAGGATAGTTTACCTCTCAGACTTGTGGAGGAGGAAGGAATTTGTGTCCAAAGGAGAACTAGAGATCATTATTGATCACAAAATAGAAATTTTTGATTACATCAAATTAAAAAGGTTTTGCACAAACAAAACTAATGCAAACAAGATTAGAAGGGAAGTAACAAATTGGGAAAATATTCTTACAGTTAAAGGTTCTGATAAAGGCCTCATCTCCAAAATGTACAGAGAATTGACTTTAATTTATAAGAAATCAAGCCATTCTCCAATTGATAAATGGTCAAAGGATATGAACAGACAATTTTCAGATGATGAAATTAAGACTATTTGCATTCATATGAAAGAGTGTTCCAAATCACTATTGATCAGAGAAATGCAAATTAAGACAACTCTGAGATACCACTACACACTCGTCAGATTGGCTAAGATGACAGGAACAAATAATGATGCATATTGGAGGGGCTGTGGGAAAACTGGGACACTGATGCATTGTTGGTGGAGTTGTGAAAGAATCCAACCATTCTGGAGAGCCATCTGGAATTATGCCCAAAAATTTATCAAAATGTGCATACCCTTTGACCCAGCAGTGCTACTACTGTCCTTATATCCCAAGGAAAAACTAAAGAAGCGATAGGGACCAATATGTGCCAAAATGTTTGTGGCAGCCCTTTTCATAGTGGCTAGAAACTGGAAAATGAACGGATGTCCATCAATTGGAGAATGGTTGGGTAAATTATGGTATATGAATGTTATGGAATATTATTGTTCTGTATGAAATGACCAACAGGAGGAATACAGAGAGGCTTGGAGAGACTTACATCAACTGATGCTGAGTGAAACAAGCAGAACTAGGAGATCATTATACACTTCAACAATGATCTGTATGAGGATGTATTCTGATGGAAGTGGATATCTTCAACATAGAGAAGAGCTAATCCAATTCCAATTGATCAATGATGGACAGAATCAGCTACACCCAGAAAAGGAACACTGGGAAATGAGTGTAAACAATGAGCATTTTTTTGGTTGTTGTTTTTCTTCCCAGATTATTTTTACCTTCTGAATCCAATTCTTCCTTTGCAACAACAAAAACAACAAAATTCGGTTCTGCACATATATATTGTACCAAGCATATACTATAAGATATTTAATATGTATGGGAATGCCTGCCATCTAGGGGAGGGTGTGGAGGGAAGGAGGGGAAAATTTGGAACAGAAGGGAGTACAAAGGATAATGTTGTAAAAAAAAATTACCTATGCATATGTACTGTCAAAAAATGTTATAATTATAAAATTAATAATAAAAGAAGTATGCCTAAAGAATTATTCATTTTTATATATTCTTTAAACTTTAATACCACTACTAAGTCTATTTATAAAATGATTAGGAGAAAAGGAAACGAACCTATATATTCTAAAATATTTATAGCAATTTTCTTTGTGTTGACCAAGAATTGGAATTGCAAGAGTGACCAGCAATTGAGGAACGACTGAATAAGTTGTAGTATATGATTGTGAATACTACTGGAATAAGAATGTTACTGTGCTATAAGAAATGATTAGCTTGGTGATTTTAGAAAAACGTGAAAAGATTTGCACAAAAAATGAAGAATAAAATGAACAGAAGTGAGAAAATATTGTATACATTAATAGCAATACTGTTTTAAGAACAACCTTGAGGGACTAAATCATTTTAGCCATTATATATGCCCCAATTAACTACAAAGGATATATGAAGGAAGACATCATTTATAACCAGAGAAAGAATAACTAAATAAATGTATAGAATGATTTTAAATACACGCACATACATATACGTACACATACACATAATTTGTCTCTAATGGTAGCTATTTCTAGGGTGCGGGGAGGAAAAAAAAGAAACATACCAAATATATAATCAAAAAATTAGCAAGCTGCACATAATAAATTTGTAGTTTCATGTGAAATTATCTTTATTGTACTGTTATGGAAATACTTGTTTTATTCCATGAATTCGAAATTAACTAAATTAAAAGTTTTAAACAGATGTTTCAGTGTAAAGTAATGGGAAGAGATGTCCAAATGCAAATGGTTGCAGACTAAGGTGTTGATTTGGAAATAGAAGCAAGTATTTTAATCTTCTCCTGGGAAGATTTTTGACTATAGTAGAGATAGGATGATCAGTTTTGAAGAAATACTAAGGTGGAAAGAAATGGATTTTGGGGGGTAGAGGAAGGATAGGAAACCTTTTCATGTTCATGATTAGAAAAGAAGGAGCTAATGGAGAAATAAGATATTGTTGTACATTAAAGATTTAAAAGACAAAAGGGAAGATTAATGAAACAATATCCAAGCAGAGAAAATGGGAAGGAAAGGGATAAAGCACACAAAACCTGAAATCAGATAATTTAAAGGGATCTCTGAAATCATCTGCAAAGATACCCTGGTATAAAACAAGGGTTTTAAGCCTGAAATCCATAGATTATAAGAAATCTATGAATCCACTTGTCCAGTTTTTCTGTTATAGACCTAGAAAAATAAGTTGAATGCCATTCAGGTTATAGTGGAGAAAGTAAGTACCAGTAGCATTAAAGTCTTCTTGCAGCAGATGATGTTACAGAGTATTGTTTAGGGAACTTAGAGAAAAGAGACAAAATAAAGTTTATGGAAGCAATACCATTGCATAGTTCCGGAACTCTGCAACTCTGTGTGTATTTGCCTTTATACATGTGTATGGGTTGTGTGTGATGGATGAATAACCTCAGATTTTTCATAGATGAATTGTTTAAGCCCTCTTTATCCTCCTAGTATTGTAGATAAGATAGCTGGAGAAATGGAGATATTTATAGTGGCAGGTCCAAGGGGGTGGGGAAGTCTATGCATATTCATTAGCAGTTTTCCCCCTAAGTTTTTTTGTATCCATAAATAGTTGAGCAATCATGCTGCCTCCAAGTTCAGATGCACAAATCAAAACAAAAGGGGTACTGAATTTTGTATTGTGTTGCATCCTTTGAAATCACATTTCTAATGCTGGAAGATGTATTGTCAGTCACTGCTCTAGGGCTAAATTTTCTGTCCTCATAGTTGAAAGATAGAAAATAATCTAATGACTGAGGGATCTTTATGCAACTTTTAATGGCCCATCAAACTTATAGTCATTTCCATTATTATTTTCCTCTGTGTCATTCATAGGTATAATCACTAATTAAAGATAAAGACATAACATCAATTTCTGCCCTTGCACCATTCTGATTTTTGGAAAGAGACCAAGTTTCTATGGCTAACTTTTAGATTCAATAATTTTATCTTGACCTATAGAATCCTTAATTACAATGGAAATATGCTTCATCAACTAGAAAAGTGCTATCCAATAGGAAATAATATATATATACATATATGTCCCCCTTTTAATTCAAAGTTTAATTCTTAGAGTGAAATTTATGCTTCGTAGAGCAGCAGAAAACTACAGAATTAAGTATGCTAGAAGCATTGTACATCAAATGGAGTTTCCTTTTTGTACATTTTGAAGATCAAAGGATACTATTAGAAATATTTATGAGGAAATTCATATTGTACTTAATCTCATCACTTTAATGAAGTTTTTCAATTTTATAGACTGCAACTTTTTTAAAGCTAAAATTCAAATACTTCTTGATCAGAATAGTTCCAGTTTTTAAAGTACCATTTTTTTATCCTTCAGTCAGCAAAAATGGGCTCATGGTTTGTTGTATCTATTTTTGCTTAAAAGAATACTTCTACATATTCATATTTCTTAATTTATTTTATGTAAATAAATGCATAGGTCACTCTATGTAGGGGGGGGAGGGAAGGGTGTGTATATAATGAATAGAGAGTTGGACATTAAATCAGGAAGACTTCTCTGCCTGAATTCCAATCCATTCTCAGACACTTACTTAGTTGTGTGATCCTGGGTAAGTCACCACCCTGTTTGCCTCAGTTTCCTTATTTGTCAAATGAGCTAGAGAAGGAAATGGCAAAACATTCCAGTATCTTTCCTTGAACAACCCAAAAGAGCTCACCATTAGACATATATAGGCCTCAGAGGATTGAGTAAAATATGAAATGATTTTAATGAAGTTACAAACTGAGGAATTTAAATTAGAAAAATTTATCTAGTAATTACTTTATATGTTTTATTTTATATTTGTTTCATATTATTACTTTATATATATATGTATATAATATATTATTGCTTTTTATTTATATATGAAATTATTTAAAGGATTATTGTGAGATATAGTACTTCCTTCTCTGAAGGGCAAAGTCAAAAATCTCACTTGAATGATTTTTTTAAAATGGTTTTTTGATACATTTTGTTCTCACACTATAATCATCTCCAGTTATATATAATACCTCTAAATAAGCCATCTTATTTAATAGAAAAAAAAACAGTTAAGACCAATTGTCAGTGACCATGTTTGACCATGTATATAAGATTGAACATTAGCTCTACTTTTCCACCAGAAGAAAACAGACATGTTTTGTCATGAATTTTCTCAGACCAAGACTCATCATTTCATTTAATCAGTCTGATTTCCTTTTAGGTTTTTTTTTGATAACATTATTAGAATCATATGATATATATATGCATATATGTGTATATATATATATATATAACTATAATGGCTGAAAAGATAAAGTAACTACTAACTGAAAATTATGAATGCTGCAAGTCATTATTTTATTCTTCTCAAAATTAATGTTAAGCATTTTTTTTATTTTTAAAATTTTTCTCATTATCTCATCCTGAGAAAGAAAAAGGAAAATTCTTGCAACAAATAAGTATAGTGATGCAAAATTAATTCCCTCAATAGCCATATCTAAAAAATATAGGTCTCATTTTGCATATTAGTCTATCATAAGCACTCTTCTGGAATCATAACTAATCGTTATTCTGGTTGGAATTACTATGTCTTTCAGATGTATTAAATCAATTATCATATTATGGTGTATATTGTTCCATCTGTTTATCATACTCTGTCACTTTATATGTCTTTCCAGGTTACTTTAAAACATTCCCTTTGTCAATTTTTACAGTACAATAGTATTCTATAATGTGTTAAACTATTCCCTAGTTTGTGGGTAACACTGTAGTTTCCAGTTTTTTGTTACCCAAACAGAGTTACATTTTTGAGGTATACCTTTCTGGACATGACTAATGCAGGAATTAGTTTGATATCTCTATACTTATTTTCTGCTGGAGTTTTATTTTCTTTTTCTTAAGGAAATTTGAAAAGATGAAGTTAATTGAACTGAGTTAGAACAATGACTGGCCATTTATCATTCCCAAGTTTTACCCATAAGATTTTTTTCCTTTTTAAAAATCTTCTTGGATGTATGGAGTTAGTAGTGATTTTGCTGAGTCTAAGGGTATGCATACAGTTTACTAGCTTTGGGGATGTAATAATGAAAGGTATCCTGTTAGGACCTAAAATTTGTAAAGTTTAGCTACTCTTTCTTGACTCCTAATACATTCCTACCACCAGGAAGTTACATCTGTATTTGAAATTGGCCTCTCCAAACATTAAATTACATGGAAAGATAGAACATATAGCCCATGGTCAAATAAAATGTAGGTTAAAACAAGATTGTGAAAGTTTTAAAACAGAAAAAAGTTTCAATTTTATCCCAAAAACAGTAATGAAATAACTGGAGCTTATAACTTTCAGATATACATTGAGGGAAATTAGAATGGTATCTGTGTAGAGAATGGACTGGAGTGGAGATGTAACTGAATGGCAAGTCAGGAGACTTTTGCAGTAGTAGTGGGTCAAATCAGATCAATAAGAATTTGTTAAGCATCTACTATGTGACAGATACTGATAAACACTGAAGACATAAAGAAAAGAAAAAAAATGATAATTTCTATCAGTGACTTTGCTCTGGTAGGGAAAATATGCAGAATGTATAAAAAATAATAATTCCAAAAATGCCAGGGTATTCTGAAGGTGGAGATAAGAAGAGAAAAAGTTCCAGCCATGAATGAATGCTTAAAATGCAAGGAAAAACCAGGAGATGGAGTATCTTGTAGAGAAACAGCAAAGAGGTTTCTCAGTAGATCCTAGAGTATATATATTAAGGGCAATGAGGTGTAAAAACATTGGAAAATGGAAAGTGCTCAAAGTAGGAAGGATTGAAAAGCCAAACCTATTTGATTTTTAAGGCAGTAGGGAGCCACTGTAGTTTGGAATAACGAAGTTTTATGTTCAGATTTACACTTTAGGAAGTTCAGTTTGTCAGCTGAGTGGAGAATGGACTGGAATGGTAGAAAACTTGAGGAAGACCAGTCAGCAGACTAACAATCCATGTATGAGTTACTTGGCACACAGCTAATAATTATTATTTAAAAGTCTATTTTACCAAGTTTAAAGAAAAGATCCTTATAGATTTTTAGAATTTATATTCTGCATCTAGAGTCTAAATAGTATCTTTAACATAAGTGATACATACTGACTGTACAGTATTAAGCATGTTTTAGGGTTGTTCAAGAACTATTTCTTCCCAAACCAATTTTCTTTTTTCTTTTTATAGGTCTCCTTTTGCTGCTGTGACTGACTACTCACTCACCAGGAATAGTGTCATCCAGCTCTGTCTGGAGCTAACAACAATTGTCCAGCAGGTATAAGCCCATAATTCATTTCTTATTTGTTAGCTATGTTCTAGCCATTCATAATGGGATTAGATTTTTATTCCAAGAGTTATCATAAACAAATTTTTTAATTATTTACTTTTAGAGGAGGTCTGTGGTGATTATTTTAGGAATTAGCAGAAACTAAGCAAATGTTTTTGGAAAGGGATATGCACAGCACTATGTAAAGAGAATTTAATAGTTTCTGAAGTACTAGAAGAGCCTTCATAGGACCATAGATTTTGAACTGGAAGGAACTCTAGAGACAATTGAGATCAATCTCTTGATTTTTCTTAAATAAGGAAAGTTAGGCACACAACTAAAGTTAGGTTGTTTTTTCAGACTCAAAGATCTACATTCTATCCATTGGGGTCACCACTTCCTTATGATATAACATTATCTAGAGACATGATTTTTCTATCTTTCTCAGTCCAAAGATGGAATGCTGGAGTTTGATGAACCTTAAAAATCTTTCTCCTTCCCTCTTTCTCTCCCTCCCTCCCTCTCTGTCTTTCTGTCTCTCTGTCTCCCTCTACTTCTCTCTCTCCTTTTCTCTCTCTCTCCTTTTCTCTCTCTCCCTCCCACCCTCCTTCTCTCTCCCTCCCCTCCTCTCTCTTTCTCTCTCAATCTCTCTTTTTCTTCATCTTTCTATTTCTTCTTCATCTTTCTATTTCTTCTTCATCTTCTTCTTTTCCCTTCTCTATTTTATTGAAATATATTTCAAAAAAGCAAAATTCATGAACTTCTGCTTCAGAACCCTATTCTGGATATTTGTTTACATTTTGAGAGCCTTCAGAGAGTACTTGTTTCCCAGAGTTTTCTCTCTTTTTTGCTATGTGACCAGCTCATCTTTTCCAGTTCTATATTTCTTCACGTAGAAATAAAAATGTCAGTCACTACTTTAATTCCTCAGAAACTGAGATATTCTGAAATTTGCAATCAATGAGTAGCATCAAGAGATCATTTGTATTGAAAATATCTTTGCATTGTGGAGCACTTTAGTGTCATTGAAAAGCAATTTCACAAATGCAAACCACTTGGCTTTCTTACTTGCATTCAGTTCTAGTGCCACCTTATTTTCTAGCCCCAGTACCTCTTCCAAATACATGCCCTATAGCACTACCTCCAAACCAACTACATGTCATAATATGGACAGTACTTATTTTCCATTCATTTATTGACAAACACAACTACAGATATACAAAAATGCCATTATATATGTGTTCATGCCTGTATACATTTGTGCACACAAACACACAAATGCACAAAAGAATTTTTTTTTACTTTTCTTTTTACTCTTTCATTATTAAAAAAAAACTAACTAACTTTCCCCACAAAATGCTCATAGATGCTAGATGAACTAGGAAGTAGTAATAAGTTCAAACTTAGTATATGAATAGGACTAACTGGAGAACTTTAAATTTCTTAATTTCCTTCCCCCTAAAACTACACTATAAATGAGTTATTTATTATGAAAGTTTTTTAGGTATAAAAACAAATGAATGTGTACTAACATACATAGTCCTCAACAATAAATGATTTTTTTAGTTTTTTAAGTGATTATAAGACCATTTTGCTGAACACTGACTAACCTTTTCAGTCCCCTTTCCTTCTATGTTACTTTCCTCTTGCTAGAGAAAGAGCATATAGAGGAGGAGGTTTAAATGGAAAATTAAAATTATAGAGAAATTACTGATAGATTGAATTTATCATACTTAATTAATTATTTCTCTCCATATACTTTTGGTATTGTCAAGAATTCTCACCAAAATTAATTTTTATATTTTATTTTTTTTAATTCCCAAGTCTTTTTTTGCTAAACTTCTAAAGATTTTCTTGGCATTGCCTTCTAAAATAGCATATTTTTTATTTGGTTGTCATTATGGGAGCAATTTTTTTTCAATTTTATATATAAAATGTATAAGTTAATCATTAGGTCTCTGGCAAAAGATGTCAATAGAGTCTTTCCATTGAGTGAGGGAATACTTCAAGGAAAATGGAAGCATTTTCTAAGAACAGGTTACCTTGCCTGATGTCATTGGCAAAAGCCACTCATTTCACTTCATTCAAATATTCAATCAATTATTTAAAGCTTACTCTATGTCAGATATTCTGCTAAAAATATAAAAAAGTGAGATAGTTCCTGACCTCATGGAGCCTGAGTTTTCCCAGGAGAATACAATACGGTAGATAGATAGATAGATAGATAGATAGATAGATAGATAGATAGATAGATAACGATCACAAATAACAATACTATTACTGCCTCTAATAATATTAATAGGCTTAGAAACTAGATTTTTTATTTCATTACTTCAAGAAGCTGCAATATAAAGACGTTTCTTTTACCAATACATCAGCACATTCTCTGAAATTTATAATTTTAGGATTGTCTAGAGCAGGCTTCTTAAATTTTTGTACTTGCAGGCTTTTTGCCTGAGAAATTTTTACATGATTCTGGGTATGTACGTATATAAAATATGTACACAAATCACACATTTTCTGATAATAAATTATAATTTCACATCCCCACATTCAGTTATGAGACCTCAACTAGGGTCATGAAACATAGTTTAAGAATCCAGGTTGTAGAGCACTGCTAAATTATGTGATTTGCCCAGAAAGTATGTAAAAGAGATAGATAGGATTTGAACCTAAGCAGATGCTCTGAGATCAGCTTTCTCTCCATTACCGAGAAGTCTCATTCACTGGTTTGTAAGCCCATGTGGGTTTCTGACAATGGTCTAAGGGGTTCATGCTAAAAATTTGTAATGTCCCTGAAGCATTTGTCAATTGTCAAGAATATTATGTAGTATAAAATTAGCTTGGAGATTCACTATATATTTTTTCTTGTTGTTACTGTTAAATGGGGTCACAGAATAAAAACACATAAAAGTTTAGGAAATACTTCACTATACTATGCTGCTACTTAAATATATTAATAATAATAATTTAGATAGAGTATAATAGTAATTGGTATAAATATAGCACTTTGCAAAATGCCTTACACGTATTAGCTTATTTGATCCTCACAACAATTCTATAAGGGTGAGTATTTTATAATTGCTTATTATGCGGATGAGGAAACTGAGGAGTTTAAATGACTTGCCCAATGTCCTACAGTTAGTATTAGAGGTAAGATTAGAACTCGGTCCTTAGTACAAAAGAATAGTCAAATAGAAAGATAAATACAACTAGAAAGAAGGAAACAGAGTTGTATTTTTTTCTGGGCAGAGTGTCACTAATTTCCTAGGGATACCATATTATCTAGTACTATAGAATAAAAGAATTTCAGGATGATTTTCCAATAATCTCCATGCTGTTGAAGGGGAGTGATTTAGCTCTCCGGATGGGAATGAGGCAAGTATCAGAAATCTGAGTGAACCTCCTGTACTACAAATGGAAAGAAATTGTTTCCAATAATCTTAAGTACTTTTGGTATTATGATAATAATCTCAGAAAGGGTAAAAAGCTCAGTTTCAATATGTCCATGTTGGTTTTGTGCCTATGCTTTTTATTTTCAGATTTTTTTTAATGATGAACTTAGCAAATACCAAATAAACTTACCATTCACATGTACACTGAAGAACTGAAATGGTTTCAATGTGAAACTGCATATTTCTATTATGTATAGCTTAATTTTCTTTTATATAATAAAATTTCATGGATCTGATTTCTATTAGGGGAACAAAATATGGTTAATACCATTATGATTACAAATAATAAAACTGCAATATTAATTGGCATAGAAACTAGATTTTTGATTCCATTACTTCAGGGAAATCCAGTATAAGTAGTTTTCCTTTACTCAGCAAGAACTTCCAAAGCTGTTCTGCTTCTCTGTGATTCCTTCTGGATTTCCTTCTGTTCTCTTCCTTGTGTTTATTTTTGGAGATCTATCCACAACCCTCTTTTTCTTCCTGTTCCCTTTCTTTTGGAAAAAAAGAAAAAGAAAGATATAAAGCAAAACTCTTACTACAAATATGAATAGTCAAGAAAAAAATAAATTTCAGCATCAACAATATCAAAAAATGTTCATCTTATTCTGGATCATCTTTAATACTCTTCAATACTCACTTTCAAAAGATAAGCAGTGCTTTTCAATGTTAGTCCTCTATTAAACTATTGGATGATTTGGCCAATACAATGATCTGAGTTAAGTTTTTCCAAGTTATTATTCTTTGTATTTTTGTTACTGTATAAATCTTAGTCTTGGGGCCACTTTACACACTTTAAAATTATTGAAAACACTATTAAGCTTTTCTTTACATGGATCATATCAGGTCATATTCACCTTATTAGAAATTAAAACTGATAAATATTTTAAGTATTTAATTCATTTAAAAATAACACTTAATTCTTTTTAAATGTTTTGATTTAAATTACATATAATTTTAATATATAATTGTAAATAATTCAAATAATAAAATAATTTAAAATATAATTAATTTTAGCTTTAGTAATGAAAAATTATTTCAGTATCTTTACCAAGACTACATCATGAACAGTGTGGGGTCACAAACATGACTTAATCAACTGAACAACAATGAAAAAAGATGTAGTATTATTGTGAAAATACTCTTGGTCTCAAGAGTCCTGCTGAAAAAGCCTCAAGGAACCCCATGGATCCACAAATTCTTGGTCTAGAATATTTAGAATATTTAAACATTCTTACTTTAAAGTTGGAGAAAATTTTATGGATTGTCTATTCCTTCTTCAGTAATTGAAATTTTAGAAGCATTTTAAAATATAATATGGCAATATATTAAAAACCAATATTTATGAGATTCCTGAATTCCCTTTCTAACATTCAAGTTTTTCAAGTGATTTTTTTCATTAATCCTACTGCATATACATGTGTATATAATAGAATAATTTTGAGTTATTCAAACTTTTGGCCCCCCAAATTATTGTTTTTTTCACATCACCTAAAATTCCCTATTTCCTGCCCTTTCTCCTAGAAATCCACCCCGTAAAACAAAGCGTTTTTCAAAAAGAGAGAAAAGATGAAAAACAATCAGCTGCTCCCATAAATATACCCCTCAAAATCTGAAAATAAGTGCAATATTCTGTTTCTCTAGACTGTAATCATTCTCTTGGGGGCAGATTTCTTGGAGCTTCTGCAGGCAGCCTTGGCTTCAGTTTAGTTCAATAATCCCAAAATGCAGCCAGGAGTTAAAGTCCTTTACTGTCTCTTTCCAAATCTTATCTCCAGATCCTTTATTGTGTCCTTCAAAGTCTTGAATCTTTTCCTGGGGTCCAGCTAGCTTTAATAGAGGTCTGTCTCTCTCCTTGGTTCCCAAGAGCTCTAGCTGCTAGTCCTTTGTCTCTTCCAGCTTCAGCCTCTAGCTTCCTCTAAATCCAAAGCTTCCAGCCAGCAGGAAGGTTGAAATGGGAATTAAATCTTGATTACTCCTCCCAGAGTGTGGGCTTTTATATGCTCTCTAAAGGTGTGAGTCTAATGTGTGGACCAATGAGGGAACTCCTTTAAAGGTTTGAACTCCTTTAAAGGTGTGAACTAAGTGCATAAGTACCTTGTAAGAATCCTAACAATATTCTACATCCATGTTCCTCTGCAAAGAAGTGAATAGAGGTATCTTTTCATGGCTTTTCTTTGACATTTGAATTTTGCAAAGAATTGTAATCATTAGCTTTTCTTGTTAAGCAAGTTTTGAAAGTTTTGGAGAGTTTGACAGTTTTACTGATAATATATGTGTATATGTATATGCAATTTTAAAAAAAAGATAGTAATTAGCAGTCTTATATTATACTTATTAATGCCAATAATATATTTATATTAATATTCTGTCATAAGATTTTAATTTTATAATTTCTCTTAAAGAGAGTGCCTCATCTGTCCAAATAGTTTCTTAAAGTTTAATATAATCAAGCCTTTGAGATACTGAAGTATTATAAAATAAAACCAATTGCTTAAAATCCAGCATTTGGAGAATGTTTTTAGATTTTAAAAAAATACCATTGAAAAGCTTTAATTACTTTAATTCTGTAAGTAACATGCATAGGAATTATAGAATTGGATGCATGGAGAAAAAACAACTAATTTAACTTTTAAGCTTGAAAAGAAATCCTACTTAATATGGAATGGATATACCTTATTCCTATTTTTGTTTTTCCCAAACATCTGGAGTTGGATATTTCAGATGTAAATCTTAAATATTTGAACAATTCTGTGGCCAGCAAGTAGCTGAGTATGTACCTTTATATAGTATCAATAACTTCCTTTTAAAAAGACATGATTCTGGTAATAAGAGGCTTTCCCCACTATTAAAACACAATACATACTCAATGTCTGCTCATAACAGAAAGGGAGAAACATCGATGTACTTTTCTTAAAGGGATAAAACAGCTCTCTTTTTTAATGCTAAGTAATAATGTTAAAATTGGAGAACCCCAGATGTTACAAGTAGGACTTGGAGAGTTAGAATGTAATTCTTAAAATTGCAATAAGGAGGAAAAGAGTTCTGAAATAATTTGTAGCAAACATAAACTTATGTCATAGAGAGATACATGAAAACACAGTTCGTTTCAGATACTGTACCCATTTTGCTACTTAGGGCCCCCACCATCTGGAACTAACAAGAAGTTCAGTTTTTGTTTGTTTCCCACAGATAGAGACACCTGTTATTGACAACCCCTCCATAGAGAACAAAACACATTATATTCTTGTCCATAGAGGGTTATTTACACTCCCTACAGGAACTCCTAACAGCTGCTCTATTTGGCATTGCATTTTTTCTTTAGGAACTCTGAGTAGGACAGCAGCTGGTTTAGGTTTTGCCATATACATGTTAGGAAATGTTGTTTCAGTAGAGGGAAGATTGTTTTGTGGCCAAACTTCGATCAGATTTCAAGGCTATCTGCCTCTAAACTAGAACAGTATGCTTTTGAGGTTTTTCCCCTTTAAAATGTACTTTAATGATACATTTTTGACCCAACAGAGGCACTGCCTAGCAAATATCCAAACCACCTTCGCAACATTTTTTTTCCTTTAAAAAAAGATTAAACCACTTTAAAATGTGATTTTGGAGAAGATCATAGTATCAGAGGCCTGGAGCTGAAAGAGACCTGAGACTATATAGTCCAATCCCCCCTTTAAAAAATAGTGGGTAAGTAGCCTACCAAGGGCCAGAGAAGTATTGAGCATCAGAGATAGGATTTGCATCTTGGTTCTTTCAATCTAGAGCCAGTATTCTTTCGAATTTACTTGCTATGATTACATATTAGAGGTAATGAATTTCAAAGATGTGCTTTTATCTTTTTTTATCATAAACTAGGAAATTATAAAGAACCATACATTGCATATACCAAGATTGGAAAAAGAAAATTGCTAATGTAGCTATGAAATTATTACATTCAGCTTGGTTTTAAAAAAAAAAAAAATATGTTCAATGGTAATATCAGCATTGATACACTTATGTGTATTTTTATATATTTCATTGCTTTTTACATTTTTCTTCATTTTTGCATTCTTATCACAACATTCACACTCTTTCCCCAAAATTCTCCTCTCATCTCTCCCCAAAAGTCCTCCTTTGTAGCCGGTGTTCTTTTTTACTGTGTTGCATTGTCTTTCCTTAATGTAGGTATGCTATTAAATAAATGGCAGGCCTTGGAATTAGGAAGATCTAGATTCAGTCTCTGCTTGGGACCCATACTTGTTATGCCTATCACAAAAAATAGAAAACACAAATAATGTGAGGGGATGGATAGTAGTCCTTTTAAAATGGAATTTAGAGTTCATGAAGGAGAGATAGTCATTAGATATCTAAGAAAATGCATATAAAAAGAAACAGACAAGACAAAGAAACACAGAGACAAAGACAAAGACAAAAAGAAGAGAAGAATGTAAGAAATGCATGATGATCCAGTAAAGGTGATTGAAGAGGTCAAACAAGTAAGAAGATAAGAAGAGAATCAAAAGAAAGTAGTGTCCTGAAAACCAAGGTATTCAAAGAGACAGGAATGAGTGAGGGATATTAGAGACAGTACAAAAGATGAAAGATGTAATGAACAGTCAGAAGGTCATTTTGTTTGGATTATAGAGTGAAAGGGAATGATTTGTGATAAGACTAAAAAAATAGATTGATCATGTTGTGATGGTCTTTAAATGCCAAACCAAAAAGTTTGTAGTCTGTCCTAGAGGTGATAGGTGATCACTGAGTAAGAGAATGATAATCAGAATCTGCTTCAGAAAAATTGAAAAAGCCCTGTTGAAGATGAATTGGGGTGGAAAAAGAGAGGAAAATTGAAGTTATTATAATAGAGTGCCTCATAAAAAAGGTTAATATCTAAAATTACTAATATGATGCTATGCTTTTTAGGGTACTAGAATCTACTACTGCTACTTTTCTTCATCTTCAAAGCATCTCCCATCTTTTCTCCCAGCCTGCCACAAACCATTCAATATCTACTGGCTTTTCTTCTCCCAGTCATCCTTCCCTCCTGTATTTCATGGGAATCATTCTGAACAAATTTCCTTTCATCAGACAGCTTCATCTAACTCATCTACTAACTCAGTCTCACTGAATTTGCAGAACTCTAGTCCACCTTGTGACAGGGCAATCTGCTCTCCTTTATCTGAAGTAGATGTTGGGAAATAATGTTCTGCCAATTAAGTGATTGATTCATTGATTCATCTCTCACTCTTTGATATAATACAGGATATGAGTCATCCAGGAGAGGAATGACCCATATTTTCTGCTATTTATATGACATCTTAACTGGCATAGCTTTGATTTTTTTTTTAAGTCAGGAGCAACAATTTCATCAAGATAATGGAACTCTCAATATGGAAAAATCCCTCCACAGATAAGTAATTCATCTATTACTTTATTCTTAAAGACTTGCCCATGGCACTGAAAGATTGGATGTAATTTGTCCCCAGTATGGTTAGTAAATGTCAGAAGTAGAAGTTCACATCTTCCTAACTCCAAGTTCAGTCATCATTTCACTATATTTTACTGCCTCTCACATAACTGATATCTAAAACCTAGATATGCTTCACGTGGCTATATAGCTCAGTGAATAAAGTGTTAGATCTGAAATCAAGAAGACCTGAGCAGTAATTGTCCTGCTTTTTCTATTTGCATTCCTAGTATTTAGCAGTTCTCAGTATATAGTAAGTGCTTAATAAATGTTTTTTAAAATTAATTCATTCAATCCTATATCAAATTCACCAACATCCCTATGCATCCATATTATATTCTTTAATTCTCTCTTGTCTTTTTCATTAGAACATGGACCAAATAATCTCTCATATTCAACCTTCTTGAAATAGAAGGATATTCTCCTTTGGAGAGCATTCTGATTACCCCATTTTTCTCAGAAGCTTCATATTGCTTTTTTTTGTTATTTCATATATCAAAATAATTTTATACAGGACTTAATGCTTCCCACTAGTAGGTTTTTTTAACCTAATCAATTTCTTTTGGATTCCTAAGTTGATTATTGAGCATTTATTATATGTAGCTTAGACTCAGACTCACTTGGCTTCTTCCCAGCAATCTTAATCTCATGCCACATCCCTATCTTCCCTCTTCCTACCCTAGATTTTACTTTAGTTCTGAGAATAGTGATCAGACATACTATCAAAATATTCCTTCTTGCAATGCTTTTCTATATGTATTGTCTTTCTGTATCAGAACATAAACGCTATGAGGACACAAGCTGTTATTGCTTCTATTTATATAGTGCCTAGAACACAGTCAGTGCTCAATAAATGATTAATTAACTGAAATACATTAAGTATCTCTTCCCTAACCAAGAAAACTGTTATTTGCACATGTATAGGAAATAATATGTGGTGGGCTGCAAAATAAATGAAAATCTGGGAGCCAACCAGGGAATAGCTACAGAGGATTACTTGCCAGTTACTCTCATGAAGATGGCTTTATTAGTTGAAAATATTTTTAGAACGAGAAGTATGAAAAGTATTTCGAGATAATATCTTGATAATATCTCCTTTAGGAAGAACTGAATCTAAGTCATTACATATTTTTGTTTTATATTTTTTATTCTGATATGAATTTTTAATAAAAATAACATAATTAGATAAATGTTGTGATTTGAAAATATAAATTCTAGTCCTGGTAATTTATGTGGCTTACCAAAAAAAGGAATAAACAATCTTGATACTAAATCCCATTTATATTTTCTGAGTTAATTAGTTTTTGATTATTAAAAGTGAAGATATTCTCATTAAAATTAACACATAGTTTTTCATTAAGAGACTTATTTCCAGTTATTTTTATTTGAATCATTTCTGAATGACCACCAAGCCAGACAGGTTTTCAGTGTAAGTCTGTAGTTTAATAATCTTTAAGGACCAATATATGATGATTAGTAGAAAATCACTACTAGAAAGTTAGCCCTAAGATGATTTTTTTCCTGCCCACATGAAAATATCTTTTAAAGCATGGGTGGCTTGTGAAGACATCCATGAAAAAAAATGGTTTATGTTGATGAAAGCACAGATTCTTGAAATATTAAAAGTGGTGGTGATGATTCAGTACCTTCTTACAATTAACATTTTTAAAACTGTATATTTATAGTTTGCTTTAGAAAACCATGCTTGCCACCTTGAAATATGAAAATGGTTAATATTTTTATTTTATTAATAAATTCTAATTTATTACTAATTATAATACTAATAAATAAAGTCTCTGAAAGCTTGATTTCTGAGGGTTCTTCATCTTCATGTCTATGGCAGGAGGAACAGAATATAGAAAAAGAATTCTATACATATAATTGATTCTTCTCATTATCTATTTGTATTCTATACAACTCAAAAAAATACCTAGTAAAAGCTTCCTATATCTGAGGTACAGCGCAATATAAGCTAATTCAAATTTCTTTCATTCATGGTTAAACAGAATCTGATTTTTATCCTCCTTCTTAGCCTAATTTATTCATGTTTCTTTTCAATTAATCTACCTTCCAGTCAAACTAGTACATTTACCATCCCCTAAACTTAAGGTCATAGAATACTAAACTTGGAAAGAGGTTGAATGATTATTTTAGTCCATCTGTCTCCTGAATAGGTGAATCTCACAGCATAACCTCCATAAATGTGATCATTCAACCTCTACTTCAACTGTTACATTGATGGGGGATTTTCCTAGGCATATATTCTATTTTCAGTTATAACTACTTAAGAAGTTGCTTCTTATAAAAGTTGCTGAAATCTATCTCCTTTTAGCATCTTTTCTTTGGATCTTTTTCTTATCTCTGGAGATAAGAAGTTTAAATTATCTTCTGAACATTAACCTTTATCCCCCTATTCTTTTTTTTTTAATAATAATAGTTTTTATTTACCAGATATGTGCATGGGTAATTTTACAACATTGACAATTGTCAAACCTTTTGTTCTAATTTTTCCCCTCCTTCCCCCTTCCTCCAGATGGCAGGTTGACCAATACATGTTAAATATGTTAAAGTATAAATTAAATACAATGTATGTATACATATCCAAACAGTTGTTTTGCTGTACAAAAAGAATCAGACTTTGAAATACTGTACAATTAGCCTGTGAAGGAAATCCAAAATGCAGGCAGACATAAATAAAGGGATTGGGAATTCTATGTGGTGGTTCATAGTCATCTTTCAGAGTTCTTTTGCAGTATCCCCCTATTCTTGACCTGCATGTTTTTATTCATGCCATTCTCTGGAATTACAATGTTAAAAAGCAGCCATTTTTAAAATACTAATTACTTTGAAGACCCAGCTAAGATGAGCTAAGAAGCTCACCTCCCAGCCAAAAGTTCTCTCTCCTTTTACTGAATGCTCAATAGATCTTGTATGTCACTCATGAACTTGTCACTTTCAATTTTTATTGTAGGTATTTGAATCTATACTTCACAGCTCTTATCATCACAAAACCCTGTAAGGTGACCCCCTTGAGGGTAAGGCTTACCTACCTAACATAATCTCTAGCTTTTCCATGATAACTTTATTTTCCCAATTGGCTTGAATAGAACTAAATTGCTGACAAGAAATATACTTACATTACTTTGTGACTCAATTTTTTCAAGTTAATTAAGAAAAATAGTATTTAAAATTATTTAGCACATAGATTCAGTCAAGACGTCTTCACAAGAATGAAAATATTATAAATTGGATTGAAGTTTCAATGCTGTTATGTTCCCAACAGCACAAATGAACAACAAATTTACTTTAAATAAATTGCTTATGTTATAGGTAATTGAACTGTGTCATCTAATAGCCTAATTCAGCTATCAGATAATTTATACAGTACCCACTGCCATCACTAGGAATTATATGGGAATGTCTGAGGGCAGAAATTATGCTTAAGTTTCTAGTAAATGAGGCCAATTTATATAAGCAAGGTGTAGATTTCTTTTTTTAAAACAATCTAGGGCATGCGTTCATTACCAGGCTTTCAAGAAATCTCATCTGAACGTTTATGATGATAGCAGTGCTTCAAAATCTGTTCTGTTTCAAATTATGTTTCACTCAGATTTAATTATTTTTATTCCCTTTGCAACAAGGTAGAGTGGTCAATAGATAAAAATATACCATCATGAATGGCTTGTCTTTTCCTTTGCAAATAGTAGGTGGCAGCTTAATATAACTGAAAAGGTTATGACACCTCAAAGAGAATTGCACATCAGTAAAACCACAGTTCCTGACCAAAAGTCAAAATATTTGTTTCTAATTCTGATGCAAGTGGATAGTGTTTGTAGGTTCTTCAGAAAAATTAATAACATATTTCTCCTTCTAATCTTTACCCTCTTCCCCAAAAAAGTTCCTTAGGAGATGTTTTACTTATGAAGAAAAAAATCTTAACTAATAGACTTTTTCTTGAAAACTGAAGTCTCCTTTAAAGGACTGTCAGCAGGGAAAGCAAAGAAGAGAGATTTATGCCCACACATTTCTTGTCATTGTTGAAATAATCCTCATGATGATTCCTTAAGAGTGTACTAAGCATGTATCAGCTCCTCCTCAAATTATTCTCTCTAAGCTATTTTTTTACATTTCCATATTAAATGCAAAAGATAAGACTCAAAATGTGACCAGAAAACAAATAATTACGAAACAGTGTGTGCTTACAGAAAGAAACTTTGAGAAATATAGAGGTGGTCTAAACAGAGGGAAGACAGAAGGAAGCAGAGAGGAACTTGCTTTTAAATAATGGCCCCATTATTTAAACATGATTTTGTACTTGATTAGTTCTGAATTGGTTTACTTTAATAGAGTTACTTTCCAAAGATAGCACAATCCAGCAAAATTTATAACAAATCTAACAGAAAATTCTGACAGCTCATGAAAAGATTAAATGAAGTTTTAAGTTACCAAATTACTCTCCACAATAGAAATTCTCCAAATTCAACTAAAATAATGTCCTCCCAATTTTACTTATACTAAAATTCTTCCTTCTATTTTGCTCACCCCAAAAACACTTTTCTGTTTGGAATCATTAACAGTCAAGGCAAAGTCTGGAACAGTAACTTTTTTTATTAATTTTATAATTATAATTTTTTTACAGTACATATGCATGGGTAATTTTTTTTACAACATTATCCCTTGTATTCATTTTTCCAAATTTTCCCCTTTCCCTCTACTCCCTCCCCTAGTTGACAGGCAATCCCATACATTTTACATGTGTTACAGTATAACCTAGATACAATATATGTGTGTAAGAATTGGATTCCGAAGGTATAAGTAACCTGGGTAGAAAGACAATAGTGCAAACTACTACTACACTCAATTCCCAGTGTTCCTTCTCTGGGTGTAGCTGTTTCTGTCCATCATTGATCAACTGGAAGTGAATTAGATCTTCTTTATATTGAAGATATCTACTTCAATCAGAATATATCTTCATACAGTATCGTTGTTGAAGTGTATAGTGTATAGTGATCTCCTGGTTCTACTCATTTCACTCAGCATCAGTTCATGTAAGTCTCTCCAAGCCTCTCTATATTCATCCTGCTGGTCATTTCTTACAGAGCAATAATATTCCATAACATTTATATACCATAATTTACCCAACCATTCTCCAATTGATAAGCATCCATTCATTTTCCAGTTTCTAGACACTACAAAAAAAGCTGCCACAAACATTTTGGCACATACAGGTCCCTTGAACAGTAACTTTTATACAATCAGCTGGCAGTTGTTCTCAAAGTCTTTTAATATCTATACTAGCTGTTTTTCAAAACAGCTTTTAAGAAGGAAAAGAATTTTGGTAAAATACTTGTTAACATTTGACTTAATTCGACAATATTTAATAAATGACTATCATAATGTGGAAGATGCTTTAGGCATTTGAGATAAAACCAAATAAAAAAAACAGACTATGGAACTCAAGAAATTGATAATCTATTGCAATATCTACAGTTGCTCTTTTTTTTTTAACCTGTGAGCCTTTCACAAAATAGCAATTAATTAAAAGAACTTTGTTCAGAGCCAAATTTATACCAGAAATATGCTAGCTGCTCCATAAATAGAGAAGGTAGCATAAAGCCTGATTGCCCTTATTACTTTATAATGTAGACTGTCAGACCTGCATACACTTTTCCCAATAGACATTATGTAGCACTTACTTGCGTTTTACATATTCCTATACATATAATTGTAAGGGGCTGAAACTCTTGAATAAATGCACTGAGGTGGGGCAATCGAGCACTTGAGGCTAATTACTAATTGGACAATATAAGAATATACTTGGAAAATGGCCTTTCTTACTATCCTGTGATGGCCCAATCATTTGGTCTAGACAGAGAATTGTGGGAGGGACAAGGAGGTGCAGGGCCAGGGTCACTTCTGTGAGAGAGATGAGGCAGTGAGTTCAGAGATCCTAAGTGTCTACTCTTTTCGCTTCTACCGCTAAAGATTTGGAATATAGATTTTTGCTTATCCTGACTCCAGCTGATTCTGAGGTATCCAGGGTGCTAATGCGGTCACCATATGTAATATGGAATATGGAAATAGTCCATATTTCTTCTTTGTATCAACTCTTCCCTTGCAATTGGAAAAAAAACACAAACCCCCTGGAAATAAAAATATATATTTAAGCAAAACAAAATTTTGAATTGGTCATGTCCAAATATAATTGAGTGTGTATATGTATATTTTGGGGGGAGGGGCAAAGGACTCAGAGTTCATACTGGAAAGATATGTTCATATGATATATATATGTGTGTGTTTTTATGTGTGTATATATGTATGTGTATACATATATATACATATATATGTACATATATGTTCTAATCTATACTCCTATACCTACCTTTACCTATCTAGCAGGAAGTAATTAGCATGGCTCATCATGAATCCTTTAGCATCATTGAACTGATTAGAGATCTATAGTCTTTCTAGGATTGCTTGTCTTTATATAATATTGTTGTCATTGTGTATATTGTTTTTCCTGATTTTTCTGTCTTCATTTTGTATCATTTCATAAAATTATTCCCGTTTCTCTGAAATTAATTCTCTTGATAATTTATTTTAATAATATTATCTTATATTTATATGTCATTAACTTATTCAATCATTCTTTTGATAGGTAGCCCCTGTTTCCAATTCTTCATCACTTCAAAAAGTGCTGCTATGGGTATTTTTGTACATTCTAAGAGTTTGCTTTATTTAGACTAATAATTCCATTAATCTACAACAATTCTTATCATCCTCTCTTCTCTCTTTCCCCCCATTTCCCTATTGACTGAAATGCATTTTCTATACTTAATTCATGAGTGTATATGTATGTGTGTGTTTTCCCTCTGACCAATATTGATGAGAGGTTTAAATCTTACTCCTTCCATTCCTTTATACCTTAAATATGTTAGATAATAATCCCCATTGTTTCTTTCCCATTTCCCTCACCCAGTTTATTCTTTTTCTTCTTATGTTTATGCTTCTTTTAAGATCTTCAAAATATGGCAGAGCTACTTCCAAATCCTCTGTCTAATAAGACGTTCTTTCTGTGAAACCCAATAATCTCTTTTTCCCAATAGTATTTTATTTTCCCCAATTACATGTATAGATTCATTTTTGTAAGATTTGAGTTCCAATTTTTTTCTCCTTCCCAAAACAACAAACAAACTGATAAATTTATTTCCATACTTAATCCTCATTGAGTCTCAATAATTCTTTCTCTGGATGTGGATGGCATTGTCCATCCCAAGTCTATTAAAATTGTCTTGGATCACTGTATTGCTGAGAAGAGCTAAGTCTGCCATAGTTGATCATCACATAATCTTGCTGTTAGCGTATTCAGTTTTCTCCTGGTTATGTTCACTTCATTCAGCCTGATAATAGAGTTCTGAGGAAAGAAATGTTGCATATCCTTATCTTAGAATATAAACAGTTTGCCCTTGTTTAGGTCACTTATGTGTACATTTTTTATGCCTCTCCACTTAATATGTTTGCACTTCAAACATGAAGTTTTTATGTAGTTCTTGTCTTTCATCAGGAATTCCTGGAAGTCTTTAATAAAGGTCAATTTTTTTCTCTGTAGAATTATCTTCAATGAGGTGGGGGATAAATTATTTTTGTTTGTAGCCTATATTTTTGCCTTCAGGAATATTATATTACAAATTTGCTCCTTTTTTATAATTAGGCTGCTAAAAAAAAGTGTGATCCAGATAATGATGATTCTTTCAGGAATTTGAGAATTCATTCTTCCTTGTTACTTCAAAGAATTTTTTTTCTTCTATTGAAAACTTTGGATTTGGATAATAATGTTTCTGGGAGATTTCATTTTTTGATTTCTTTTAAGAGAAGACCAAAGGATTCTATTTTTACTTTAACCTGCAGTTCTAAGACAACTGAGAATTTTTCTTTTATGATTTCTTGAAATATGATATCTACACCCCATTTTTTTATCATGATACTTAGGTAGTTCAATGATTCTTAAGTTAACTTCCCTCAATTTGTTTTCTAGTTCTTTTTGTTTTTGCTTTGTGACACCTTACATTATTCTTTTTTTAATCTTTTGATTTCATTTTAATATTTTTGAAGTTGTTGTTTCCCTTTAACACATTCTAATAGAGATTTTGTTGTTTGCAAAAAGTTTTCTATCTTAAATATCATGCTTTTAATCCACTTTCTAATATTTTCCATAGTTCTCATTGCTTTGCTCTTTTTTCTCTAGCTCTTTCATTTCATTTATATTAATCAAATTAACTGTGCTTTAGATTACTTTTCCATCTTTGTGAATTCTAGCTATATTTGTATTTAAGCTATGTTTCCTTTGACTTTGTAGGTGCTTTAGAAACATTCTTTTCTTCAAAATTTATCTTGAGCATCTTTATGGTGAAATTGTGTGTGTGTGTTTTTATTTTTCCAGTCTATTTTCTGAATTCCAAAATTCAGAATTGAGGCTTATTTTGCTGATGGTTTCTTTAGGTATTGAATGTTAAATTATTCCAGCATCTTAGAGAATGCTCAGAGTAGGGACTTGTAAGCTATCGGTACTCCTAAAGCTGTCTGATCCAAGACAAAATAGTATTTCTGCCTTCCTTGTTTGTCTCTTCAAGTCCCTGACCTTGGTATAGTTCTAAGTTGCATGCCTGCAGGCTTGCCCCATTTGGAGTTCCACTAGATTGCTGCTAGACTGTTACTATCAGCCAACATGAAATTTTTATTGGTACATAATGTAGAATCTTAGGCTCCCCATTGATCTGGAATTCCTTCCTGATTATTCTATTTCAGAGTTCAAACTGCACTGGAAGCTGGAGGTAAGATCCACCCACCCCACATTCCCAATTTCCCCTCCTGGAAACAGTTTCCAAATTTTCTTCTTGCTCTTTCTTCAATACACAGCATAGAGCCTGGAACTATTCCTTGCTCTCAAAGATATCTCTTAAATACAGATTTCCTCCATATTAAGCTCTAAATCTGTGATGTGGAATTGGGTAGTAAGCAAAAGACCTTCCAGTTTGTTTTATAGCTGGGCCTTTACAAAACTTTAAACCCCTCCATGATGAATTTGGAATATCTCCATGCTTTCATGCAAAGCCACTCAGTCTCCTAGAATGTTTCACATACTATCCCCAGTTTCAAGAGATCTGTCTGTCTCCCTATACTGACTTAGACTAGGAAAAAAAAAAACTCATTCTGACTTTTTTTTTTCTTGGACTTCCCAATTAAGATTCTGTCTGGCATGCTTTCTAGATCTCTTTGGAAGAATTGGGTCAAAGCAAGTGGGAGCTCAGCTATACTTCTTGGTAGTCAACCATCTTGGCTTTATCTGAAGAATGTCATTTTTATCTGATTTTTGTCATTTTTATCTTTTATCTTTTCCAATTATATGTAAAAACAATTTTAACATTTAAAATTACCTCCCTCTCTTTCCCTTCCTCCATTGAGAAGACAAGTATTTTGATATAGCTCATAACATTTATAGTCTTTTAAAACATACTTCCATATTTGTGGTGCTGTGAAAGAAAATACAGACAAAAAAAAAGAAAAAAGTTTTTTATGAAATAGATGTTTTGATCTACATTCAGACTCTATCAGTTTTTTCTCTAGAGGTGGATAGCATTTTTCATTAGTCCTTCAGAATTGTCTTAGATCATTATATTACTGAGAATATCTAAATCATTCACAACTAATCATCATAAAATATTGGGGTTACTGCATACAATGACCCTCTAGTTCTGTTCATTCCATGTAAGTCTTTCTGAGAGTATCTGCTTGTAATTCTGGTGGAAAACATTACAATGCTATTTTTTTTTTGAGGCTTAGGTTAAGTGACTTGCCCAGGGTCATACAGCTAGGAAGTGTTAAGTGTCTGAGACCAGATTTGAACTTAGGTCCTCCTGAATTCAAGGCTGGTGTTCTATCCACTGTGCCACCTAGCTGCCCCCTACAATGCTATTCTAACAGAGCTTTTTTGTTTCCTTTATGCTACATACTTTATACATCTCCCTCTTATGAGCTGTCCTCTCCCATTAGAGTATAAACTTCAAGGATTAGAATATCTTGTTTGTTTATACATATATATATATGTATATATATATATACTAAGCATATATACTAAGTATATTAATATAAGTATAATAATATAATAATATAAATATAATAATATAAGTATATTATATATACTTAGCATAGTAATTGAAATTTATTAAATACCTAGTAAGTAAGGCAGCTATATGGTCACTTGGATAGAGTACTGTGTCAGGAAGACCTGAGTTCAAATATGGCTTCAGATCCTTGTGAATTAGTAAGGAGGAAATCCTTAGAGGAAGAGTTTTTAACTTTCAGGTGTGTCATGAATTGCTTTGACAGTGAAGTTTATGATTATCCCTCCCTTTGCAGAATGTTTTTAAATATATAAAATAAAAATTTAGATAACAAAGAAAATTCATTATATTGTAATTCAGTTGACAGAATATTGAAGTAGGAGAAAATGGTCATGAATTGTAGGTTAAGGATCCCTGTGTAAGATTTTTTTCTTAATATCAATGAATTTTTATTATATTTGTCCAGCTCTAAAAAGAAAAGTTATTAGACATTATTTTGGCATCATGAATCCTTTTGGCTAGCTGGTGAAGTCCATAGACCTCTCCTCAATACATTGTTGTAAAAAACATAAAATGATATACATAAATCAATTACATTGAAAGACAATTATCAATTCATGGAAACTAATTTGTAAGTCCAAACTTAAGGACTTGCTGTAGAATAATGTTTATATGATGAAGAAAGTCTGCATCTTATTGTTTTAAAAAATGCAAAAAATATGGGAATTCACTCACTCTCAAATTCACTTAATAGGCCATCTCAGTTTCAGATACCCTTATTAATGGTAAGGATTTCATGCAAAAACTAGAACCCTAGAGCTTCAATACATGCTACCCAATTTATAGTTCTTGTATTTTATCATTAATATGTGATTTTGATTACAGCACTAGGTTCTAAATTAAAATTCTAAATTAAAAGGAACTAAATAGGAATTAATTAGTAAGAAACACAATTTTTTTAGTATTATCAATGGATACATTTAAAAATAAGAGTCTAATAATGAATAGTATTGTATCTATTTTGTCCCAGTTTGGGCCTTAAATGCCCTAGTTTCATCCCAATTTCTGAGATCCAATTTTCGATCACCTGGAATGCCTAATATTCAAGGAAGATTTGAAAACAAACCCTGAACATAAAACAAAGAAGCATTTAAAATGGGCAATACAACCATAGGGCAGTGAATACAAAATTAAAAATGTTATTATGTATAATTCACCAGAAGTTAAAATGTCATCAAGCATACATTTAGAACTGGAAGGAACCTTAGAAATCATGTCATTCAACTCCTCCCCTGCATTTTACATATGTCAAAACCAAAATCAATGGAAACTAAATAATTTGCTTGAGCTGGTTTTCAAACCTAGATACTCTGACTGCAAATCCACTGTTGTTTCCATGAGTTGTCATTGTGGGAATTAAAGACTGATGACCATTTTCGGCATTTTTAATTATCCACAGTTCATTGTCAGTATGTGGGGGTTGTGGGGATATATAATATGTTTTATGAATGCAGTTTCATAGAATTGGGGTTGAGTCAGGTCTTACATAATATTGTCTTTGAACAGAGACAGTTTTGAATAAAGACAAGAATGAAATTCAGTACAGTTAAATAATGACTGGAGGAAGAACATAGTCTAACAATTGTTGAGGCTAGTGTCCAATGTTGTAACTGAAACCAATATAATTAGACAAGGCTAAATTGGATAATAAATACAACATCCAAGGTCAAAACCAATAGAGGAAGAATTATTCAAATTAATGAGCAATAAAGATTTTGCAATGTGAATAGTTAATACCAGAGCAAAGGGCTAAGAGATGAAGAACTTTGGAGTCCAAAACTATAAATTAAAATGAAGGCTCACACTAAACTGTTGCTAGTTCATAGGGAAGTTTGGCTTTCTACCCTCTTTTAAAGCCAACATTTACTCAATTCAGTTCCTCAGGTAGAAATAGAGAGATCAGCAATAATATAAGTTTAGGAAGTCTGGTCAAAGGTCCAGATGTGCAATACAATGGGGAAAAGAAAAAAAAATAAATAAAGGGATGGTGGTAAACTGAAAGGTCAAAAGTGGACCATGTTATATTGGTGAATCAAAAAAAATTATTTGCAGAATGAAAATCTATCTAAACATAGAAGGAAACTATCCAAACTTGACAATAGACCATAAATATAATATAAATTATGGTTCAGTACTATGGAAAAAAATCACTGGATTCTTAAGATGAGAAATTAAACATATGGAAAGCATGATGCTAATATTTCCACTAAATACTACCTATGATAGACCTTCATTTGAGATTGAATGCTCATTTTGGGAACTTTGAACAATAGATAAATATGTGAGAAACTTGAAGATGCTAAAGAGACCAACTAAGCAGTACAATTTGTAAGAAAAGCACGAACAACCTCAAATATTAGCATTGTAATGGACTTTAGTGATCATTGGAGCATAATCTTTAGGCCTAAGAATTTCTTTAGATATCATCAAGTCCAACCTCTCACTTTTCGAAATTGAAGCTCAGAAAAGATGTTAAATCCAGTCAAGGAATTGGGCTGATAGACACAAATAGTGTAAGTATGCATTGAAACAATCAGGTAACTTAGAGAAAGGGGTGAAAAACCTTTGTTGAAATAGAGTAAAGAGATTGAGGGCCAACAATTCTACTTCTGATTTATACAAACAAAATGATAAAAGCTGACAAGTAGAAATCCCTTTAAGATCTGCAAAGTGTTTTATATACCTTAGCATAATTAGTCTTTAAAACAATATAAAGGGGACATTTTTGTTATCCCCATTTTATAATTGAGGAAACTGAAAGTTACATGACTTGTCCAAGGTCACACAGTTAGTAATTATCTAAGACAGAATTTAAATCCAGATCTTCCCCCAATGCCAAGTCCACACATAACTCAACTCACTATTCCACAGAAGTGACAATGAGTTTCAAGTGTAGGACAAAAGATGTTTAAAATAGCAGGTAAAAAACAATGACAACTTGCTGACCCTGAAAGTAGAAGTAGATGGAGGTCTTCACTTGAATGCATGTTTTTGAAAGAATAAACAAATAGGTAGTTTAGGTTTACTACTATCTGAAGGCAGCAAGTTAAAGTAAATGACCCATAAGCCTCTTTCTAAGTCTATAATTCTCTTTTTGAGTGCTGACCTAGACTTAAAGTCGCATAATTTCTTGCCCAATTATTTAACTAATTGGAAAATATGTTATTAACCTCTGTCTTATTAAATGACCAAATCTTATCATAGCTAGTAAAAAATGAGTTAGTTCCTTTTAACCAAGAGAGGGAAAAGATGGACGTGTATGCTAAAGAATTTCCTGGTTAACCTAGATAGTTATTCAATATTTGTTGTGTTATGTAACATTTTTGCCAGTCATGAGTTCCATCTTGAGCTTAAGATTCCTTTTTAATTTTTTATTTAATTTTTGGTTTACTTGGTGTGAAAATAAATAAATAAGCCATTTGTTATCTTTATAGTTGAGTTTGTTTACAAGGCAAGCAGTTTCCGGTTCCTTTTCTTTTTGTAAAACTTAAAATTTCCATGATGTAGAGAACAATGGTTCTTTGCTGACTCTCAGAGAATATGGGTTCAATTCTGGCTCTATCTCACATTGCTTATTTGACCTTGGTAAGGTCAAAGGTCTCTTCCAGTTCTGAATCTATGATCCTATTATTCTTTCCAAGGTTTATTAGGGTTCCTCAGAATAAGAAACTTTGACTATATGAAAGCTAGGAATTTTTGTTATGCATCTGAAATCCAAAGAATTTATTTGTATTAATGAAATTCATATTGTATCCTGAATTGCCAATCATCGTTGTAATTATAGGCTGTACAGCTTAAAATCAGTTATAATTTTGGCCAAAGGAGAGGATTATAAATTATAAAGCAGTAAATATGTTCTTATGTCCCCAATATCTAATCTAAAAACAGAATTATTAATTTAAAAACATACATTTAAACTATATATTCCAAAAGCTCAGAATATAATGAAAAGATAATAGAGGATAAAAATGAACAGTTTTAATTATGTAAAATGTTAAAAGATTTGTACAAAACTGAAACCAACATAGTTAAAATTGGAAGGAAAGCCATTATCTTTCTACAAGTTTCTCTGATTAAAGTTTCATAGCTAAGATATATAACAAATAGCTACAAATCTGTAAGAAAAGGACTTATTTTTCAATAGATAAAGGGTCAAAGGATATGGATGAACAGTTCTATATGGAAAGAATTCATTCTATCAAGCAAGTAAATGACAAAAATGCTCCAAATCACTAACAATCAGAGAAATGCAAATTCAAGCATCTCTGCCATTCTACATTAACCCTTTCAGTTCAGCAAATATGATCAAAAATAGATATGAAAGCTGTTTAAATTCTTTGGGGGAAAAACTCATTTTAATACATTTTGTGGAGCAATGTGTTGCTCCAGTTATTTCAGAAAGCAATTTGGAACACCACCCCAAAAGTCATAAACTGTGCATAACTTTTGACCCAGAGATACCACTAAAGGAACTCTACATTAAAGGGATCAAAGAGGAAAAGAAACCATATTTGCAAAATATTTATAGTAGCTCTTTTTCATTATAGCGACTCTCTCGAAACTAAGGGGATGACCATCAGTTGGAAATGGCTGAACAAATTATGATATATGAATGTAACGGAATATTATTGCAACATAAGAAATGGCAGAGGGGAGCATATCAGAGAAACCTGAAAATACTTGTATGAACTGATGCAGAGTGAAGTGAGCAGAACCTGAAGAACAATATATTCAGTAACAACAACATTATAAAGAAAAGCTACTTTGAAAGATTTAAGAACTGTGGTCAGTGCAATGATCAGCTATGATTCCAAAGGACTGATGATGAAGCATGCTACCCACCTCCTGACAGAGAGGTGATGGAATCAAGATTTATACATGGTCACTGTGGGAATTTGTCTTTCTTTAATATATACTAATGTATGTCATAAGGGTTTTATTTTAATTGGGAGGGTGGATGGGCATAGTCTATCCCAAAAGAAAAGAAAAGAAATAGAACCATTGAAATATTTTAAATACACAGAAGATAACACAAAAAGGTCAGAAAGAATCACTGATAATCAGGACAGCTTTGAAAGTTATATGTTGAATATATTTAATATTAAAAAAAATAAGTTGCACTTAATAGTCCCTCAATATGTCATGTATAATCCTCTTGCTATTATGTGTTATTGTGTTCTATTGTTGTGTTTTATTGTGTGTATATGAAAATTATCATTTTGTTTGGTGTTTGTGAAGTTCAGAATAAAAATAAAATCTAAAAATATATAAATGTTAGTGTCTGAAATAAGGCATTTTTTATCTCTCAAATTTTAACTCCAGAAGTTGTTATTTCTCTATTAGGAATGAAAATAAATACAATCCTTGGTTCCTGTGTAATTGAAAACTAAAATACCAATACAAAATATTTAAGATATTCAATATCTTTCTAGGCTTTATTTGCTCATCTACTTGTTTATATTTTGTGAGTGAGAAAACTATTGAATTTCAAAAGAAGACGTGGGGCAGAGAGTTTCCAGTCTTCTTGTACTGACATAACTTAAAAATTCAAATTCCTATTTCTGCAAAGTACTACTGCAGAGTAATTAAAGATCTCACGTTTAGGAAAAACTTTCGAGTCTTGCTTTCAGTATTAACACAATAAAACAACCATTCTACATAAGAACATATCTGCCAGTTTATTTGGGAATAATAGGAGAGTTCTACAGTTGAAATTTTCATTTGGCTCACTAATGGTGATATACTTTATAGTTAAAGATTAAAGATTACTAAAATATAATGGAGTAATGGGTTCCATGTACTTTCTATCTTGAGACTTGACTTTTTTGTTTCAAGAGCCTCTGAGAGTCTGATGAAATCCTCTCAGAATAATATTTTTTTAAATTCATAATGCCAAGGAAGGAAGGAAATACTAAATTTTAGTTGGATGTTAGTAGGAAATAAAAATCTGTTTCTTTTCCCAAGTTCACAGATTCCCTGATATCTACTTTGTCCTACCTGGATAGTAAGCAGATTTAAACAGCAAAATTCCAACATATTTTAATACCTCCTCATGACCCGTGCAGCATGAGTTGGTTAATCTAGGTGAGTAAATTAATCTCAAAAATCTACACAATGGACAGGATATTCATTTTTCAGGCTCTTAGAGGCCAAATTTTTTAGATCAACCACATTCATCAGAAAAGGGAGGAAGTTCCAGTCAATACAGAGTCAGGCACAGAACAGTCAACTAAGGCTGACCACTTTTGTTCCCTTTGCTTTCCTTCCCTCCTAAAACAAAAACTCTGTGACCAAGGGGAAAAATGCTGGAGGAAGACAAGATAATATCAATTCAAATCCTGGCTCTCATCATATGTGACCATGAACATGACCCTACATTTCAGTAAACCTCCATTTTCTTATTTGTAATACAGAACTAATATAAACTGTTGGCTTACTTCGAATGGAATGTTGTGAGGTTCAAATGAGACTAAGCCTATAACAAGCTTTGCAAACTTAAAAGTATTCTATAAATGTTATTTATTATTTTAACTTCACCAAAAACAAACATGTAAATCAGTTTGATGAGAGTACTATGGAGTACCAGACCAATCTCCAATGTGTTCTTTTTAGCAAAGGACAAATCAGTCTCTTTCTTTGTTTTCACTGAACATTCCTTTTTATTCTTCCTTGCACTTATGTGGTAATTAACTCTGCTCCTTCAGAGTGGCATTGTCCAGTCGTATTAATACCAGTATACTTTTAAATAGCTAATATGATTAATGCTTCATAGGTGTGAGATTACTAGATGCTTATTGCCTTGTCTTTGAGTCCCTGAAATCTAACTTTTATCCTCTTTACTTGCTACTGACATTAGTAATAGTGCAAGTTTCATTTCCTATAAAAGCTTAGAGCCTTAATATTCACAAGAAAAAGGAAAGAGGAGAAAAGTTTGAAATTGACTGAAACAAACATCTAAAATATATGATTAATAATTTCATAGAGCTGTATATTTTCACATTAATTTTTTAAAGATTTCAATTTTGCAGTTTTGCTTGTGGAAAGGTACATTGATGCAAACAGCTTAGGAACTGACATTTTGCATCTAAAACATTCTAAAATATTCTGCATCTATGATATGTTCAGCAAATTATTAGTTTGGATAAAAGTAAATCATTCCAGTTCCCCAAACATCAAATATAACTCTATAGAGAAGATCCCATTAACAGGGGTGGTAGGATAGCTAAGCTAAATTGAAACCTTCCTTAAGAACTAGAATTTTTAACCTTTTTGAGTCGTTGCATCCTCTGGGATTCATGTCAGGTGAAGTCTATAGACAACTTTTCAGGGAAAAAATGCTTTTAAATGCATAAAATAAATCATGTCAACAAGCATTTATTATGTGCTTATTATACTAAGTACTGTGTATAAAATATAAAAGATTATTTTGCAAAGCAATCATACTGAAATAAAGATATATTTTCCCATGGTACCTAGTGGTGTTATACATAGAGCTTTGGATTTGGAGATGGGAAAACTTAAATGTATTTTGGCCTCAGACATTTGTTAACAATATGAGTTTGGACAAGTCCCTTAACCTCTGTTAAATTCATGTTCTTCAACCATATAATAGGAAAATAATATTAGCTATCTTCTAGAGTTATTGTGATGATCACATATTTTTAAGAAGCACTTAGCACAGTCTAGCACATAATAGATGCTATATAAATGACTAGTCTTTTCTATTCCCCTTTTGCATCTAATTTCACGAACTCCCTGAAATCCTTAACTTCTTGGGAGTTTAAGAATTCATGAATTAGAATGTAAACTCATGAATGCAGATTATTTCATCCTTTGTTCCAAGTACCTAGCATGGGTTGGAACACTATAGGTTCTTAATAACTGTTGAGAGATAGGTTAATTAATAGATGACCATTGTGTGATTGTGTCCTCTCCATAGTTGGATAAACAAGTTCAGAAAAATTAAATGAATAGCACATCACAAAATTAATCAATAGAAGAGTTACCTATAAGAAATAAGAGAGTACATTGAATTTCCATATACCATAGAATAAAGAATGGCAATATAAAAGGAAATTAAGAAATGCTATTATAGTAAAAATATATTTCCTTTTTCAAAAGTAATAATGCAACTAAGGATTCTAATAATAATTCAACAGTTCTCAAAGTAGAGACCAGTAGGAGTTGTCAAGACCATTTCAGAGGTTCCATGAGGTCAAAACTATTTTCATAAGCATAATAAGTTTTAACTTCTATGCAGCAGTTATCAATAGAGAAAACCCTATTAACAGAATGTATCATGGTCCTCAATAATTTTTATGAATATAAAGGGGTCCTCAAACCAAAAGGTTTGAAAGCCACTGACCTAATTAACACAGATTACTACTGATTATATTTAATGCACTATATCTAGGTGGAGCTACCTACTGAATGAGAAAGTCATGGCCCCACTATAGCCTCACTCAGAGTTCTGCACTAAGTGGTCAATTAATCAACATTCATTCAGCAGTCAAGTATATTGAACAATCCTTGGTGCTAAGCAAAGATTAAAAGGTAATAGTTCCTATCCTACAAGGACCTTATAGTCCCCTTATTGCTTTTGTTTGAATTATATGAAGATGTACTGTAAGCTTGTGTAGATTAGTTTCAGCTTAATTCATCAAATGTTTATTAAATATCTGCTCTCCACAAGGTTCCATTTGGGGGTCCTGGAGGTAAAAAATGGGGGAGAACTTAATAGACCTAATCCTTGAAGAGGCATGGTCCTTATCCTAGTTCATTGACTAATTTGGTAAATTACTTTGCCTTTCTGAGATAGTTGTTTCATCTGTAAAATTATAGTTATTAACTATTAGCCTCAGAAATACGTCCCAGCAAGTCTTTCTTTTCCCTTTTCCTATTTATGTAGTCCCATTTAACAAATATAATCTTATTAAGTCCTAAGTAAATTGCCTATATTTTTTATTTTTACAAAAATCTTCTCTTGCCATAGCAGGTACTAAAAGGAAGAAAGAATATCTAAGGTTTGTGGGTCCTTGATACTGTCAAAGGGATGACTGTTGTACTACATTCCTGTGATGCAAATTTAAAATACATTAAGTGAAAATGCATCTAATCAGTACTCCCAAATATATAATAATAAAGGATAATACTAAAGTGAGAATTGAACAGTCAAGCCTCAGTGCTACTAAGTGGAGTATCATGTTTATTTACTTTGATCGTTAATCCCATGTTCTTCGGGACAAACAATCACATTTGATATATACAAATTTATTTCAAGGCCTTAGAAGGACTTACCAGAATATTTTTTCCCTGAGCAATGTACTATTGAGCCTTCTCTCTTGGCCATTTTTCTGATGTTGGCATATGGCGAGATTTGGTTTGTCACTATGATGTAGGTATAATAATAGGCTAGAATATACTCTTCACTGGTGACTCATAGGAAAGCTTCTGGCTGCTAAATTGGGAATAATCAACATCTGGAATTTTGTTGAATGATTCCTTTTCTTTGTACCTAGTATAATGACTGCAACATTTTCCTCTAGACCATTAAGGTATGTATTGTAGCAGGACATGATTTGATGTAGTGTTTTTGTCAAATGTTATCAAACAGAATTATATGGTGTGTGGCTGTAAAAATCAGAGACGGGAGGTAGTGAAACTAGCAATGATGGTTATAGGGTCAATTTTTTCCCATTCTTTTGCCCAAAATAGTAAAGTTTCCTCCTTTTCCTATGAGAAAATATAGAATTACATGTGTGTGTGTATATATATATATATGTATGTTGTGTATATGTGTATATGATATGTGTAAGATATAGTTTTATCTAATAATAAAAAGATAATTCTAGAGAAGTTATGTGAAGTTATGAATAAACCATTTTGCCCTCAAAACCGAAATGAAATTTGGTTCACTCTTCTTTCCAATTATCTGCTAAGCATAATTTGATGGGTGGGGAAATATTAAGTGTGGCTTTCTATCTGCACTGGAACAGTCTATTTTCTCTCTTGTTAACAAATAAACACAAAGTTGGACACTAAGAACTCAGAATTCTAATATTGCCATACCACTTAAAAAAACATGAGGTTTAATACAAGTGAGGACTTTATAATAGGAAGCTTATAATAGTAAGCATTGTGGATCCATTGTAAAGATTATCTATAACTTATCAAAATTGCAAAATTCCTATCCTTTTAAACTTTGTAATGATCACCTCAATATATACATCCTTGGAAAAATTATTTTATTATGTTTATTTTATTTTAAAAAGACTTAAGAACTTAAGACTAAGTTAAGAACTTAAAAATTCTGAAGTTGAAATTGTAATTAGTTACATGAAACATAGTTATATGTAACATCTTAGAAATAAACACCTTCCTTCACAATACAAAGGCATAACTTGCTTTTTATGCCATATTATTATCTTATTTGCTGAAGTTATGACTGCATATGCATATTAATAAGAAATTTTACTTACATTTAATGACATATAACTCAGGTATACCAAGCTTATATAAAAACCATGCATTAAAAAATAAGGAATACAGAGTGTTAACATGTGGGAAGAAAAATTTTTCTCTATTCTGGTGAACAAAGTAATAATGTCATTGTTTCACAGAGAGGATAACTGATTATGATCTTGTGTGGGAGTAGCTAAGCAGTGGGTGGCAATTTCTTTTCATACTTACTTTGCTGAAAAGGAAAAAGTTCTTAAGAGGAAAAAACTCTATATAATCTGCTTTCTTATTCAGTGACTGGAAGTGTATTGCATGATCTGGAAAAGAATTTCATGGAAAATGATGGAGGAAATGAGTAGGCAAAGAAAGATTTTTTTTTTCATCTTCAAGATATAGTAATGGAAACTAATTCCTACTGCTGACTATTTTATTACAATTGCTTTCCTTTTAAGAATGATGATTTTCTTCATATAAAGAGAAATGGACATGTAATTCATCCACACATAGTAAAACTACATAGAAATATTTAATCCAATGCAGTAATTCAATGCTTAGGCAGTAGAAAGCTTAATAGTAGATAGCTAGAGGCACAAAGAAAAATAAATAAATTTTCTTTTCCTTCAAGTAGCTTGCATTCTGCTGAGTGGATGATGGGTATACCACATGTACTTAAGCGTATTCAAATATTCAAATATACATGTATGATCTCATGAAAAAAATCTATCTAATATTTAGCATGTCACACCATATCTACCTACCCTGCTATGCATGAACACATATAAGAAAATAAACAAAGCAGTTCTAATATGAAGAAAATGTTATGGAGCTGTGAAGATGAGAAAGGTCCTCTGTAGGAAACATCTGAGTTCTCTCTTAAAAGAAATAGTTCAACTTTGTGCCATGAGCTTCTCTAGTTGTGTTTTAGAATTTGGAATTGCAGATAAAGGAACATTTATGGTATGGTAAGTATAATATTGATAAGATAAACAAATGTCTCTTACACATGTGTCATTAAAATTGTTCATTAATCTTAATACTGGTCTGGGCTTGAATTCAGGAAGAACTCAAAAATAATGGCTTCTCTTACTGAAGGGAAATTGTACACAAATGAGTCTCTTGATTCTCATGGTTCTCATGCTGCCAATTTAACTAATTTATGGCAAGAAATAGTATACTAATATAAATACTTTAAAATAATACATAATACTGTATAATAATATACAAGCAAAATTAGTTTGATGACTATTTAATTTAGGATTCTATGAAATAAAAGAGAGAAAGATAGCTGCTGACAGAAGGGACAACTTGTGCATAAGCGTGGAGGATGGCTTGATACAGAGAACAGCTCAATGTCCAGGTTAGCTGGAATTGAAGGTATGTAAAGGTAACATGAGATAATATGGGGTTACTACCCAGATAGGTTGCAGCTAAATTTTAAAGCACTTTAAAAGCCAAGATGAAGATTCTGTACAAAATGCAAGAGTAAACTTTTGAAGTTAGCCATGTGTTTGTGCACATGTGCATATGCATGCACACACATGCATGTGTATATGTGTGAGCTGTGTATATGCGTTAGAACAAGAAAAGAATGGTCAAGATTGATGTTTTGACAATTGTAAAGTGGATGGATGAATAAAGAAAAGCCAAAGATTACTAAAATAATATTACTCATGGAGGAAGGAGTACATAATTAAAAACTTACAACAAAAGTTTCAAGGAGTAACATTCAGAGCATTAAAGTAAAACTAGTTGAAGTTTTGTAAGAATTGTTTTATCACCAAATGGAAAACAATTGCCAACAATAATTATATAAGTATAAATCAAAATCATTAAAAGAAAGCAGAACTGTAAGTGAAATGCCAACAATGGTTCCAGGATCACATAATCAAATATGCTGTCTTCCTTTGGGGCAGAGGTATGTGAACTCCGTTGTCAGATGAAATACCTTGGTTGAATGTTTTTGCTGAACTTTTTCCTTGTTACAAGGTTAGGTTCTTTTTATAAAGGAAGGGAGATGAGTTTTTCCAAAGATAAGATCAAGATGGTCCCATAATTCCATCGGTATAGGAAATTTCTTTCAGTGCTAATGGAAGTTAGCACCTTCCTACAACATATCTTAGAGGATTTCCTGAGACATGGAGAGATTAGAGGTTTGCCTAAGGTCACACATTCAGTGTGTGTCATTAAATTAGAACTTGAACCCAGGACTTCCTGATTCTAAGATTATCCCTACTATGCAAGGAGACATCACTAAAGATTATATGAGAGTAATTAAATAAATTTTCTATGAAAGGTAAAAGTCCACCTCATTTATTGAAGATGTATGGTTTTTTCAGGAATAATTCCAGGATGTCCCTAGTTATAAATTCAAAAGAATTTTTATTTAAATTGTGTTGTGTTAAAAAAGACATCTCTGAATAATAAAAGGGTACCTCTCTTTATATAAAATTATTATATGTGTAAAAAAACTTTGTTTAAACCAAATTTCTTTATAATATTCCTATTTTCCTATCAAATTTCTTTAGAGAAATTGTAGATCTAGAAAAAATTAGCATCTAAAAATAAAATTATACTTAAGAATGCAAAATCTCATTTGCTAGAAATATTTTAATATACTATTAGTAATAAATAATTAATATGTTCAATGGATGGAAAACTGGCTTTAAAGATAAGAAGATCTGAATATAAGCCCTATCTGTGACTAATACTGGCTGTTTGATCCAGGGCAAGCTAATTCCCAATATTCTAAATTATAAAGAAAGTACCAGCCTACTTTAGTAGAGAACATTTCCTTCTCTGAGAAGTGTCAATGCCAATGATACCACAGGTCCAGTCCTTAAAAAGGATGTTTCAAGAATATCAGAAAATGTAATTCCTGAGCATGTTATTTTAATTTAGCAATCCAATTTAAAGTTCAAATTAAAATAAAACTTAATTGAAACATAATGTCATAGATTTAAGTTAGGCTTCTGTTATTCCTCCTATATTTGAAAAGTTACCATGAAACTATGGTTACTCAAACTATGTTCCTTACTTTTTAACTTTAGATGAATTTTCCTTCATATCCACCTCCTCTCACCATCTGATTTAGTGCATTTAATCTGAGATAAAATAATATAACATCACATGGGTAGAAAATTGGTGTAAAAAAGGTAAATAGTCTCTGAATTAAAACTTGGACTCAAAGTACTTGGATATCTCCCTCCTTTAATTCACAAATTATTATTGTGTCAATTTTGTGGCAGACAGTTCAGCATCATTTCAATTAAATATAATTTCACAATTGAGTTTAGATTACTTAAAGCTATCCCTGAAAAGGGCTGTTACTATATGTATTCAGTTCAATTCAATAAACATTTATCCAGTATTTATTATGTTCCAGGCATTATGCTAAGTACTGTATATGTTTTGTCACTGTATGAAAGTCCCTATTTTGGGATGGACTTGAATTGCCAATTGAGTAATATCTTACAATATACCCTACAAGTGGTTATGGAAACTCTACTTGAAGACCTCTAGCAAGAGCAGCCTCTTATCTCCCATATTATCTTGCTTGATTTTTGCACTGCTCTAATTTTAAGAAAATGTTTCCTTCAATGGACTAAGCAAAGTAAATATAATCCCTCGTTTACATAACAGCTGCAAATAATTGAGGACAGCTATTACATCCCAGTCTGAGTTTAGTCTACTCAGATATAAGCATTGTCCCTTCCCTCCCCACTAGTTCCTTCATCGGATCCCTGTACAATTTGATTGTGAAGTTCTTCACTGACCTTTCTCTAAATGATCCTCAATTTATCCATGCCCTTCCAAAAATGTGATACCCAGAACTGTTCACAATATTCTATGTGGGCTTTGGTCACAAAATATACTTGTCACTGGCAAAAGTTTGAAAGCATTAATTTTTGTAGATTAAATGATTGCACCAAAACTTTTCCATACTTTTGGGGTATAGTTTTTAAGATTCTCTCAAATTGAAATTCCATAAGACATAAAACTTTTAAGTGATGTAGAGTTTTTAACTCAATGTTTGTTTCTTTTCCCCCAGGACTGCACAGTATATGAAACAGAGAATAAAATTCTTCACGTGGTAAGTATACTTATAATTCTTTAAATCATTTTCATTTTATTATTATAAGTAGGTTTAAGATTGCAGACTCTACAAATGACGTGTTGCCCCAAAATCAAAGGACAAGATTCATAAATTGTATTTCTTATAATGGTAGCTACAAAGGATTAACACACTGTATCATTCTACATTGTAACTTGGAGCAAATGCTCTTTCACTCTCACCTAAATTCATTCAAAGAATATTCATTTTTCCTTCTCTTTCATTCACCAGCCCCCCGGACTTTTTAAATTACAAAAAAATATGTTACAATGGATTAATATAAATCTCTAACTGATAACAAAAAGAGAGAATTGAAGTACCCAATTTAGATATATATAATCTAAAGTTTCCTCTATTACATGTAATGAAAGTTGTTTGTCAGGTTTTTAAAATCAAAAGAAGAAAGATGCTCAATGATTCCCTATAATTGTTTTCACTTGAAGAGCTGGGAGTAGGTAACAGTGGCAATTTTCCATTAGCCAAATTCTCTTACTTTGTCCTAAAAACATAAATGCTCGGGTGAGATGATAGCCCAGGCTTATTTTATGCAATTATCCATATAAATATAGGTTTCTTATTTTAAGTGCCTTTTAGGTCTTTTTCCTTTAGAATTGCCATGTTTCGGAACTACATATTTTTCATCTTACTAGATCATAGTAATTTTTTTGCTTTTGTTTGTTTGCTATAAGAGAACTTCATAGTATTTTCATCCTTCTTTACTAAGGTAATTGCAACCATTTGGGAATGGTACTCTGTAGACCCAACATAGCCATAAATGTACAAAAGTGCACTGCATATAATGAGATCACCGTCTCCGTACTTACAGGAATATGTTGGCTCCAACATGAATTTTCAATCTAATTTTTTTTGTTCTGTTTCACTTTCCAAATAAAATGTATAAAATTTTTGTACAATCTCACATATATTTTATTGTTTGATGTGTATTACAATAATTGAAAGCAAGTAAGAGAGGAGAAATAGGGGAGAGAGAATAAGGAGTTCTGATATTAGTACTTTCTTTGACACTGATTTTCTCAATAGAAAACAAAGGTGGACAATCACTTAAATTTTATTTCTGAATTTTCCTATCCAGAAGATAGAATTAATAATAGTTACTTAGTTCATGTCACCCACAAAACTGAGATCAACCTGCAAAACCTCACTAAGATCCAAGGATCTATTAAGGTCATAAATCTTGACCTGGAACAGAACTTGGAGGCCTTCTAGTCCAATCTCCTCCTTTTGCTATTAAGAAATGGAGGCCCATGGATGTTAAGAGACTTTGTACAAGGTCACACAAGATATATGCCTGCATGGCATTATTGGGATAAAAAAATATAGGACTATTACTTTTATTCATAATTTTTAAAAAATGTTTCAGTAATCTGAATAATTGAAATTATACAGTATCTAAAGACTCTATATGCCACCCTTCTTTCTGTAATTATTTCTCCTACTGCTGTCAAAGGGGGTAAAATGCTAATGATTATTCCCTACATAAGGCATTTGAGTAGGCCAATTATATCATCTTTGCTTTGTATATACAGAAGAAAGTTTAGGTAGACTTTCATCCCATTCTTTTGCTTGATTATTGGAATTGATCTAGAACTGGATGTACAGATTCTCAGAAATGCTCTTTCAAATCTGAGATCAAGTGAAATACATACTATTCTACCATATATGCTAGACCTGAATATGATGGATACTTCAACAATCTATGATTTCAATAATGCAGATCCAGGAGATAGGGTGCATTTGTGATATGATTGAAGGTTCTTGAGATGTTCCTGTAGCTGACAAATTTAACACCTCATAACTACTTAGTTAATAATCCTCTGATCTAATTTTCTTAGGTCCTTGAAAGATAAATATATAGTTCATCCTAGCACACAGTATGACTAAGCAAACATTATTCTTAAAATGGGTAATAATACTTGTTGCACATTCTTACATTACTAGTTCTATAATTTATTCATATTTCCCTTCTTGCAATGCACATTTGATAAAACTAAGTAGTCCCCAAACTCAACATATTATCTCCCCCACCTTCTTATATGTCATTCCCTATGATAGGAATAATTATCTCCATTTCTACCTTTTGGAATTTTTATCTTCTTTCGGAGCTAAGCAGGGCACTAACCTCTCCAAAGAGCTTTCCAAGGTATCCTGAGATTACCTTATCCTAATGGATAAAATGGATAGCCGCAAATGTTGGGGATTAATTTAGAATTGATTACTTCTAAATCTTATAATGTGAATTTAGTATCATCAGCAAAGACTAAACAAATACACTCTATTTAATCCAGCTTAGTGTCAGTTAATTTTAGCGAGTTCAGATAATGACATGATTTCATTGTCCATGAATGATCATATTGTCTATTCGACTCCTTCTTTGTTGCTTTAGTTTTTAAAGGCTATTTAATGAGGCAAAACAATATTTAAATGATTTTTATTTTCACAGCACAAATCATTTACAAGACTTAAGAGAATTATTTTTTTTCTATGTTATGCTCTTAATTGTAGTTTTGACCCTCTATCTACACACAGATTTGGGTTCACTGAAGAATTAGAACAGTGTATTTATTTCAGCAATTTACTTCATTCTCAAAGCATGCAGATTTCTGCCTAAACAAACATTGGAAAAGATGTTCTTGTTTCTATTGATCAATAAAGATTCTGAATGGAGAACTGGGGGAAATAGATAAGACTTTATCCCTCATCAATTCACCAAAGAGCCATTCATATCTCTCTTCTAGTGATATTAGTAATGGAATCTGGCAAGATACTGAAATGCCTCAAAATAATTAACTTTAGTCACTCTAATTGTAAAATATTTTATATGATGGGAATATCTGTGATAGATTAATATATGCAAAATAATACTAGATATTCAAATATGAACAAAAGAAGCATAAACAACTCATAAAAATGAAATCTTTGGGAACACAGAAACATATGGTATTTTATTCTGGAGAAAATTTTTTATTCTAGCACAGTTTTGTTATTTTTACACTTTTTTTGGAATAAACTTTCACTGTCATATGACAGATTTAGAGGAATCTTTTTTTTATTTAAGTAGTTTTTGCACACTGCAAGAAACAGAAGAAATTGTAAGAATCAATTTCTGTCCTCTTGGAGTTAACAAAATATAATCCTTTTGCAGAAAAACCAAGGTCCATTTTTTTTCAAAGTGAGAGAGAAAATGAGTATGATGGTTTAAATTTAATTCAATATGTGAAACAAATACGATTTCTACAACTTGAATGAATTGATAAATTAAAATTATACCAAATGGGACATATTTGCACAGTTCAAATTTCTCATTTTCTTATTGTGTTTTTATATATTAATAAAGTAATTGATTTTTGTATTAGGTATTATTAATATTCTAAAAATACTCAGAAAAGAGTTTTGCATCCTATTTCCATTCATTATTTTATTTATTTTATTAATATTATTCCTGATAATGATTGCCTTGTTGTCCTCTTTTTTTTTTAACTAAAAAACAAAGAAGACTGGAGTCTGTCTATTTGGCTTAGAACGAAATATGCATAGTTTAGAACATTTAATATTTGAATTGATAACTACCATATTATGAAAGTCCTCTATTCATTCTGATTAATGTACAAAGATGAAAAAGGTCATCCATCTTGTATCTTTGACCTAGTAATTTCAATGTCAATGAGTTATATTCTGGCTAGATCAGAGAAGGAGATGGGAAAGAAGATTTAGAGAAAATAAATTTTTTCCTCAAAAAATTTTGTTAAAATGAGAAGGAAACTCGAAGATTTAATCCAACTACTATTATAGTTAAATCATAAAGCCTATCTATATCATCCTTAATGAGTACGAGGACTTCTACTGCTAAGTTTGTCATTAACCCCACAGAGGCAATCCATTAGGTTTTTGGACAAATCTAATTGTTAGTTCAAACATTTTTCCAGTAGTTCAATATATGATTCTCTGTAATTTTTCCCTCACTAGTCCTCTGGGGCCAAACAGAACACTTTATTTTCCCATGAGAGTCTGTCTGTAGCTTAGCATCCTCTAAGGGACAACATGTACTTCATGGTCAAGGCAATGATATATGGTCTCTTGATTGACTAATCAAGCAAAGTCTTCCTTCTCCTGACTCTTTTGTGCCAGTTGCCTAGCTTAGGTGGTGGTGGGGGGGGGGGGGGGGAAAGATCTGATGCACATTGCCCAGAACTAGGAAGTGACAGTACAGTATTCTCACTCCCACAATTTAGCTGCACTGCATTTTTTGCTGTGCTAATAGTCTTAATTTGGTATAAAGGGCTGAAACTCTGAATAGGTGCACTGGAATCAGACAACCTAGCACTTAAGGCTAATTAACTATTGGACAATACTCTATTAGCATATGCTTAGGAAAATGGCCCTTCTCACGATTCTGTGCTGGCTCTGCCTTTTGGTGTGTACAGATAATCGTAGGAGGAATTAGGGGATGGAGTAAGACAAACCAGTGTCACTTTGGAGGAGGACAACTGGTGAAGAGTTTGTGGCAGTTTTGTCCTCCTTCACTTTTCCCCCTAAAGACCAAGGACTTTTGCTTATCCTGACTCCAGCTGATTCTGAGTCCTCCAGGGAGCTAACCTGGACTTCACAGTTTGGACAGGTTTGTCCAAACCTGTATTTGGAAGAAAAATAATAATAATTAAGATAGAACATTTCAGAAATAAAAGATGCTTTAGAGGGAGTCTAAGTCAGTGGTCTCAAATTCAAGTAGAAATGGGCACACTAATTTGTATATAAGGGATTCTCTGGATTGTATATGAATTTAATTTTTAAATGAATTGTTACCTATGTTTTATTATATTTTCATTTATTTTAAGTATTACCCACTTATAGTTTAATCTGCTTAGGGTTATATTAGGGAGTATTGTACAGTGCATTTGAGACCTCTGACCTAGGTCAGTCACTATCTGAAGTATAAATTCTGTGCAACATCTAACAAGTATTCATACTACCTCCATTGCAATAGAAAACCATATCCTTAGACAGTCTACACGCCTTTTGGATGGCACTAATTGTTAGTTCATACTGACTAGGAATATATCTCTACAACTTCTATCCAATTACAACTGGTTTTACAATTGAGGGAAGGGGAACAAGGGAAGGGAAAAATGCTTGTCAATCTTCAACTTAACAATATCTCAAATGTTTGCAATCATATTTCCCTTAAACATCCTTATATATCATATTCCCCTATCTTTATGTATCATTATTATATACAAATCTATTTTCCCCTCTAGGCATTAGCTCAGTTCTTTCAGCTAGTCTTCAAGAGATATTGCTCTACTTCCTCAGTATCTTGGGCCTTATTCTCTGGTCCAGCAATTCTTAACATTTTTGTGTGTCATGTACCTTTTTGATAGTACAATGAAGTTTGTGAATCCCTTCTCAGAATAATTCAATAAATAACATACATAGGATCATAAAAGGAACTGATTACATTGAAATAGTTATACAAATATATAAAAAACCATGAATGATAGATTAAGAAGTTTTGCTCTAAACTAACCCATTTTGTCAGTGTTCCTATCCATTACTGGATAAAAGATTGCAAATGCACTCTATGGAAACTATCATTTGCCTCAGTCTGGAAAATCCATTATTACTTTGATATGAATACTTATTCCACTGACACAGATTGAAATCATTTCTGTCTTAGTAGACAAACTTCATGAGTCATGATCAAGTTGTGGGTACATTTTTTTCATTTTTAAGTTTTCACTTGGGGACCAGTCTTTCTACTGATTAACCTCCCCATACCAATAAAAGGCAATATTTAAACAACAGAAGTATAATTCATTGTGGAGCTTTTATCTCTTGGTAGGATCTGTCAAAGCCTGCATTCTGTTGGTGTAAGTGGCATATTCTGGAATTGAGAAATCAGAGTATATCTTTAGGTGATGGTACATGATTTCACTAAAAGTCCCGGCAAGTATCCTGAAGAATTATGTAAACAGAAGAGAGATTGATGCTCATTGGTAGCATGAATCTCTTGGTGTTCTCAGTTGAGGCCATCATTGTGCTAATTCTGATAAGCTCTATAATACTATCATACTTCTTTATTGAAATCCATTATCACTGAAAAGACTTAGCCATCCACAGCAGAATGAAAAAGTACATGAAAATATTCATTTCCTGGATAATAACATGCCACTTCATGGACATACTACTTTGTTAATAAATCAGGACATATAGATCTTGGAAATATAGCATAGAAGAATAATGACCTGGGTTGGTCTATAATTAAATAAAATTGAATTGGTTTATTTTATTAAACTTCAGTTTTAATACCAACCTACTTGATTTCATGAAATCTTTCTGTCTTACTACAAATGGTTTCATGGTGATGTTATATGTGTATATCTGCATATCACAGAAAATTATGATCTTGCAAGAATCAAACTTGTCATAGATCTAAAAGAGAATGGAAAGCTGCACGGAACATGTAAGATATTGTCAGCATCTTAGTAGCAATGAATTCTTGTGTGAACCATTTAATGATAACAACAAAAAATGACAGATGGATAACCTGAGTGCTGCTCTAATAGCCATACCTATTAAATGTCTTAGAGAAAGACTTCTGGCACGTGTGATGGTTAGTTTTTAGGAAATTTGGGGAAAGACATGAATATGAATCATCCAAGATAAGAAGGTTTTAACCAGTGACATTGTGCACTATAGAGGGAATATTCATGCAGGGGAAAGCCTGTAAATGATTAAAGTGAGTTAGATATAAGAAGTGGCATAAAAGACATTTTTAAAAATATAAATGAGCAGAAAAAATTTGTCAGCCATGTAACAATAATGAAAGGTATGAGATGAAGAGTCCAAGTGGTATATTGGTATTAATCTATCAATCACTGAACAAACACTTATTAAGCATCTGGGATGTGCCAGGTACTCTGTATTGTGAGAAGGAGCTGCTTTGAGTTGATAGAATGAAGAAACATTGTTTAATTTCAAATGAGGCTCATAGAAATTTAAACTTGAAAGAGATGTACAGAAATCATTTTTTTTTTCTTTTTCTCTAGAAAAACAACTTCATTTCTCATTTGAGTAAAATAAAGGTAGAAACTGTATTGGACAGCTCCCTTAGTCTCTCTAGTATCAATGAGTTGAAAAATGAAGATTTTTGAGGTTTGATTATCTAAGTTTTTTGTTGAATTTACTATTAATTAGGAAGAAAATTTAATCTAAAAGATTTTAACAAAATTTTATTTAAATATATATGTATATACTTTGTATATATATATGTATATATATGTATATACATATATATATATACTTTTGTTGCTTTCAGATACTGATAAGACAAACTGCTAATAAAATGTTCCCAATTCAAAATCTTGATTTATCTCAGAGATTTAATTTTAGATTAAATTGCATTTCATTTCTAATCCAGTGTAAAGTGACTAGACATTTTAGGCTTCCTTATCACCTAATGCTATATTCCTCCCAAAGCTTTGAATTTTAACATTCTACTCCAGACTGGCAACCTGCTGTCCTTCTCCTTCTTCTGCTCCTCATTCCCAGTGAACTTACTTGACATTTTGTTTTCATGTCCTCCGATTCTCTCAGCTCCTCCACATTCTTTCAATATCACCCTACATTCTGAGTTCATTTGGTGTCATACCTGGATTAAGCATCAATGAGATTAATCCTTCTAACGCCTAAATTTATCCTTGGCAAACTTTAGAATTGATTTTGGCTTAAAAAGCAAAAACAAAGCAAAAAACATTTTCATGTCTTTGAAGATTGTAACCAGGTCATTCATGAATATTTTCTTGTCCGAACTAAATAAATCCAAGTCCACTTTTTCTTTGATATTTTTCTCTGAAATATCTTTGTTACTCTTCCTTGAACTATTATTTCATGGCTTTTTATGACCAAATTTTGTCATGACTCACTAATGATAATATGATTAAAGTGGATTATAATGGAAGGAATATTTTCAGGCTCTTGTAGTTCATTATATTTTTATGGTGTCTATAATGCCACTGTTTTGTTTCACCAATGGCAATGTATTATCTACTCATGTTCTGCTTACAATTACAAACGATTGGTATACAGGAATCTTTTAGGTTAACTATGTCCCCTTCAAGCTTTAAGTCTAATTAGTATCATTGATTAACAGTACAGAGGTGTGATGACCACATTAGCACCCTGGATACCTTAGAATCAGCCAGAGTCAGGATAAGCAAAAGTCTTTATTCTTGGTCTTTAGCAGTAGAAATGAAGGGAATGGACACGTAGGATCTCCTTGATCTCACCTCTTCATCTGCGGCCCAGAAATCGCCCTGGCTAGTCTTATTCTTCCCCCTGTCCCTCCTACAATTCTCTGTATACACCAAATGATTGGGCCAGCACAGGATAGTGGGAAGGGCCATTTTCCAAGCATATTCTTATAGAATATTGTCCAATTGGTAATTAGCCCCAAGTGCTTGGTTATCCCGACCTCAGTGCATTAACTCAAGAGTTTCAGCCCTTTACACAGAAGTAAAAGTTTACACAGACCAAGCTAAATTTTTTTAATCTAAAAGAGTGGGTGTCACAGTGCTTATTCCTTATATCCCCCTTATATCATTCATTATCACTTTAATTTTTTTTCTTTAAAATCCCATTTTATCTTAGCCTGAGAAGTCATGATGCTTCTCACCTTTAGAATGAACAAGATAAAGAGAGATAACATAAGTTAGAAATAATTTTTAAAGCTAAGTTCTTATTATCTGTTAACCAATAATTTTGAGGATAGATAGGTGGTACTGGATCTGTAGTCCTTCCTGAGTTCAAATCAGGCCTCAGATTCTTACTAGCTATGTAACCCTGGACAAGTCACTTTACCATGTTTGCCTCAGTTTCCTCATTTGTAAAATGAGCCAAAGAAGGAAATGGAAAATCACTACAATATCTTTTCCAAGAAAACCCCAAATAAGGTCACAAAGAATCAAACACTACTGAAACCATTGAACAAATAACACTAATTAATACCATATAATGACTGTGAAATATTTAAACTAAATTGATCACAAAGTAATATTAAAACTGCTCTCACAATAGTCATCTTCTACATTTGATCAGTTTCTTAGTCATCTTTGGAAACTACAGTTTGACAACTGATGTTTCCTAGTAACAGACCTTATGCCATTCTTCTTTTGAATACCATGTCAGGTTCCAAAACAGGGATTCTCCACTTATATTCTTCCTTAAACTTAGATCTCAGTACATTAATGTGCTAAGATCAAGAGATTACTTTCACCTACAAGGAACCAATAATCCAGAACTGCCAACTTACTTGGTATTACTGCACTTTTCATGCAGTCTTTTCAAAATGCCATCATCACATTCTTGAATTGAAATGCCTTACCTTGGTTATAGAGTTACCAGTATTAAATCAATAAATAACCATTTATTAAACACCTACTCTGAGCAAGGCAATGTGCTAAATGCTGAAGATAGAAAACATCAGTGCATGAATTGCTGCCCTCAAGAGCTCAAGTTCTGCAGATGTAAACACACACACATTTACATAGACACACATCTATATATGTATATAAATACACATACAGACACACACACACACACACATATATATGTTTGTACATCTATATAAAATCTATAAAAAATAAACACAATGTAATTTAGCCAGAGGCTAGGAAGGGGGTTGCACTAACAGCCTGAGGAATCATGAACCATAGTACTTGACCAGAATCTTAAAGCACCTAGAAATCTTAAGAGGTAGAGGTAAAGAAGAAATATATTTTTGGCATGAGTGTAATTCTAAATGTAATTGTTAAGAGGCCCTATAATAATTACACTCTGTGTGTCACCTGAAGACTATAATCACTTATTTATAATATAGATTTAGTAGTTTTTAAAATAAAATGAAATTCACCAAAAAATTAGAATTTCTTTAAATTAGTGGTTTTGACTTCAATTTCTACATTACTTTTTTTCCCTATTCATTAAAAACCATTTAATCAATGAACCAATCAAGTTACATTTATTATTTCATATTATCAATATTATTATTATTATTATTATTATTTGTTAAGTTCATTTGAAACAGCTCATAAATTTGTTGTAAGGATCAAATTATATATATATATGTATGTATGTATGTGTGTATATATATGTATGTGTATACATATATATGTTCAAAATACTCTGTAAACTTTAAACACTGTATACAATACGAAATTTAAAAAGTTGATTTTTAAATTAATTTGAGTAAACTTGGTTTTCAAAAAATATATGATGAAACATCTCCCTCAATTAGGTACAGATTTTGGGGTAAAGAATCACTTCTACTGTCAACAAGGTTTTTTGTTAATCACTTTTCCTTAAATATTTTTCATTATTAAAAGAAAGGGTTGCCACAGCAGCAGCAACAACAAAAATAGAGCTGGGGTTCCCTAGCACAGAATGGAAGAGTGGAGAAGTAGAAAAAATAGGAACTGCATATGGAAATAGGAACTGACTTAAATAGGGTGAAAGTATAGGCAAGTCTTGGATTAAAAGGGTTTTTTCATAGGCATGATGAATTTTTGAGTCATATGGACTGAAAGAGGGAATTAGGAATTTATTGATAGCCATGAGGCCGGGAAACTATCAAATATGAGGAACTGAAAATCTCTTCAAAGTTCTGATTATAATATTGGTGTAAAACTGCCTCTGACTTCAGAGGTCTTTTCTCTTACAGAGAGCTCCTTCAGTTGACTTAGTTGCCTAGGAGCAATTATGTGACAGCATGGATAGAGTATTGGCTCTTGAATCAGACACACTTAAATTCAAATCCCATCTCAGACACTTATTAGATTGGTGATCTTGAATCAATACTTAACCTCTTTTGCCTCAGTTTCCTCAAATGTAAAATGGAAATAATAAAAATGGAAAAAATACCCTTTATGATTGTTAAGGCACCATGTAACATAGTGTAACACTGTGTAACATAGATTAGAGGGCTTTAGTATCTTTTGAGCCAGTATTATGCAATAACCCCCAAATTTCTACTATTTCTATTTTTACATCTTTTCACTTAGGAAAGTTGAATCACATGTTTTAACTTTTGCTCAGTCAAACTATATAATACTGTAGATCAAATATAATAGTTATAAAAGTGCTTTGTTTAGTGCCTGTTACAAGGTAGGTATTGTATAAATGTTTCTTTTCTTTCCAACTTCAGCCAAGGCTCAAATCTATTTGAAACATTTTTTTATTGCCCTCGAATTTTTATTGGGTTTATAGAGAGCTATTTCAAATTATGATAAGTGACATAGGATGCAACAAAACTCTTTTTGATCTAGTCTTTTTAGAGGGAAAAATGTTAATTGTTGTACAACAGAACTTAAAACAATTATTTGTAAGATAAATTGCACTCTATCCCAGCATTCATCCATCATAGTTAAAATCTAGTTTTAAGACACTGTGGTCCATCCTACTCACTTAAATTTAAATATATGGTTGCAAAGTCTCTATGAAATATATGAATATGTTACTGTCTTTTTCCCTATTTTGATATGCCTTAATTTGATTAAAGCCAAAATGTTATTGCAGTATTAATTTGAAATCAATCCTACAAATTGATTAGACTACATGGAAGAATAACTATAAAGATTAATTCTAATTAACTTGGTAAAATTCCATGGGTATTTACATATAAATATTTCAGAAGATTCTGTTCATTTAATTTTTAAATTAACTGTCATAAATTGGTTCTCTTATTTTGGATTTTGGATATTTTGGTATATTTTCCAAAATGATGATCTTCCCTCTAACATTAAGAAATCTATCTTGGGTAAATTAGAGTACTATACAGTGTGACTGAGAAAAAATTAAAATCTATGATTCAACCTTCTTAGGGGAAAAAATATAAAAACAGAAATAATATAAATCTGGGGGCTATTGCATGACACTGGCCCAAAGGGTAGTAAATACCCACAATCAATGTTACACCATATTACATGCCTTAAGCAAATATCTCATTATTGTTATTATTTTTTTTTACTATTTTTATCTTTGGATAAAACTTCCTGGTCATGTAGTTATCAAAGGGAATGAGAGGATTCATAAATTTTACTAGTTAAATTGGCATTGAGTTTTAAGATCAATAAATTTATTTTGCAGGTATTATTTTTTAAAAAAAACTTATTATACAGGATACTTAGAATGCAACATTTTTGACTGCCTTCTAAGTAGAGGAAAGATTAATTAGCTGAGGAGCTGAGTTTATCTTGTAAAACTGCCAATGATCCTTTTTTATGTTGTTTTATGCTGTGTAATGACATAATGTACACTCTGTTCTCACTGCATAAATTTATTAAGAAACAATATGACTTCAAAAGGTAATAAAGGATGGGTGTATATCACGGGCTATCTTTTCTTGATTCTTGTTTCTCTTGAAAAAAAAAATCAACCAGGTAGGCAATTATATGATATGTTTTATCTTTATTTGGAATATTTATCCTAATCTGTCTTTTTGCTTTCAGTGTAAAACTCTTTCTGGAGTCTGTGACCACATTATCTCCCTTTCATCTGATCCCCTGGTTTCACAGTCTGCCCACTTGGAAGTAATCCAGCTAGCAAACATCAAGCCAAGTGAAGGGCTGGTAAGAAGTACGCAGTTTATTAAAACACCATCCTACATGAGCAATTAGTTAATACTTTTGGTAAAAAGTCTTCAGCATGGATTTCTGTCAATTATAAGAGAAACAGAACAAGAGTAGTGGAATTGAGATAACAGGAGTCATACAAGACACCCTCTGAAGATGAAAGGGAAGAGAGATTGACTTGATATTTAGATTTTCCCAGTTTAAATCATTGAGGCCAGGCATTATGTTGAGTGCTGGGAAAATGTTTAGAGGAAGGGATAGAAAGTTTTGGAAAAAAAATAGCTTTTTCATATTGCTCTAACACCAAAAGGCTGAATTAAGGCAAATGAACCTATATAAATAAATAGAATAATGGTAGCAGTACATATAGGTATGTGTTTGTTTTATTTTTAACCTGCCCAATCTACTTCAAGATATTAAACTTAATCACTTAACACTCTTTTGGGGTATGTAGTCAAGTGTTGATTTCCAAGGCAACTAACACTTAGTCAGCACAATGTCCCAAGGCAGCCTAATATATTTTTAAATAGCTCCAGCTTTAAGAATCTCCTTACATCAAGCTGAAAATTTGCTTCTTTACAACTTTTACAAGTTCTTATCCTAGGCACAAAGACCTATTTTTGAAATATTTAGATACCACAATTATTTTATTTTGTAATCTAATTTTATTTTATTTTATACATTTAAAAACATAATTTTGAAGAGTAGTCTAGCAGATTTGAGAAAGTAAACTTCAGCAGCCTTCTATAAGGGTAAATACATAAAACACATAAAAGGATAAGACAAAAGATCTCAGGATTAGGCTAGTAGTATGACTTAACCATTTGATTGACATGTGTTTGCTTGGGCTGTTCCTAGACACCTGAGAATTGGATAAAGAATAATGGAAGCAGAAAATAAGTTTACCATACTAGACAGAAATGAAAAGGAAAACTTTTGAGAAAGAGAAAAAAGAGAAATTAGGGTCTTGATCTTCTGTGCAAGGATAAGAAGAATTATCAGATTCACATCAGTCCTAGAAACAGAACCATTTAAAGGGATTTTCTGATACAAGTAATGCTATTGGCCACTTTCTCTAAAGTAAATAAGCAAGTCTCCATATGTATTGTAGTAGACTCTCAACTCATGAGTGTCATACTTGAAAGACACAGTAATGGCATATACTAACAGAAAGTGAACAAGAGTGAGGGAAGGAGACACACAGACAAACAGACACCGAAAGAGATGGGGAGAGAGGCAGAAACAAAGACAGAGGAGACAGAGATATTGAAAGAAACAGACAGAGAGATGAAGAGAAAATAGAAGGAATGAAAAGAAAGGAGGGAAAAAAAAGAAAAGAAGGAAGGAAGGAAGGAAGGAAGGAAGGAAGGAAGGAAGGAAGGAAGGAAGGAAGGAAGGAAGGTAGGAAGGAAGTGAGGAAGGAAGGAAGGAAAGAAGAAAGGAAAGAAGGAAGGTAGGTAGGAAGGAAGTGAGGAAGGGAGGAAGGGAGGAAAGGAGGAAGGGAGGAAGGGAGGAAGGAATTCAAATAAGTCAGTTTTGTTTGTTAACAGATTTAATAGTTTGATAAGGAGGGGTGGAATTGATGTATATAATTAAAACAAAGTATTTTTTGATTCTCTGAATATGAATTGATTTGTACTACTTCTGTCTCCCATTTTTACTGGAAAACTGTCTAGGATGAAACTATTTAGCTAGACTTGAGTTTTAAAATAAAAAGTTTTTTAATATTTTCATTTTGCTCCTAAAATATGATATTTAAATTCAAGGTCAATTTCATGCACTGTTATAAAAAAATCCTCTAGCCAAAAGCAAATCTTAACTCTCTAATATGATCAGATTCATCTTTGCTTATTATAGCTATTGGTTTCTGAAGGTCCAAAATCATAAAATAATTACATTTAATGTAAAAATGAAGACTGATTGACCAATTTACCCTGATGTCTTTATTAGATGAGACTGTATCTTAACTACATCAATAGGATATGTAAACTAGGTTTAAACAAGACCCCCAGTTGTGATAGAAAGTTTGTTTAGGTTGGTTAAGGACCTTGGTTATGCCCTGATGAACTTGTATGAAAATAGCAAATTAATTTAGAATCAGAACTTAGAAGGAGAAAGGAAGGGCTGAAGAATACAAGAGCAAAAACTGAACTGGAAAAAAAAAATCAGCAACACAGTGACTACAGGCAACAAGAGAAACTATGGAAAAGAATATGGAGATTAAGGAGTGTCATCAATCCCACAGGCACTTGCAGCAGAAGATTCAAGTTGAAGCCACCAGTTATACTTCTATCATCAAGAAGTTAAAAGGGTTTAAAATACAAAACAAAAAAAGTCTTCTCTCACTCCCAACTTACCCTCTTGGTGCTTATTCATCAATCAACATCATAATATACTCTGCTAACTTCTTCACCTAAATGTTTCCAGGAACCTGTATTTTTCCTCAACAACAAAGATTTCACAGGTTATCTAGGAATAAATATAAAATTAAACTAAGACAGAGAACTCTCTGCCTAAATGTTAGGAATTTTCACCAATTGGGGCTGAACAATTATTGTTGTAATCCTAACTTTTCAAGTAATAGAAACTCCCTCGAATAGCAGAGTAAGGAATTATATAGACCTGAGAAAACATCATAGTATCCCAAATCTTAAAATAAATTGTTGTAACACAGAATATGAGTGATTACATAGAGAATGTATGAGAGAAAGGAGAGAGGGAGAAAAAGCCAAGTTACTCTCCCAGATGCTACCTCACTGTGATACCCTGGTGAAAAGGAGAAAAGGGAAGAGAGTAAACATTTATTTATATAGCACCTACTATAGTCCAAGCACTGTTAGAAATTTTTTATAAATATTACGTCATTTGATGCTCACGAAAACCCTGTGAGGAAGATTTATATCCCCATTTAACAATTGAAGAAACTGAGGCAAACAGCTATACTTTCACGTTTGGAAATTATATTTATATATGTCTCTGTGTTTTATTTGTTTTTTGTCAGAATAGCTAAATACATAGCTTTTATGAAAAATTTTATCTAGAACATTCCCTTTATGCCAATTTTAAGTATTCTTGAAGATTATAATTTCTAAGTAATTGAAAGCATAATCAGTTTATTCAGGTAGGAATCTTAAAACATATTTCTTCAAGAAAAAATTAATTTTAAGTAATAGAATCTTCATGGAGAGAGAAAAAACTATTCTTTCTTTTTCTACTAAAACTTTAATAACCCTGATAATTAAAATAATTTAAAATGAGAATATTTAATTAAAATGTGAAAAGAAGCAAATTTTGAGTTCCTTCTTTTTACATTTTAAATGTTAATAACTTCAATACATTTTTAAAAGATTCATTATCAGCTATACTTTTTATCTTTCCTAACAAGTTCCTCACAAATTTAATGTTCTGCAAAGTCCCTTGGACTCTTTTTTTTTTCCAAAGTTGTTTTTACTATGCATTGTAATTTCATTTCAAAATGAAGCTTATTCAAATGTCCTCACCCATCTTATTTGAGTGGAATTTTACCTTCTCTCTTGTACTAGAGAAAATTATACATTAATAGTTATTTGTCTAAATAGTTCCTTCTTTTTTTTGTTTGTCCAGTCATTTTTCAGTTGTGTATGACTCTTCATGAACCCATTTGGAATTGAGAAAAACCATCCTCTTCTAGGCAATCTTTAATGATTTACTCTAATAGCCTTCAAATAGCATCTAAATTCTATTTAGAAATCAGTACCAAGAAGCTGTGCTTGAAATCTTGAGATTTTTGCAATAGCTTAATGAGCATGTCTTCTGTTCTCAATAGCCTTTGAGAATCTAAGATTCTCTTAATGTTATGATCATTCACTGAAATAGCACTTTTTTAGATATTTACCAGAAATTATGAGTGAAATTTATTGTGCTAAGATACAAGAAAGAAAAAGGATAATAAATATAAATGGCATTGGGAGGTTTCTGATATACCCATTTATCTCTATAATTCAGGCATAACTAAGGAGAAACTAATGTGTTCTTATAAGATTTTATTCTAGTTTCTAAGTACAGTGAGCTGATACAGGACTAGATTTTAGGATCTCCCATTGTCAATTGTTTTTTCAAAGAATGTGAATATCTTTGTAAATAACAGATATTTGTCTCCTCTTATGAGGTACTTATCTTTCTTCCCACAGAAATACCACAATCATACTGCTGGTTTTAAAAAGGCACAGAGAAACCATATAGTGATAATTTTCCAATTTTATCATGAAAAAATGGCATTTATAACAGATGAATCAAGTCAAACAGTTACCTCTGTTAGCATAGAATCTTTTCATATTTGTCCTAGTGAACTCTAGAAACCAAAGTTGTCAGATATAGGGTTCCCTCATCATTTTAATGACAGCAGTGTAGACTTAAGAAGGCATGTGCCAAGTTTGATTTCATTACTGGATTTTTTCCATATGTGAAATTATGTTTTCCATGGAAATTTTCTAAATACTTTAAAATTGGTTTCTGATGATGTATTTTTCTTAGGGCATGTACATTAAATCAACATATGATGGCCTCCATGTAATTACTGGAACCACTGAAAATGTAAGTATTGTAGAATTTGTCTGGGACCATAAACAATTTTTTCCTCTTCTGTCCTTAAATAAATTATTGTGAACTAGAGTCTGCTTTTAAATAATCAAGAGGGTTTTTAGCTATTTTTTCTAATTTAAATCTTTTTTATTTAAATAAAAGATTATAGTATATAACATATATAATATATTATATAAAGAATATAGAATATACTATATAATATAGTAATATAGTATAATAGTAATATAGTAATATAATATAGTAATATAGTACATATAATATAGTAATATAGTATAATATATATAAAGTGTTATAGATTACTGTGACTTAGAAAGTAATAATAACAATTCATCATTGTTAATTCTATAAAATGTATTAATATTGTGGTAAGACATTTATATAGAAAAAATATCAAGTAATTCAAATATCCAAATATAAACTCAAGAAAACATTGTGCAATACATAGTAGAAGTGAATTAGTAATTAGAGGTCAAATAGAAATTTCAAAGGATAGACTTTATTAAAAATTTTTATTGTCTTCTTTATCACTTATCATATTGCTTATTGCAAAGCAGTTTTCCCTAGAAGGTAGTCACCTAGAAGGTGTGTAAATCATAGCCTTAGTTATAACATCAAAAACCAACTCTGGCCCCAGAAACTGGTGTAGTGGTGGTTTTAAAGGTGGAGAGAACACATTAGTTAAGAATCATATCTGTGTAACATCACAGAAAATAACAGAAGAGACATTGCAGAGCCATCATAGAAAGCATCTTTCTGAATTTGAAAAAAAATGTTTGTGTTTGACTAGAAGAATGGTATATTGTGCAAATTGCTTTAAAAAACAAAATATCCAACTTTCTTCTCATGAAACCTCTCAATTAATGATATGAACTTAAAACTGAATATTGAAAACAGTAATTGAATTGCTATAAAATCATATTATACAAGGTATAAATGATAAGACATGGAAATATTTGAACAATTATATATGAAAAATACATAAACATGAAAAAGTAATATAAAAAATAGGATCTTAATAAGACCATAAACTCAGAAAACTAATTTTGGGAAAATGTTGAGGAAAACTATTAACTAGAAATTTTATTATATATGTCTTAAAAATAAGAATTTAATTTCAAAAGACAGTTCTTCCTTAAAAAAGGGGAAAAAATGAAAATATACTATAGTGATTGCATCACCCTGTCAATATTTACACACCTTCTAGGTGACTACCTTCTAGGGGAAACTGCTTTGCAATAAGCAATATGAGTATTTCAAGATCTAAATCCTTTAGAAAAAGTCTTATAACCAGATAAATGGTTTATGGAGAATTTCATGATATTTATGATGAACTAAAATAATTTTCTTTGGACATGCTTGCCACACCACTGAAACAATAGATAAATATAGACTTCTAGGGAATATCACATGTATGTACATATACATATATATATATATATTTACTTCATGAAGATGTATTAAGCTAATTCAAGGATCATTAATCATTTTGTTTCATAGACCCATTTGACAGTTTGATGAAGTCTATGAAGCTCTTAGAATAATTCATTTTAAATGAATAAAATAAAATGTATAAAATTCCAAAGAAGCAACTATATTGAAAGTTATTCAACCATTTTAAAAGGCTAGATTAAGAACTACTGAGCTTATCAAACACAGAAAAAAAAAGTCTGAGTACTATATCTTGAAGAGTTATAAGCAGCCTTCTTTTAGTAAATTCTGAGATTCCCATATAATGAAACTTGGACAGGTGCATACTTTTAAGATTGTGCATTCTGCCAGAGTATTATAATTAGCACTTGATTTTCAAGTAGTAATGATGTTGTATGTATATGCAGTGAACCTCCTGCTATGAAGATACCCTCCACAAATAAACAGATTGGTAGTTCTTTGAAAACTCACAGTTGTGAAAAATTGACTGAAGCTCTAAAGGGCTGGATCATTTACTTTGGTAATATAACCAGTCTATGTCAAAAGCAAGATCTGAACTTAGCTTCCCTTGACATTAAGATCACTTACTTATTAGCTAACTTACATTGTTTCTTTAATGACAAATATGAAGTAGTTACATATTTTCAGTATTATCCAATGAATAATGTCAACAACACTATTCTTTGCAAGTGTTTGATATAGCATATATACAAATTTTCTTGTGCGAATTAAAGCACTTAACTTGGAATCAAACTAACAAAAAAAAACACTTTTTAAATATTAATTACCTAGTTTTTACCTCATAGTTATGGAGGGGAATGGAACCTTATAATTTATTTTCATTCCACAGAGCCTATAAGATTATGAAATTTATTTAAACTGTATTTATTTTCCAGAGCAGGGTTCCATGAAACTTGCTGGGGATAACTGCATCTTTTCCCAGTAATCTATAACTACATTTTAACAATTTCTTCAGTTGTGAATGAAAGCAACAATTATACTGAGAAGTCCACAAATTTCACCAGACTATCAAAGGGTTGTATTATGGGAAACAGAATAAGAATCTCTTTATGGAGATTTGTAGATGAGAGAAAAGTTTGATGAATCCAGTAAAAATGTTATTTTAATTTGTTTTGGTTTAGTTTGCTAATATATTTGAACATTAAATATATGTGAAATAACATTACAAAGTACAGTTTTGAGCTCATCTCAAGGTAAGAACCTAGGTCTGCCTCTTCATTTTAAAATGTATTTTTTCTAGGTTTTTCAGTACTGGTGTTGTTAATGATGCAATAAGTTAGAAATTTAATTATCTCATCTTCAAAGCCTGGGTATTGCTCATGCACTTTTTAAATATTGATTTTCTGAAGTTCATTTGAATTATTTATGCTAAATAATAAGAATAAAAGCATATAAAACACAAAGTTTTAAAATATATGTTGCAGTGAAGAGTTGGAAGGTAGAATGTGTAAGGTTTGTAAACATTAATACTGATTATCATTTTTCTATAAAGAACACTGAGGATCTTATTTATATTTGATTTTAAAAATACTGATGCTTTCTTTTTGCTTCCTGTCAATAACATAAAGTGAATATTTTGCTTAGAGAGAGGGGAAATGGTCAATAAAATCATTTTTAAGAGAATAGTACAGTTATATTTCTATAGTCTGATTAATGAAATGAGTCTTATTTTCATTTTTTTTAAGTAAGAAAGGAAGGTAGTTATGGCAAAAAGAATTCTGACTGTGGGTTAGGAAATGTTAATTTCAAATTTAGTCTTTAACATGCTGTCTGACTGCAGTCAAGTAATTTGACAACCCATTGCGCACATATAAGCAAAATATATCAATTTTTAAAATTATGACGATACTGGCAGTGAACCACAATACTATAACAATTCAATTATACTGAATGTCTTCCCCGGAAGTTGTATAGCCATAATATGATACAAAATCTAAAAGGCAGAGTCACTACAACTTTACCTATTGCCCATTGAAAATACCTGTTCATACATGGTAGATGTTTGATAATTGTAAATCTCTTTGTGAGATCTTTGACACATATGCAATTGGAAGATTTCTTCCTTGAACAACAGTTTCCACCAGAGAAAAATTAGTGAAATATAGAGTATTAGTAAAATACTCTTCTGCTACAGAAGCTGTTACCTCTTTTTAATAATTCGAGCCACTTCTTTGTCAGTCTCCATATAATTTATTCATCTCTTTCGTCAAGAAAACCTGATAACTTTATAAATTAAGCTATTCAAATATAAAAAGGCAGTTGAGTCTATTTTTAACCTCTCACACAAAACTTTACATAAATCTTCACACTGTAATACTTAATGATAGAACTCAATTGTTGTGATTTTTCTCTACAATACATACCCTCTATCCCCCAGATTTCTATGTTGCAGAAGAGTTGATAATCCAAAATGATAGAAAGGGGTCCTTCAGGGAAATGACAACTGTTCTCCAACCTCCTTAAAAATTAATTTTTTTTAATTTGGAAATAAAAGTTATAACACTCATGTTGTCATTTCTTTTATTTTTAATTTAGTCACCTGCAGATCGATGCAAGAAAATCCATGCTGGGGATGAAGTGATTCAAGTCAATCACCAAACTGTGGTATGTATGATTACATTAAGTGTCAGTGGGGGAAAATGATTTTAATATTTGCTAAAACATGAAAAGAACAACAAGGCGGGTTATCAATTCAAAGACAAAAAGAAAATCAAATGATCTCTCCTAATTATGGATAGCTACTTTATTCTTTAAAATTGTTTGATGATATATCAAGCATGGATCATAAGAACATAAAAAATTCTGGTGTTTATAGTCAGGCTTGCCGACTCTCTGGCATATTCAGTCTTTAAATTACAATGGAAGGGGATAACATCAAATGCAAAAAGATGCAAAAGAAATTTTAAAGAGTAATACCATAATATTGTTTGTTTCATACTATAATTTTTGTCCTGGTCTTTTAGAAACCAAATGATGACATACTTGTGCTATTCACAAAATATTCTTTCTTCAGGTGTTTTAATAATTGATTGTTTTTTTCATTTTTAGAAAATAAAAAAATATGATTCTTGATCAAGATATATCTTTCCATTTGTAATATCCAGTCAGTTCACATTTTGTAAAAATGAATAAATAAATGCATCTTAAACACCAGTAAGAAGTCAATAACAAGAAACAAAAATTAAAATAAAAACCATAGAGTATTAATTCAATAATCCTTATGTCTAAATATATATTTCTTTATTCCTTGGAAGGATTCCATTTATCAAGCCAATCAGTTCTTTAGAGATTATCACAATATGTTGTCATATCTTTGAGTATACTATTGGTATCAGAAACTAACCAGAAGAAAAACTCATTTGGAAAACTAGAAAACTTTTAATCACCACATTGTAAAGAAGGAATAAGGCATAGTTAATATTTCTCAGTAGTTCATATCTCCTGGGTAAGCCAACCCATTTAGCTTTCACTTGAGAAACTGAGAGTCTATGTGATGTTACAAAGGCATCTAGACACTAATAATTAAAGTCATGGTATTTTCTTTGATGTGCTCATTATCCAAGTACAGTAAAAGTTAATAAAAGCTTAAAAAGTGAAGTCTGTGGGTGTGAGGAGGGGACTGAATAGTACAGAAGATTGCTGATAGACAAAACCTTTCACATGGAAATTGCAAATCTTTTACTGGCTGGAAAACTGTCTCACTCACTAATATAGGAAATGCCTACACAGACTGGAGCTTCATATCTTCTGCTTTGTGGGTGTGAAAGCATGGAGCAGGATAGAAAACAGCTTTCCCAATAGAAAGTCAAGAGTTAGTCCTCAGGGAGAAAACCAAATATTTGGAAAATTACTTCTCAATCAAACCAAACATCAACTTCTGGGATCTTCTTCAGAATATGCTCAGGGTGGCAAAAAAAAGTCTCTCCATGAGTGATTTCCTGCTTTGTCCATTCCTTAGAATGCCCATAATTATTCTCCTTTTTTAAACTTATTTTTCTAACAAGTATAAACTATTGTTGAGTGAGTGTCGTGAATGGAATCTGGAAGGGTTGAAATTGATAAGGAGCAATGCTTGCACTATTTTGCTTAAGAGTTAATGAAAATAGTAATGTATTGTGTCTATTACAAAATACACAAGTGTTTCAGAAACATCTTTGAATGAATTAGAAAAATAAGAGAAGATTGGCCATTTGGAAATAATTCAGTGAAGATTAGATTTTTGATGAAGCTGAATTGTTTACAATTTGTGAATGTTTGTATATCACAAGAAGCAGAAAGAATAATCTAGAAAATATTTTCTGGAGCTCAGAAAACTTAAATCTCAGTGCTGGTTCTATTGCCTTGATAATAGCATATAATTAAATAAGTGATTAAATATCTCTAGACCAGAGTTTACTCATTTAATACCCTAACTCTCATTGCAAGAATAAGATCAAGGAAAGGTAAATTTGGGAAGGCAGGCAAAAACAAAGGTAAAAAAAGGGAAGAGAAAAAAATTAAATGGAAACTGGGAATGAACTTAACTGAGGAGACTATTCATCAAAAGACAATAGCTTTGAAATCAAGAGGGAAATTAGATATCATTTAATCCAATCCCTTCATTAGCAAAAGAAGGAACTAAAACCTAGAGAAATTAAGCATCTTGCTCAAAGGACATAGGTAATAAGAGACAGACCTTGGATTTGAATTCAGGTCCCATGACCTCCATTTTCTCCATTTCTACTCTTCTTCCCATTGCACCACATGATACTAAATCTAGAAATATCTTTAACGTGTGACTAATGGATGATATTGCCATTTGATTCTTGATTTCAGCAGCAAAGTCTGCTGGAACTTCTTCACTTGCCATTATCCACCATCTTCATCTTACTCTCATTTGGAGACAGAGACAAATGTGCCACTTAGGAAATTGCTTGGGAAAGCCAAAATTTGGTTTATATATTACAGAGGAAAAATATATATCTTTTAAATGCACAAAAGTACTTGAACAAAGATATGATATCAAAAATACATTTCTTAATGTTAATTGTTCTGATTAATACATATTGAAGCAGAAAGTTGATAATGCTTATTTCACAATTTATATATAGACAACTTTCACATTCCTATATGATATTATTGATATCCTCAAACTTACTTCTTGCTAATTTACTTCTAGAATGGAAGCTCTATGAGAGCAAGGGTTGTGTCGCCTTTAAATTTTCTCTCTCTCCCTTCAAAGTGTTCTTTCAGTAAGTGCTTAATAATATAAGAAACTGAATCGTTGAATGCTTGTCTACATTTTGTTTTTTATAGTTTTACACACCTCCTGTATTGTGCAAGAACAAAAAGAAAGGGAGATTTTAAAAATTGATTTCTATCCTGGTTTGCAGCTCTAATGAAAAACATGGTGGAGACTTATTTAAATGAAGTTGTTAAAGTATATTTTACAATTACTCTTTCCATTTTCATGCCCAGTTCTAATGGATAATAGACTTGGCTCTATGTTTTGTCAAGATACTTATATTAAATTACAATATATTAAAAAATCAAAATGTATACTTAATTGAAGCTCTTTATATCTATTAAGCATAATACTGAAACCTTGTCATTGTTATTATATTCTAACTTTAAAAAGAAAAAATGTTAATCCTCCAATAAAACAAACCTTTATAGTTCCCAAATCACTGTGTAAAATGTGGGGTTTTTCTTCTTTTAAAATATACCATGAAAGGATATGACATAATGTTTCACCCCAAAGTCTGAGAAAGTTGTATGAATCAGAGAATAATTTAAAATTAATTTTTGGGGTTTCTAGAATTGTGCTTTTAAGTTGTCTAGTATAAATGTTTGCTTCTAGTTTGGGTGTTTTTGTGTTTTTTTTTTTAACTTAAACTTTCTTCTTTGAAATGGAAACATGAAATTAAATCTCTTTTATGCTTCTTTTAAAAATTAAATTTGACTTTTGAGTTTTCAAAGCAGCAATTTCACATCCATAGAAAGCTGTTAATACCCCAAATAAAAGAAAGAAAAAAGGGTGTGCAAATAGCTAATTTAAGGAGACCAGAACCTTCATGTACTGCAGGCATTTCTAAAACTCCGACTACTGAGTCTTGTACTGTACAAAAATATCACCACCTCTTGGTTTGGACAAACTACCCTAATCATACTTTCATAATTTTTTAGTAAATAAGAATATTTATACATAATAAAATTCTTTGTTGAGTATTTGAAAAATAAGAATTCATAAATTTCAACATTGTAAATGCCATGTTCTGTTTCTTTAACCATAAGTTCTGTCCATATAACTTTCTTAACTAAATCAAGTGTTCGGAAAATTTCCTCTTTTTACTATTAAGTAATAACAATATTATTATTACTCATTATACATACATGTATGTACATATATATACAAGCATATACATATGTGCATATGCATGATTATGTGTATGTAAATCTATGTTTATGTGTTTGTGTAAACATACATTCATATATACAAAGATCTATATATTCATAAAATAGCATCTACTATCCAGTGAAAGAGCCAATACTTTCATCTATGGATTAACAATCCTTGGCTCCCAATAAATTGAATGTAGATAGTCAAGGACTTTCCAGAAGATGCCAGCAGAATTTGGATTCTATTTTATCAGCTGAATGAGAAAAAAGTTCAGTTTCTCCTCTTTGATTCCCTTTCGCCCAGCTCCTTTAAAGATTAGGAAGTTGACCAGAAGTTGGCAGGGAGAAAGATGAAGACAACAGAGTACTGAGCAGAGTTTGAAGTTGGGTGGTAGGATGGTGACCAGTTTCTTCTTGGCAAATTCATTTCTACTATAGTAACTGAAAATTGTATTCAAATTATTTTAGATTATTATCTGTTAGGGTTTTTTTTGTAAACCATAAACATTCTTTTAATAATGTTTTATTCTTAACTTAGTATCTTTGAAGGTATTATGTGAAAAGGGGTAATTTTTTGGATCAAAAGCTGAAATATGTTTTAATACAATTACATTTACTCAGGGATCCCATTTATTCCTTTTTATCTCATCACTCATGGTACTGTATGATTCAATTCCTATGAGATTGTTAGATATAATCTTTCTGATTACCCATCTTAGAAGCAGGGCAATTCATAGCAAGTAGAATTCATGAATGCTTGAAGACTTAATATTAATCTCCTTAATTTACTGTTTAGGCTATATGTAAATCCTTGACTTTTAATTAATTTGTAGTTATTCATAAAACTTCAATGTGAATTAGTAATAGTATCTCAGGATTTTATATTAGAATCACTGGGGAATAATGTATATTACTTTTTAAAATACTTCTTTTAGTTTAATAGTATATTAATTATGTGACATCTTAAATCATGTACTCTAATGATTAATCTAAATTAGAACTGTTTTTAAAAGTTACCACTCAATCTATTATGATACCTGAACATAATAAAATAGTTTATATAGAAAATGTCATGGCATATATTCTAATACTTAAGATATGTTTGATAGTCTAGCATAAAGATTTTATTAGAAATGTTTCTAGATAGGAGTGATTACTTTTTAAAATATTGCCTAGAATCTTAAAGACTACATATATTAAATATATATGTATATATTTAATATATGTAGTATATATATATATATATAAGTATATATATATATATATATGTGTATATATATATATATATATATATATATATATATATATATATATATATACACCTATATTTATACCTCCAATATTGTCCTTTGACAAACAAAAAGAGAATGGGATAATGACAGTTCACAGAGGAAATAACAGAATTAAGACAGAAAATAGCAGTGGGCAATTATTAGAATACACTGAATATCTGGAATGATAAATGAAAAATAATTGAATTAAAAGTGAACTTAGAGCATCATAAAGGAGAGTTAAATTCAGTAAATAATGGCAGTTACCTTTAGTTCTTTCTAGTTGTCTATAATTCATATCCGTCAACAACATAATTACTGGAATTAATATGGTAAGGGGAATTTTTACAATAATATTTACAGCTTCTCCCTGACATTTTATCTTTCTTTTTTCCTGAATTCCTTCTTATAAATCAAATTGTAGGGGTTTTGTTGTTGTTTAGTTAGGCATATGGTAAATTGGGCATTAGGATGTATTTTCATCTCTAGACTGTCTGAAGATGTGTGGAAATAAAGATTTCTAAGAATAACTATTTTAATCTGTAAAATTTTTTGTACTTATGCAACAATCTATTGAATATTATTGTTTCTTAAAAAAAAATCTTGTGAATCTGGCTAAGCGCATTTTTGTTTTTTTCTTTCTGTTAACAAATATATTTAATGCTTGATAACTCACATTCTTAAGATGCTTGCATCTTTGTTCATTGCTTGAATGTTAACTTTAATAGTAACTTGCCTTTTTTATTTTAGCAAAACTACAAATAATTGTGACAATTCTTGAATATGAGCTTAGTTTTTGGGGGGAGTTTTAGATTATGCTAAAGTATATATAGAAATATATATGCATATATGTGTGTATATGTTCTGCTCTTAGAATTACTAAATGGGAGGCTTTTATGTGAACATATTTTGTTTCTGTTCTTGGAATTAGGGTTAGAGGATATTAGTTTAAAATGGATGAACAAATACATGTATTTTTCCAGGTACAAAATGAATAACATAATAAAAAAGAAATTTGATTTATAAATTCCATATAAGAATAATAATGTTAAAAAATTTATCCTAAGCAAATCTAATTGTTGCCAATTTTAGTTAATGTCTTTTTTTCATTCTTGGGGGGAAAATTACTGGGAGAATATATCTTAATAAAGATTAGTTGCAACTTTATGAAAGGAACAGTTATTATTTTCTCTGGCGTTATGAAAGTTAAACCAAAAAGCTTTTTGAATCTGTCAAATCTTGAATATCTTCGCTTTCACTGTGGTGTATTCTAGCCCTTAATAGAGTTTTTCCATCCTTTAAGTTAGAGTAGCCTGTGCCTTATGTCTAGTAATGAAAGCAAAATAGATTTTAAGCTTTCAGAGTATATTAATTGTGCATACTCTAATAGCAAGAGTGAAACAATTAGATAGATTGATAGATTGATCGATAGATAGATAGATAGATAGATGAATGGTTCATAGATAGGCAGATAGATGATAGGTGGATGGATACTAACATATAAACACTTTTATATGTATGTGCTTATATAATGGATATATATATATGTGTGTGTATATATACATATATATACATATATATATACAAAAATATATCTTGAAATTTAATATATTGAGAGAAATTTATAGGTGTATTTATGTGTGTATTTATGCCATGAATTATACACATACACAACACAGTGTACTATATTTAAAATAGAAGTAGTAAGGAACACAATCATACTGACCTTACTGAAAATATGTGTTAATTTAGTGAGAGAGGCAGACATCTGAACAACCCAAAGAGATCTATCAACAATACAGGTGATGAAAGTTAGTCTATTGAAGGTTTGTCATTGTTTTCTATTACTGGGAAAAAGAAGTATATGGGAAACAATAATGATGAGTAGCTCTCCTTTCCTTCAGTTTTTGTCTTAAAAGCCATCAGAGGATGCCAGTTCAGAGTTGGAACTTTTATAGTTAGATTTACAATAAGGGGGAAAACACTGGCTTTCCATAATGATCATTCTGCATAAAACTGGAGCAATACACTTGAATTTTTTCTTGTGTAAGTATGTATATTCACCACTAGCAGTAGGAGATTGTTATGTCTTCTGCTAAAAGGGGCTTAACTCTTGGTTCCCCTATTCATTTATCTCTTAGAATATGAAAAACTAAAACTATTTTGTATAAATGCAAAATATAATATAATCATAACTTAAAGTTAACTAAACCAGTTCAAAAATGGATGGGAAGGATCCAAATTGATTTTCCTCAATCATTATTCTTTTCAGTTAGAGTGAATGTAGCTTACTTACTTTGTATGTGGGGTCTTTTTTCTAGCATAAAGGAAATTAAATAATTATTTCTTATTTTTATTGTTTTTATACAAATGACTTTCTAATCTTTTCTCAAAGAAATGTTTTTAAGCCTTTTGTTTTGTTGAAATACTAATACTAAATTTTTTTTTCTAAATGTGAATAAATCATGGAGTTCTCGCTAATAATCTTCATTACACAAAATAATTCCTGACTTACCTCTTTCATTGCAATGAATGAATGATTATGGAAGGGGCCAGATAAGGATTCTTCCACATATACTGTAGTTTAATATTCTAGACCTTATTCATTAATATTGTATTGAAAGGAAAAATTAGGCAAATTTCTTAGACTGATAATGCTGATTAAAGTCTTAAAAGTATAAATCATTAAGCATTGTGAGATTTTGGTATTAATAATTTCTTCAGCAAATGCAAGTGTATTATAATTTGTTAGTTTTAAGTTGAAATTTGCATGAAATTTTCTGCACATTAGCTTGTATTGACCAGTTAAAATGTGGTGAGGGGATATACATTGGGAGGAAATGTTGTTTCTATAACACACTTTAAAATTATCTTTGTAAAGTTATAAAGGAACAGAAATGTGCGGAGAATATGTCTTCACTTGGAACATCTGCTACAAACACCATTTACTAGCTTTAGTGGAAGAATTTTATGTTAAGTTATGTTTTTTCATTGTTTTCAAAAGGATCAGGAGGATATTCTTGCAGGGATGAATAATACCAACATAGGTGGCAAGATACATTCCTTTTAACAGTCTTTTTAAAACTTTCATTTCTCAGGATATTTTATCTTCATGTTGGCTACAATTTCTATTATATGTATATTATATATATGTATACATATATATATATGTATACATATATATGTGTATATATATATATGTATATATATATATATATATCTGTCTAGCTTTGTTGATGGCCAATTTTATTCTCTATCCTGTTAATACAGAGAGTGGATCTATGATTTTCCATACATGATCAGAGAATGTTATGTTGCTCTCACATGTATCATAACTTTGAAAAATAATATGTAAGGGGAATGTTCCATAGTGAACTAGACAGAGTTTAGTTTCCTCCATCCATGTCTCCACAGGGGATGTTATGGTACTTTCTAGATTCAAAGTGGGTATTTTAAGCCTTATATAGAAAACAGAATCAGGGAATTAAATATGGGCATTATATTTACCAACTCTTTCTAGGAGCCTCCATTCTTGAAGCATATACTTTTTAAAAGTTTAGTAAGTTTAGTAAAGAATTGAAGAAATATCTTTCTCCCTCCTTTGCAGAGGCTAGGAACTGTGAATATAGAATGTTTAATAAACTGTAGAACAAAGTTGATGTGTGGTTTGGCTTGGTTGAATTCCCTTTTTAAAAAAGAAATTCTTTGTTACAATGAATGGCTTATGGGAAAGTTGTGATAGATATATATTTATAAGTAAAAGAGATGTCAAAACAAAAGCCATACATAAAAGATAAGATTTTTAAGTAATGTTAGGAAAATTTTAGGCATGAACTCTAAACATGATGATAAAGTATATAATCTGTCATTCAAAGACAAGTATAGCTAATTTTGGTGAGATTCATCACTAGAGTATCCACAGTGTGATTAATTTATTAATCATAATCATATTTAAAGACCATCTACTAAGTCAGAGGGGTGCAATCTTTATTACTAGAGGAGGTATCCATAACAAAGAAATATTTCCTGTATTTAACCACTTTTATGATTGAAAAGTTCTTTATACTCATCCAAAAAATTTCTATTTCTTCAACCTGTCTTTTTTATGTTATTCAGTCTTCTTTTTTAAAAATTGCCATTTCATAATAATTTTGTTCATTTATGGACCTCCTTTTTTTCTGTTATGAAAACTTCTGTTTCCTTTTGCAAAGCCATATCATATTAAAAGACCATTGAACTCTTAGGATCTAGTTTTGAGTCTGGATGTTTACTTCCTTTTCAATCTTTGGCAAATCATTTGGCTTCAATCTCCTCCATCTGAAAAATAAGGTATTTCTCAATCTTTCTCTACCTCTAAATCCTATGATCTGTTTAATGTCCTCACAATTGGTGTTTTTGTTCTCCTCAAAGATAACTGTAGATCCCTTTTAATGTGACCTTGATTGTAGACCATGCTTCTAAGAAGCAACTAATGCTTCTTAGTGAAAGAAAACATGAATTTGTCTGCCTTGCATGGACATTTTGCTTTGAGTTCTCTGTTTTTAGTTTCTTTAGCTTTTAGTTGATATTGGAGTATTAACTCATTTTCAACTTGTAATCCAGTATGATACCCCGCAAATTTTTTTCTATCATATTTATGCCTAATTGTTTTCCTTCTTTCTTGTGCTTGTGTAGGATCTGTCCAAAGCAAAATGTTGTTCCTCTTCTCAGCATATAATACTCCATTATTCTTTAGTAAGTTCATCTTCCCTGAATATTAACAGCAGCTGATAGGCAGGCACAGCATTAGACCAAGAATTGTTGTATCAGAGGCTAAGCATAACTTTGTATAAATTAAATGCAGGCTGTTCTTCCAGGGAGAGGATTAGGTGAGATTTTTAAAAATCTTTATTTTAAGGGTTATGACAGAGAATGAAGAATTCCTGGATAAAACTTAAAAAAATAAATTAGCCCATGAAGGAAGTCAGGGAAATAAATGTGGGAAAAGTTAGGAAAACAAAATTTTAATTTCTCTGTAACTCTGTTACACACAATTAACTTTTTTCTTAGAGAAGACTTTTTGAGAAGGAATCAATCAGAATTCCAAGCTTCATGATAAGACAAAGTCAATGTATAGGAAGTAGAAGGTTCAAGGAAACTTATTACTGGTCCAAATAAAAAGGTACTTACTTAGTGATTCTCAGTAGCTTCCATTGAGCAGTACATAAGTACATTATGGGTATGTTCTGTCTTTCTGATGATTATATTTGAAATATGACAAAGAACCCCTCAAACAACAATTCTACTTACTTTTACCTGCTTTTAGTGATTCATGAATCTGCCAAATTACTTGATGATACAAAAGGACTCTGAAGTTCTAGGAAAGGAAAAGTAAGTTCTTGAGCTCACACATGGTACTTTTGTTACATCTTTTAATTGAAGACTGGCATTTGGGAAAAGAAAGGACTACGTACCAACCGATAATCTTTTTTGACAATCCTCTAATTATCAATATTAAATGAAGTAGGAAATAAGGATACACTTGCTCACCAAACATTTTTGCCCCTATAAGGAGGATATTTAATATCCAGTCAGAATTAAAGAGAGAGATCCTAGATATGATAAGGTTTTTAAGTTCCCATTTATGCATGACTGGGTATTTATGATAACCAATCCTTCCTAAAATATAGCAGAAACTCCTTAAGATTCCCTAAAAGCTGAATGATTTCAGCTATGGAGAATTATGCTTAATAACATAAAAACCTCATAGCAATTAAAGTTATGCGAAAATAGAATCAGTTTCATTATAAGGCATTGAGTGTTTATGGGTTGATATATGGAAGGGGGAATGGAGAGGTAATATTGGTTGAGATGTTTGGAAGAATCCAGATAACTCAGATATAGAAAGTGATTGCTATGTGGAATAGAATTTTATACTATATTATTTCCAGAGTGTCTTTCAACTCTGAAATACTTTTCTATGACTCTATAAGTAAAATAAAACATGATTGGTAGGTAATAGCGATGGTCTTCTTAATAGAGCTTAGATCTTGGCCTATAAAAATCGAATTATAGTTTACTAAATTGCTAAAACAGTAGCATATTTTCTGTGAATTAGCATATTCAAATGGTTTTTGCCAGATCATTTGACCCAAATTTTAATTTAAATAATAGATGAAATGTAGAACTTCTAAAATAAATTTGTTTGAAACAGTTTTCAAAAGAAAAGTTCTTGTTATTGTGATCAAAATAACCATCTCTCATTTGCTAAGCTAGTTTCTCACTATGAACACATATTCTTTATGTTCTTTCAGTGTCTGTTCCCCTGTCTTGATTACATTACTATTCCTTCTTGTCGGGAGTCACCAAGGGAAAATCCCTTTTGATGAAACCATACTGACTTTTATCAATTGCCAATTCTGCAAACCTTCAAAAACAGTCTTTTATGATACATTCTAGAATTTTATTGGAAAAAGAAATCAAGCTCATTTACTTCCCTTCCATAGTCTCTCAAAGATAAAGTGGCTTAATAATCACCTCTCTCAATTCTGGTCCTAGGGAATTGAAATCAACTTTTCCAGTCAGGTGCCTTCTTATTCTCTCCTTATTTATCTTGGATTTCAGCTCTCAAGTAACCATGTCTACTCTGATCAACTGTATGAACTAATGTCTTGAGTATCCAATAGTTATCCAAAAGCCAGGCTTTTATTTAACTTGGTTTAAGTCATAAATTCTCCTTGAAACCTGCCTTCTTTTCTCTTTTTAAAAGGATACTAAGGAAGAAGCCCTTTATCTGGAGTCAGGACATAAGTTCAGTCTCTAGCTCTACCATTTAACTATGATACTGAACAAGTAATTTAACTTTTATGGATCTCAGTTTCCACATTTGTAAAATCATTTAGTAGAACTAGAAAATTTCTAAGGTCTTTTCTAACAGTTATGCCTCTCACTCAGTTTCCCTGATTTTCATCAAATGACATTTAATGACTCGCTTCCTTCATATATTAATTCCCTTCTGGGGAATCATATGATCAATTATTAAATGTTTGCTGACTCCCTACCATGAGACTATTTTTTCTTTCTTTTATGTATCCTCAGCACTTAGAACAGTTCTAGACATATTATATAATTAAGACTTATCTAATACAATATGCTTAATAAATGTTTATTGACTACCTGCTTAACTAACTGATTAGATCTATAATTCTTAATTACTTTTTAGTTAAATACATTTTATCAATTTTAGACATTCTCTTTCCTTACTTTGTGAAGAAAAGTACATCAAATTTCCTGACCTAGTGCGACATTTTAAATTTTTTTTTTTCCTGAGGCAATTGAAATTAAGTGACGTGCCCAGGGTCATACAGCTAGAAAGTGTTGTGTCTGAGGCCAAATTTGAACTCAGGTCCTCCTGACTTCAGGGCTGATGCTTATCCACTGCACCACCTAGGTGCCCTAGCACAACATTTTTAGAGCTAGAAATGTAATATTCTTCTCCAGAATATAATGTTCTCTGGGAGCAGCTTTCTTGGGGGGCTTCTGGAGGCAGCCTTCGTTTTAGTTCAGTGTAATCACCCTGAATGCAGCCAGGTGTTAAAGTCCAAATCCTTTATTGTTTCCTTCAAAGTCTTTTCTCCTTCACTTGGGGCTCAGCTAGTTTTCTGGAGGCCTCCTGTACTCTTGGTTCTGAGAGCTTAAGCTGTCTTCTCTAGCTTGTGAATCTCCTTGAATCTTGGCTGAGGCTCAGAGCTTCTAGTGGGCTTCTTCTCTGACTTCTTAATGAACTGGACTCAATCCTAGTTGAGGCTCCTATCTTCTATATGCTCTCCTAAAGGTGTGAATCTTGTAGAACTCTAATAAGTACTAAGTACATTAGTGAACTAGAGAACTGTTAAGTACCACGCTAAATTAGATAACTGACTTAGCACCTTGTAAGAATCCTAACAATTTTTGACTAATGTATTTAGGTTCTTGGGATAGAAAGGTCCTAGATCTTGTTTATGTTTTGCTTGTTTAAATATTGTTTAGCCATTGGTAGTTATTCAAAGAAGGTTACAGAGAAAAATTAAATCTAATTATGATTTAATGTTTCTAGATACTCAAATTCATTGATTTCCTTAGAATTAAATAACCATTATCAGTGCTAATATTTTCAATAAGGCAATGCTAGAGGGAAAAAATTTAATGTCTAGAATAAATTTCATAGGAAATAATTGTTTTTAATCTCCATCTAAATAAATTGTTCTCTTAAACCAGCTGAGAAAAGGAGGTAAAGAATGTTGTATTTCCTATATTTCAAGTACACTTTTCTTATGATTCTACCAGCTGAAGTGATGATATTTACCTTAACTAAACTAGTGGCATGAGTGACTATAGAAGTTAAGGGAAGAAGCTGATGGCTTTCACTGTCTTTCTATCTACTATTTCTTCTCCCCTATACTTTTTACATGTATAATTATGTTTTTAAAATTACCTATTAGCCAGATTGTACAAGAAGACCCAAACAAAACAAGAATGAAAGATTTAAAAAAAAAAAAAGCATCAGTCTATATTCAGATAATTTCAGTTCTTTTTCTGGAGGCAAATAGTATAATTCATCAAGAGTCCTTTGGGATTATCTTGGATCATTGTATTATTGAGAATAACTAAGTTCTTCATCATACAGTAATTCGGTTACTGTGTATAAGTTTCTCCTGATTCTGCTTACTTTACTTTGTATCAGTTCATATAAGTTTTTCCAATTTTTTTTTCTGAAATCATCCTGCTTGTCATTTCTTATAGTACAAAAATATTTCACATAATCATATTCCATACCTTGTTTAGGGCTATTCCCTGATTGATGGGCATCCTCTCAATTGCTAATTCTTAGTCACCACAAAAAGAGATGCTATAAATACTTTGTACAAATAGTTCCTTTCCCCTCTTTTTTGATGTCTTTGGGATATAGACTAGCAGAGGTACTACTAGAACAGAGGATATGCACTGTTCTATAGTTCTTTGGAGATATTTCAAAATGACTTTCCAGAATGGCTAGATCAGTTCACAACTCTCCCAACATACTTTAGTGTCCTAGTTTTCCCATACCTTCTCCAACATGTACCATTTTTCTTTTTTGTCATATTACCCAGTCTGATAAGTATGAATATTTCAGAATTATTTTAATTTATGCTTCTTCATTCAATAGTAATTTAGCCCATTTTTTCATATGATTATAGTTTCCTTGTCTGAAAACTGCCTGTTTATATCCTTTTACCACTTATCAGTTGGGGATGATGTATTTTTAAAATAAATTTCACTCCATTCTATATATATTTGAGAAATTAAATCTTTATCAGAAATACTTGCTGGAAAAAAAAATTCCCCAGTTTTCTGCTTTCCTTTTAATTTTGGTTGCATTGGTATTATTTAAGAACTTTTTAATGCTATATAATCAAAGCTATTTTACATTTGTAATGCTCTTTATATTTTATTTGGTCCTAAATTCTTGTAATTTTTTGCTTAGGAATATTTTCCATTTCTTTCAGTTGAAATTAAATAGTTCATTTACTTCATCATCTGTGCTGGCTAAATAGCCTTCCTCAATAGAAAGGACAGATACTGGGACATAAATTCATGCTGTATTTTCTTCTTTCAGAGTGGAAATCATTTCTATGACATCCTGATTACCAAATGCATCAGTGTTTTTGCAAAGAATTCCTTCTTAAAGTATTATAAGGCTCCATCATTATTGATGATTTCATTTAATTCAGTTATCAAATGAGCTCTTATTTTGAAAATATTTTGGGAAAACCAAAAATCTTTTTGCAAACTTTTAATGGACTTATCTCCATAGAGCCTTGTATTTCCCAGATCTTCCCATTATTATTGTTATTGTTGTTGTTGTTGCTGTCATGTCAGTATTGTCTCATGACTCCATTTGATGTTTTCTTGGCAAACATACTGGAGTGATTTGCCATTTCCTTCTCCAGTTCATTTTACAGATAAGGAAACTGAGGCAAGCAGAGTTAAGTGATTACTCAGAGTCACATAGCCAGTAAGTGTCTGAGGCCAGATTTGGACTAATGAAGAGTCTTCCTGATTCCAAGTCCAGTGATCTAACACCTGTGCCTCTTACTTATTCCTATTTAGGATTTAAATTTAGACCTTGAACGAATCTTATTTTATAATTAAGGAAACTGAGACTCAGAAGTAATAGTATTTTTACATGGTCACACAACTAATAAGTGACAGAGATGGTGATTAAATCCACCTATTCTGATGTTAAACTTTCCTTTGGCCCTCCTTTTTTGGAATCCCAGCTCCTTGCTATCATTCTCTTTTTCTCCTGCCAATTTAGATGTAATTGGGATTTATAATTTTCTAAAGACATTCTTATATTTACATTTAATTCAATTACAAAATGTAATCCCGCTTTATCCCTTATCCCTTTATCAATTATCCTTTTCATATGTCTGTCTTTTAAGTGGATTCTAATCCGGAATCAAGTTACATCAATCAACAAATATTTATTAAGCACCTTTACATAAAAAGAAACTGATGAAAGCCTACTATAGACTCCCATCATCCCAAACTAACTCCTTCCTAAGTTTCTATCTCATCACAACTTCTTAATGACTGTACTATTTTTGTTGAGAGAAGCCAACTAACCTAAGAGGGATAATAGTCCTGCCTTATCTGCAACTAGCTAACAGAAATAATTTACTTCATTTCTTTTCCTGATGATTAAGAAGAAATTAAGCAGACTACTAAATATTTGTTTTTTAAGTTCTCTCAATTAAAACTAACTTGGGATCTAAAGTGCTTTTCAGAAGAAATTCTGACAAATGTGGTTATTTTTTTTTAAGGTGGAAAATTGTTTGTTTGTATGTTTTAATCTCTTTGCTAAGTGTAATGTTTTCAACAAACCAAGGTAATAAGAGAAAATGTGGCATCTGTTCACGACATTTCTTATGAAACTAGGTTCCAGGATTTTAGCTATTTGACACTATCATAAATCAATACATAAAACAAAATAATGGAAATAATGCTATCTATTATTTTCTAGAAAAGAAAAATGGATAATAAATGATATAATTTAGAAAAGCTAAAAGTTAATCCAGATTTAAGGGGATTTTTCAAGTACTTCGTTGTAATTAGATAATATGTTTAGGGATGGCATTCAAATAAGATAGCTTCATAAAACCTACATATTGTATCTGAAGTTTATAAACTCATTTGGCATACAGTTGAAATAGCTGTTGCTTGCAAGCAGCATTACCTTATCATTTTTTCTTTCAGTTTTATAGCCCAGTAAGTTTTCTTTTAATGGATCTTTCTTCCATACACCAGAATGAAGCCTTGGTATTTTTGATTCTAATTAATGGAGGTATAACATTAAAGCCATTTGCAAATAGAGACAAAAGAACCATATACAGTTAAAATAGAATGGGGGAGTCAGGGGCAAAAATAATGACTCAGTTTTTAAATTTAGGATGTTAATTTTTTTTTCCCTTACTATATAACTGCTTATAGTACTTGGTATAGTGGATAAAAGGCTAGTCTCAGAATCAGGAAGATATGGCTTCAAGTCCTGTCTCTGGCATATCCTAGGTGTGTGACTCTGAACAGGTTATTTAAGCTCTCAGTGCTCCATGTAACTCTCTCGCTCAAAGTTGGAGAACAGCTGCAATTGCACTGGTAGATGTTCCCATAAGGAATTCCCTATACTAATGACTAACAGATCTATGCTTCCACTGTCCCTTGCCTCAAAAAAAAAAGAGTACTTAATTTTAAGATGAAGCTCATGGTTTGGACTAGAGAGAAGAACACTCTCAATTGTGGCATTGCTTTCCATTGTAACTTAATGTGTTCCATACAGAATGTTTGTTGTAGCCTTTAGTCTTTTGTGGTAAATGTCTTTTGTATTACTTGGAAACAGGCCCTACTGGGATAACTTGGTTAATCAATTCAAAGATTCATTGTTGTTGTTGTTTCTTTGAGTTTAAAACCTAAAAATGTTTATGGTGGTACACCTATGATGTCATTTTTACTAATCTTATTAAAGGGGGAAAACATGGAATCTTGAATGCTGTACCTCAATTTTATTGTGATGATTTTGCTGGTTACCAGGTGGGGTGGCAGTTGAAAAATTTGGTGAATGCTCTACGAGAGGACCCGAGTGGTGTTATCTTAACTTTGAAAAAGCGACCTCAGAGCATGCTTACCTCAGCACCAGCTTTACTGAAAAATATGAGATGGAAGCCCCTTGCTCTGCAGGTAATGAAGCTTAATCATAAGTCATACACCATCATTGTAGCCATAGATTACCGCAGTGATGCTTCTTTATTATTGTGCCTCATCTCAGCAGCACATGGATAAACTTTGTACGCTTTGGGAAATTTGTTTGTGAAATGATTGCTTCACAGCTTGCCCTGCTAGGCTCAATTTTGGTCAAATTTGATAGGGTTATTACAATTAATTTCTAGTCTATAACTCTCCTCTCTTCCCTCCCACCTCTTCACCAATTAATTTATAGACATTTGAAGCATTATCCAGAGAACCACAGAATATCTCCTGTGGAAAGATGCATAAAACATGAAAATGTGTGTTTTCCTTTAGAGTTATGACATTTACTTTTGAAGATTTTATTTTTACATGCCACACACACACACATGCATGTGCACACATACAAAGTTTAGATACAGCTAACCCATAATTTAGAGTTATTTTTGAAAGTCACAAAAATATATCATAAAGAAAATGAATTTCATTTCAGTTATTAAAATATATTCAATTAAATAGTTTGAATTACCTTTTCTTTTACCATCTCCTTTAAGTAAAAGTAATAATAATATAAATAGGTAGATAAAACTAGTGTGCCTAAAATTTAGAAATCATTGCATTGGTATTTCAATATTTTATTTCACCAAGAACTATCATCACTATATATGAATCTGGCCATTGTTAAAATGTAATCATTAAGAAACATGTCTAGAGGATCATGAAAGTGTGCTATTGATTGATGAAAGATGAAAAATTCCCCTATTATGATTAGGACATAATCTTTAATTACATTGCAGGAGTATTTCTTTTTCTCTAATGAAATCTTCATTTTAAAAAGACTATTAATCTATCTGAAGATAGACTAGGTTTCGGGGGGGGGAAAATGAAGTGGCCCATAGAATACTATGCATTGTCCGGGATTAAAAAAGAAAAAAGAAAAAAAAAAGAAAAAGAAAGAAAGAAAGGAAGGGGAAAAAGTAAGATATGGAAATACCACTGCTGCCACTTCTGCTAAAAATTTTAACAAGTTTTACAACTGTCATTAATACCTTTTCTAATAGATAAACTTTCTACCATCTTTCAATATGAACAGTTTTATGCATCTTATGATGTCTTGCTGTTCATTGGATCAAAATTTAGCAGTATAATTGAATCAAATAAAAAAATCATTGAATTGTTTCCATAATAAGGTCTTTGAATTTCTAGATCTGTAGACTATCTGTTAACCAACAATAATGACTATATACATTATTTTTACTGTTTAAGTTAGGGTTTTTGCTAAACTACAAGATCAAAAATTTAAATGATTCACTGTACCAATTTTAGCATGTCAGAACTGGGCACTAGATGCTCTCCCATCATTTCATGGCATTCTATTTACTCACTGCATCATAAGTTGCTTTGTTCTTCCACCCTATTGTTTCCCATTGGCATAGCATACACGGAAGATCCTTCATCAGAGTCTAATGGGTGGGGGTCATAGATGAGATGAAAATGAAGGCCATTTTCTCTGAGATAGTCTTCATTTTCCATGAATTTGCAATGACATTGAATAATTCTTTTTAGCCCCTCATCTCTCATTTCAAACACCAAACAACCAGTTCCATGTTCTGTGCACATTATTCCAAAAGAATATCTTGACTAAAGATATTAATGATTTTTCCCCCTACTTTTAGAATGTGGCTACAAACACAAAATGAAGTGGAGAATTAAGGTAACTACAGTATCCAAATAAGAATCACTTTTGACTGAAGCAAAATAATTAAGGGAAGAGTATCTTCTTTAATTGAATAACTGCTCTAATTACCTCAATTTCTCAAGTATATTTTGTAGGAGTGCTGAGAAAACAGGAGAATGAGAACTTTGATAGAAAACTGCTTAAACCTATTCTTCATGCCAGAATTACCATAGAATAAGCCTTAAAATATTTTAGGCCTATTTCTAGACACCAACGAATCTGTACCATTAGCTTACTAATTGACTTTATTCTTGTGACCTTTTATTGTAGCTGTGTGTTATTTTCAGGGTAACATTTTTCACATGACTCTAAAAGACCCAGATAGCACTGAAATTTTAGGACCTATGCCCATAAATCATGTATAGATATTTTTGCAAATGTCTTATTTCTGTGGTGGAAAATAATATATAGAAAAAAGTCACAATTCAATCCTTTCTGTTATGAATGAATCTTTACATATAATGAAAATCTATTTTTGACCGAAGACTTCATAGTTGTGTGACGGATACCCTTATGAAGAGGTTGTGTGCTGGGAGATTTAAGGGGTAAGGAAAACTATTCCACTAGAAACATTTCCCCAGAGTCTATTGCAGAGTTCTCAGATTTATGCATGAGGTTTTGATTGATAAATGAAAAGAGAAGTGGCTGTTAAGGTAGAAGATGTGAGATCAAAATTAATCACTGACACTATTTGAATAATCTCAGGTAAGCAATAAAGTCCTTGAGTCTTAGTTTCCTCTAGTGAAATGGAATTATTGAACTAATTGGATTCTAAGGCGTTTTCCAACTCTACATCAATTAATAACCAAACATTTATTAAGTGACTACACTGTTCTAAGGACTGGGCATATAAAAAGAATCATTTGAATGCACATATTAGCAACTATCCATAGATTATCCATTCTTGTTTTCTAAACTCTGGAGACAACATGCAAACAAATAAATACAAAGCAAGCTATATAAAAACTAAATAGTAAATAATCAGCAAGGGAAAGAGACCAGAATTAAGAGGGCTTAAGAGAAGGCCTGGGAATGTTCCAGGCATGAGAGATCAGTCAGAGAAAAACACACAGCTGAGAAAAGTAATGTTTTTGGTGATCCTATGTTAGGAAAAAAGAAAATAGTATATGATTAGATCTGCTCTAAGATCTAATCTAAGTCTGTGAATAGCTTCACTCTTTAGTAGCAAAAAGGCTTTATGGTCATTCTCAGCCAAGGAATAAGTCCTAAAATTAATAACATAGAAGATGTGCAGAACAGGAATAGTTCTGAGATAATTTTCAAGATATTGCTTATGATGTTAATAGCTACAAGTATATAGATAGCTAGAACCCTCATCATTACTTAGATTTATAAGAACATGGAGTTCAGAATAGAAAAATTATCTTTGTTCCCTTTTTTGTTTCATTCTTATTATATTATTGTAAGTAGTTCACTGCCATAATTAATTAGTTCACTCATAAATGGGGGAGAGTACAAACACAATTCTTAACATCATTTCTTTCATTAATTTTCATTTTAATTATAGCAGATAACTAAGCTACCAGCCAAAGTTAATTTTCAAATTTAAGAATTCTAGTTGTAGTAAACTCAACAACATTTTGGCATGTTTATAGTCTAATAGAGGCAACAAATATATAGATAGTAGACCATGTAAAAGATAAATAGTAAATAATTAACATGGGAAAAGCCCCATAAATGAGAGAAATAAGAAAAGGCTTCCTCTGTTTATTTTTCAATTGTTACCCCCAAAAATGATCATTGTCTAGATATAAAATGTTAGCAATTATCCTAATATGTGTGTTCAAATGATTCTTTCAAATATATTTTATGCTGCAGAAACAATTGTTTGAATTTTAAAGGGAAATTATACTGCAAATTCAAATAAATTATAAATGAAGGTCATTCCCTTTATTTTAAACTAAAAATATAAAATCTGACTGTGCTAATAACAAGATTAAAGCTTCAATAAAAGCTTTGTTTTGTTTGTTTTTAGTTTTGCAACTATTGAAAATACTAGTGATTTCCAGAAAAAGTAGTGATAGACTTTGATTTGGGTTCCCTTTGAATTTCCAGTCATGAAGTGAGATAACTAATTAACAAGAGTAACTATTCAACCTCCTTAGCACTCCTCGTTTGAAGCAAGTTGTTATCTATGCATTTCTTGAAACTTGGAAGGCCTAAGATATATGTAGTTGTCTCAAAAGTTACATTTTAAGATGGAAAAAAGTCCAGCCTTCAAACAGCTCCTGGTTCCATGTTCAACAATACCAACGATTTTCCAATGATGTATTAAACAGGCCAAACTTCTTCTTTATGAGTTTGTCATTGTTGGTAGATATCTATGGTTCACTAGACTGTCATTCCATTTTTTACTTTGGAGTAAAAATCAGGGATAGATTGCATCTTCCATGTTGTGTTGACAAAAAGCATCTCCTGTGACTGCTTTATCTGGGGAATTGCATCAAATACTTAGAGGAAGAGTGGAAAAAAAGAGAACAGTATAACTTTTTACTGAGGCTCCTTGGAATCAGGGAGAAATCCTAATTCAATTGTCGATTAACAATAGGAGTACATCTTTAGATATAGGTATTTTAGAATGATTATCCAAAGATCACTTGAATTGATTCTTTATGTGACAAATGTCATTCAAGGATTGTGTGAGTGAATTAAATGGATACAGAATGATTTTCTGCAAAGGCAGAATGTTCCTTGAAAAGATTATTGGAACTTTTGTATTGTTTTTCATATGTAGTCAAAAAACTTCTCCTTAGGAAACATATCCCGAAATGATCATTGAAACTGATAAGAGATATGCAATTCAGTGTGCAGCTAGCTCTTTGACCCACAATTCTGCATAATGCATGGTCAAATTATGTTTTTTTATTTCACAAGCTTTTAAAATTTATAATAATCATACTGTATATCTTAATCTATATATACATTGTATTTACTTGTATGTTTTTTTATTGTGACTTTTGCCATAGATATCTATATATCTAAGTGCCAATTTTGCATGATAATAAAGTACCTTGAATAGGAGAAAGTGTTTTTCTTAAGTATGGGAAGGGAGGGAAAAATCCCTTTTAAGCAATGAAAAGAAAACAGCTTTACAATTCTAAGCCTATCAAATGGCATTGTTTTCCCAGAATAACTGATAATGTTAATTATATAAACAGTATGTATGTTAAAATAGACATTTTGCAGATGTTTATAATAATAATTTATTTTAATAAAACCAGCACAAAATGCTGGTTGAATGCATTAATGTTGATAAATTTTAATGTGTAATATCAGTAAATGATTTTTTTTGCAGGTAAAATAATTTGGGTTTATTATTTTGAATAGGAAAAAACATTATTGGCAGAGGTGAAGGCAGTATTATTGATAGAAGCAGGATAGGAGAATCAATGTTTAACCAAAAATGTAATTCTGCTTGACAGCAAAGCTAAAATGATTTCATTTTATATATATCCAGATTAGTAAATAGCTTCAGGCAGCTGTCACATCACATTGCATTAGTCCATTGTGCACTGTAATAAATGAAAAGACTCAAATACATTTGTGTGTTTTAATTGAAATTAGCAAAAGAATTGTGTAATTATGATTATGATTTAGAAAGTTACTCATGCCATCTTTTCTTGATAGCATAAATATGACATCCAAATTCAAAAGATTTTGCAGAACCACATTTGGCATACCCCTAAGACTAAAAGGTGTTAGATAAAGTAGATGAATATACATTCAAAGCAATATGGTACATTTAGTGAGAGTCAGGAGGGTTAATTATTTATGAACTGAGACTTGACCAAGGATTAACTGGAGTTTATGATTTAAAATTGTTGTGGTGATACATAAAGCATATGTGACTTTTTTTTCAACTGTGAAAACTGTAATATTCATATATATTTATAGGCATATATATTTGCGAAATAATAGATTTATATATAACTATAAATAAGTATTTGCTTATAGGTATACATAAGCACTATTTCTTGGTCAAACTCATAAATTTATGGTCCAAAAATATTCTGCATTATCCAAATCATTTTGCAGCAAATAAAAAATTTCTCATGTTCACAAATAAAATGATTCCTGTTGCACAATATGTAGACATAAGAGAAGCTATCAAATAACTTATGGAAGAATCACTCATTTATATTTTCTAGCATGTAAGTACTTTTTAGAATGTCTAGTCAAGCAGTAATAGGAGGGGAAAGGGATAGTATCTCCAATTTCCCAAATTAAAGATAATGGTTAGTACAAAGATTGAACATAAAATTAAAATTATTTCTAATGACCAAAGGCATTGAATTCTTTTGACTTTTAGAAAAAAATCTCAAGAATAAGTATCCATTCACAACTCAATAATCAGAACAATTTAATTTGTCAGAGTCATTTCTTTGGTTCAACTATTATAAGATGTCACATTTACATAAATATATAAATCTATATGTATATGTGTACATATGCATATATGTTTGTCTGTGTAGATACCTTTTGTGTGGCTGGAGAATAGTAATAAGTAATATTATCAGTAATAAAAAGAAGATGCTGGAAAAGTGGGAGATTTCAATTCATATGAGCCTATAGTGGCCCCAGAGTGATGGCCTGGGTTTCCAAATAGGTCTAAGATTTCTCTATCATTTTTCTATAAAAAAGCCCTCTGTTACTCTCTAAGGCCTCACCCAGTCCTTTTAATTGAAACCATGTCATGTGTAGTATAAATAAGATTACTGAAACAATGCTTTACGAATATTATTGTAAAACTTTGTTTCTAATCATAAGAATACATATTAGACAAACTAATAACTGGCAATATGGCAATTGCAGATACATACTAATAACTTATAATTGGGAGCAAAATAGGGTGAGACAAGGATTGGAGAAGAAAATACAAAGATACTCAATTTTACTTCAAGGTTCAAAATTACAAAGTGGAGGAAAGAAAATGAGTGGTCTTTGTGTCAACTATCTTCTCTTAGCTCTGACATCTTATTGGCCATTAATAAAAGCAATAGTAACTTTATTCCTTTATTATTCAGAATATATCAAAAAGGGTCGTCACTTTCATGGGAGGGGAAATGAAAATAAATACTAGCATGAGCTTTGTCCTATTTTGTGTTTCATTTTCTCTGTCCTTTCTTTTTTAGTAAAAAATAATTCACAATAATTCTATGACATTGCATTTTGTCAAATTTTTGTGCATTCTTTGGAAAGAAATAGTGTCTCATTTCCAGATGGCAGATCCCACCTCCATAGAGGATGCCTGAAGAATCCTTCAGCTTACATTCTATATCCATATTTCTCATTGTTTCAAGTTTGACTTCAACTAAAAGGGCAGGGCAGGACGTGAGGAGTAGAGTTGACTGGATCTAGATAGTTTCACCTCAATTGAACTCAGAAGAAACGGAAGCATCTTTCATTTGGGATTAATATTTTTTCTCTCAACAAATAAATTTATCAGATAACTGTTCTCAAGTAGTATAGAAGATATCAGAACTTGACAGAAATTGAATCTGCATTATTTTGAGGGATATAAGAATCCATAGTATTTGTAGAGAAGAAAGTTATAATAGTTCTTCCCAGATTCCACCACATGTCTCTATTGCATTATGCAATGAGAAATTAAGAAAGTAAAATCTGGAATGATTACAAGAACTAAGCTAGCTAAACTGAGAAAATATACTCCAGAACCAAATGTAAACCTACAGAAGCCATACGAGATTATAAAAGAGTCCTGAATTTTGGTACAGAGGCTTTATGTTTAAATCCAAGAGCTGCCATTAACTGCTGAGACCTTGTAGGCAATTCATCAAGACTCAGTCTCCTCATCTATAAAAAAAAAAAAAAAAAAAATGATATAAAAAATTAGATGACTTCTAAGGTCTTTTCTATCTCTAAATCTAAGATGTAAGTGAAATTTTTAAAAAATAAGAGGAAAAAAAAGTTTGTATCATATACTGAAAGAACAAATTAGCTTGCCTGAATATGATATGTATTCATTGTGTGGTTTTCCACAAAATAAAAAAAAAAAAAACATTGTAATTATGTGATATTATCAGTCACTTCAGCTAGAAAGCTTTTCCACCTAATCACTTCGATTAAGAACACACCATTCACTATATGTTCACTTTTGTTTTATTTTGTTTTTTGTTTGTTTATTTGCTTTGTTTTCAACTTACTTGTTTAAAGAAAATCTTGAATCATCAATATTTAAGCCATCTGGCTTTATTGTTTAAAATAAATTGTCTTTTGCATGCTTTTGATGATTTCATTTACTTCATCTTCATTACTTTTGCAACTTTTAAATTTTTAGAGAGATAATTGTACTTTCATTTATCAAATTATTCAGTCAACATTTTATATTGCTGTGTAACTTTTTTTCCTTTCCCACCAATCTGACCATATTTAATAGTACCTATTTCATATTTCATACTTCAACTCTTCCTTAACCAACTAAAACTAAGCTCAAAGGAGTTTGAGTCTTGAAAACAATGTTCTACTTGGTAGTATGTTGAAGTCTCCTTAACAAATATTAATATTTTAATTTGTAAAATATGAATTATTTCTGATAAAGCCACTATCTCTATGTATTTATTTATACAACTTCACAATGATGAAGTAATTAAGTATTGTCATGAATACCCATCAACTTTGGGGAATAATATTAAAATTTTGTACATGATCAGTTTACTAATCCCTTATATACATTGATTGAAGTACTCCATTATGTTAAAGTCCTAATTTTCTTAATCCATTTTATTTGCTTCAGGAGTATATGTTTAGATAAATATAAGTATGTACACCCACTCATATTATTGTATAAAATGGTGCAAATATATAATTTAAATCTCAGATGATTTTATTTGTTTTAAATAAAAGAATTAAGATCTTACATCTATTACTATACAAATCTATATCAAACCATAATTATATGGTGAAAAACATAGCCCAAAAAAATGGTAACTACTCTTTGTACTTTTTGGTTATTCTTTTCTCTTTACAAAATGTAAAGATGAATTATATATATACACACACATAGAAAACCAGTCCAATTTATTTGAGCAAATTAGTCAATTTAGTGAAATAATTGATCAGTTTATTCAAACAATTGAACTGACTCACTTTTCCCCATTGTTTTAATCAATTAATTCAGAAAATTGAACCAAGTGGTCAATTCAGTCAAAATAGTCAAATCAATGGTACATGTAGGAATTGCTGGAATTCCTAACTTACAAATATTGATAGACTACATTGAGTGATAGGGCTAGCAAGCTATCTACAATTTAACAAAACACATTAAAATAGTAATTTAGATGAACTGCAGTTTTGAACATGTCGGCAAAAAGTAATGTTTAATCATTTTGGGATGATCACACTATGTTCATGCTTAGAAAGAGCTCTTGATATTAATCTAAGGAGAGTAATTATTTCTCTGGTGTTCTCTCTTACACCTAATCTCGGTGTGTTTTAGAATCTTTCACACATGTAAATCATTATTTTTTTTAAAGTTACATTTTGGGACCCAGAAAGGAAATCTTAGACTTAAAATGGAATGGAAGGGGGGAAATGAGATCACAGAAAGTTAAATTTTTTTTAGATCTTAGCTTTAGAATTAATTAATTCCCAGTATCCTAAACATTTCGTTATTTTTCTGTTATCAAATATTTTTCTTGCCCCCACCTTCTCTTACAATCTGAAAAGAAAGAAAAGGAAGGAGTGAAGGAGGGAGGGAGGGAGGGAAGGAGGGAAGGAATGAAAGACAGAAGGAGGGAGGCAGAGAGGGAGGAAAGGAAGGAGGGAAGAAGGAAGGGAGGGAGGAAGAGAAGAAAAGGAGGAAGGAAGGAAAGAAGGGAGGGAGGAAGGAAGAACCATGTATAAACTTAAACACAACATGTAAAACAAATTCCTACATTGGCCACTTATAAAAAAAAAGAATAATTATACTTCTCATGTATTTCTTTTATTTTGTGTTTTGGGATCCCCATGATATATAATGAGGGTAGTATCTCAGCTGTTCCATCCTATAAATTTTAAATAAGAGTATTAAAAAGAACTTAAAGAACTTGGATCTTTTTTTGGATACCTTCAGGAAGTATCTCATAGCACCCTATTCTATAACATGGGAAGTACTAACCTGAATCCACTAAAGTGTTAGAAACAGAGTATTTTTTCTTCTACTTGTTAATTATATGCCCTTTTTGGTTTGAATGTGGATATGGAAGTGGGATATTAAAAATTATCAGTTACTGTATTTTCTTATTGAACTTCTCTTGGTAAATGTTAAAGCAGATGTGAAACCACAGTCATTTTAGTGTTCTTTGAGGTAGTTAATATGGAATATGTACCCATAGTTCAGGATTCATGAAGTTAAAATGGCTCAAGGCTATACTATAGTGGTGTGACTTGGCAATTTCATTTAGAATGAAGCATGTTCTATGAGGTAGACTTGGATCTTTAGGTTCCTTTCACAACTGCACATTCCACTTTGTCCAAAATGGGACCTCATTTCACATGATCCTGTTTCTAGCAGTTGTAGAAATATTATGTTGTCTTTCAAAGAAGAGTCCTGTTTTCATCAAATCCTCCCTATTTCACTTAATCCTTTCTGACTATTCCATAGATTCAAAAACTGCCTTCACTGCATACTTAAACATATAATGCCTAGATTTTGATGAATGTTACTCTGTATTTTATCCACAGGTATACTGTATAGCCAAAAAAGTGAGGAGAGAAAGAGAAAGACAGAAAGAAAAAGAGAAAGGGGGAGGGAGGGGACAAAGAGAGAGAAAGAGAAAAAGAAAGAGAGAGAGAGAGAGAGAGAGAGAGAGAGAGAGAGAAAGAAAGAGAGAGAGAGAGAGAGAGAGAGAGAGAGAGAGAGAGAGAGAGAGAGAGAATACCTTTGTGGGTATTTTTTTTTCTTATAATCATTTCACATAGATAGAAACTTCATCTTGTATTCATCAGGATTTGTGATTTCAGACTCCTCTTCAGACTGGCTGTGTAATGGAAAAGGATTCAAACAAAAACCAAATCATGACATAGGGATACTACCTAATGAATGAATGAATACCATATTTTACTTTGGAGTTGTGCCTAGTTGTTTAAATTACTTTTTCATCAGTGTGTAGTAATTCTTCCACATTCAAATGTAATTTGTAGATGTCTCTATGTTCAAGAAACATATTAATCTCTGCCGTAATTGTGAAAAATATTTTTCATCCAGATTGAAGTAAGAGTGAAGAGGCAATTAGCCTTTTGATCATAAGCTTTGTGGTTTGTTACATTGTTATTTTATAAATACTTATTTTAAAATTGAGGTAGCCAGGGCAGTTAATAGCAGACTGTGTGTGTAACTTTTATTTTAAATATAATTTTATAGGTATATAGAGTAATGGTAGATTTAGTAATCATTGCTACAAATTCTAAAATGGCTAGCATGTTAATAATAATGTTTTTATAGAATACTTTCTTAAATCACAGATTCATGTTTTCACCTACTTAACAGTCCTTCTAGAAAGTCAAGAATTATGAGAACCATTAGCTTCTTAACTTACATAAGAACTCAGCAATATCTTTATAAATTATTCCTTGAGGTCATACAAAACTTCCCTTCACTTATATAACAGACTGACTCTTTTACTGCTGTGGGTGCTGATAAGAAGAGAGAAATTCTTGGAAATGCAGCTAATTCGAGGCTATATTAAACTGTGATAAAAGTATCTGCTTTGGGAGATGAGTGATATACATCACACTGATGCCATAACTTCAAAGCCAGACCATAAATTGACCTTGAAGTGCATGGTAGTTGATAACAACATCCAAATAATAAAGACAAATTTTCTCAGCCTTGCAACCAATAATATTTGCAGTGGTTTTCAAGGATTTATTTGATCCTCAACATTTGATCTAACTACAGTGTTTTGTCTCTTTCAAAAACACAAATGAAATTTGCTTTTTTCTGATCCATTAATCCACATGTGTTTGAGCTTGAAATCATGTTATGGGGTTTTTTTTGTTTGTTTGTTTTTTGTTTTTTTGTTTTTTGAAAATTTCTTTTCTTTCCAAAGGATGAGAGGAACTGGAAGAGACTCAATTAATTACCACTTTCTGTGGAATAAAGAAATTTTGTATGTATGTTATTGCTACCTTCTAAATAATCAGTCCCATTCTGATGCCAAAGGAAGAATAAAAGAAGGAAAATCCATTCCTATAAATGTTAAGAGCTCCAAAGAATTTGGGTAATCTAAGTAACATGAATTTTTTTCAGCCAATTCTACAGGATAAAAGTAACTAATTTTTTTTCTTTGTGAATGCCAAACTAATGTTCTATTTAAAAGTGGACACAGTAGATGATATTAAAATTATAACCATTTTGTTGTTGTTGTGTGTTGTTGTTGTGTGTGTATGTATTTTCTTTTTTCATTTTAACCAGCCTCTTATACCTAGAAGTCCCACAAGCAGCGTTGCCACGCCTTCCAGCACCATCAGCACACCTACTAAAAGAGACAGCTCTGCTCTTCAAGACCTCTACATACCCCCTCCTCCAGCAGAACCCTACATCCCCAGGTACTGAGATGCTGTGCTTTGTTATATGGCCTCTGATTCACAGTAGCTACTTGGAAACAAGCACAAGTCTGTGCTAGGGTTCTTTTCTTTGAATGATTTTTTCCCTTCATCCCACTCATGATATTGAGACATGATATTGTATCTGTTTCTGTAACAAAATAATAATAATCTATGTTCCATGACCAGAATGCTCCAGCCTCCCAAATTATTTTGAAAGTTTTTTTTAATGTGGTAGAGAACATTTATTACTTCATGTATACTTATAAAAAAGAGATTATGAGACATAAGTATTAGAATTTTCTAACCTTTGCACATCTAACATGTCTATTTTTATTGCCTTTTTGAAAGGTGGAAAGACATTAAACAAAGTGATTTTAGAGCACAACAGCATTGATTTTTAAATGTATTTTCTAAATTGACAGGCCTTTCCTCTATTTCACTTCCAGACTCCTGCTTGAAATTCCCGACATGTCTGGAAATAAAGCTTTTCTGCTGTGATTCATTCTGTCCTGAAGCATTCTGATGTTCAAACTGGTGAAATGCTGCAGTGCAGAAAACACAGAAAGGACTTAACACTGAATGTGAACAATTGAGAGCAGTTGAAAGAATTAGCTTCCATTTTAAAAATTAACTGTATAGCACCTCAAAAACTCCATCAGACTTTATCCATTTCTGGGGTAAAAAATGTTAAATAATGCAAAGATAAAGACAAATTCTTAATCTACATAATTGTGCCTTGTACATATCTCCATCCTGTCCAAAATATAAATGTTTCCAGCATATATAGTTGAAATCCCATTTAGTAAATTAAGTCTCTGCATTCTTTGACTTGCCATACTTGTATACATTAGAGATTTTTATATGTGTATATGTTAACAATGAATTCTATAAGTGACTATAATATTTTTGTATTATAATCTTCACGTTTTAAATTAAATAGTCATTTATTATTATAATATTCTCTCTAAATTCACCTAGTAGTGAGATTCCATTATATCTGGAAGACATTTTAATTATTTATTTTTAATATTAAACATGGGCATTAGTGACTTGGGAATTGAACAATATTAACTAATAATTAAACAGATTAACTTATTAGTTTTCTTCACAAGATCATTGAATCTGAATATGGGAATAAATCTTAGTGGCAATTATCTTAGATCATACCTATACGTAGTACCCAGTCATCTAAACTTCCTTTGGAGACTTTCATTAAGAGGAATCAAGCCATTACCTCTTGAGTCAGACTATTCCATTTTTGGATAGCTCTAATAATTAGAAAAACTTTCCTTATATGTAGACCAAATTTAGCTCTCTGTACCTTCTAGTCAAATATCTCTTCTGCACTGCAACATTACAAATATTGGAATATAGCTATTAGTCCCACCCTCATCTATTTATATTTTTATTTCTTCTGACAAAACATTTCTACATCCCATTATCCAACTTGCATACATCATAGTCTCTAGTCCTCTATACTCCTGCTTGTCATTATCTTTTTTTTAAATGTGTCACCCAAAGCAGAACATTCTGGTTGCAATCTGAATTGGGACTGTGCTTTCCTATATCTAGGCAATGATTTTCTAATGTAAACTTAAATTACTTTATAATTTTTGCTATTATGTCTCACTATTAAGTCACATTGAGGTAGGAGAATCATTACAGGATCTTTTTCATGTGAACCTAAGTATTCTCTTTACCTAAAATTATAACTTAATATTTACTTATGTTGAATTTCATCTTATTATATTCTATCCTGTCATTCTATCCTATAAAAGTCATTTTTTGGCTCCTATCTTAGAAAGAGTCAATTTTATTCTACTCCTTCCTATCATCTATGTATTAAGCACCTTTTATTCATTTCTGTGATAAAAATGTTTAATAATGGAAAGATAAGAACAAATTCTTAATCTACATAATTACACAACTCTCCATCCTGTCCAAAAGAATAACATGTAACACTTATTGGGTTCTTTGCTGAAATCTAGGTAATCTTTATATAATATTTCTCTGATTTATACTCAAATAAATTGTCTAAAAAGTTGTCTGGCATTATCTTTTCATCATAAAGCTATCCTGGCTCTTAGTGATCATCATTTCCCTTTATTAATATTTTCAAACTATCAGTTTGATATGTTTTACAATTCTCTGAATAATCAAAGTCAAGTTCATTATATGTAATTTGAAGAATTTGTTCCCTTCTCTGTTTTTTCTTGAAAATTGGGAATTTGACTTTCTTAGGTGCCATGGTACTTTTTCCATTATCCATGATTTTTCAGAAATCATTGAAGAAACCCAGCAATAATTCTCTAAGACCTTATGGTATCCTAAGGTATAATTCTTCTGAACCTGAGTAGAACTCATCACTAACAGCCACGTGGCTTCATCTTCCTATTAACACTATGTTTATTCTGTCCTTTCCAATCCAAAAAAGATCAAAATCCTTTTGACTTCTCTTTGACCTGTATCATCTACCCACTAATCAGTAGCTCTGTTACTACTTCAATTTCCCTTTTTTAAAATTAATTTAATAGCTTACTAAAAATTACCTCCAAATCTAACTTAATAAAACTTTCCTTTTTGTCCAAAGCATTCTTCACCAAACTCAGCTCATACTAAACATTAGCGCTTATTATGCTTGTAATACAATGCCACACTTTTTATGTACCCATTACTCATTATGTTTATCAATTAATTTCATCTGTTTTCACAGTGCTCTTTTTCAACTGCTGTCCCTTTCCTTTCCAATTGAAATTACTTTTATTTTCATATTACAATTTCTTGAGCATCATATTTTAAAGAAGACTCCCTCTATAGAATTTTAGTTGGTAAGATATCAAGTATCCATTCTCAGAAATTCTTTTAAATTTGGTGTCCAAAAATCTAAGATAAGTGTTAAACTCTTCTTAACTTTTTTCTTTTTTTCTCCTGAATTCTAAAATTAAGCTATCATGTTCTCCTTAAGTTCTTAATTTTTTCTGCTTCAGCAGCCAGTTTCTCATTGTTAGTAAGCTCAAGTTCAAAATAAAATTTCCCCTTCTTCTTTTGTCTGTCTTTGAAAGGATAAAATATCATTGAGGCAAGCTAAGAATACACTCATTATTCTGCTTTTGATGGAGAAGAGCTCCAGCTGTGCATAACATCAATGTCTCTCATCATTATTATATATTGTCTACATTCTAGACTTGTATTCTGTTTTCTGCAATCATACACAAATGTACACACATACATACATACATGTATGTATAATCATACATACATACAAATATGTTTTCCTTCATGGGAACTGTAAGATATTATAATGAAAATATTATTTCTATTTCTCCTTCCACTGATCGTAACCCTTTCTGCCATATTCCTCCTTCAAATTCATGCATTTCCTCACATGAGCATAACTTCCTAAGGTGCAATACTACTCTATAAGCACCACTTCTTTATTCTGTTCTCCTGGAATAAGAGTATATCTTCCAGTATCACATTATTGGGATGAGTTCTGTCTCACTATGTCTTAGTGATGAGTGTAAAGTTAAATTTACTTCCTTGCATTTGGATCTTGAGTTTATATAATTTATTATCCATATTTGGAGAATTTCCATATAAATTTCTGAAGTCATTGATACTATTCCTGCTTCTATTTAGAATTTATTTCTTCTTTAAAAGTGTGACTGTTTCTACTGTCATTCTCCTAAATATTATAGTGACTTCGTGCTATAGTATAGTATAGTTTTGCCAGCTGCACATGCTCAGTTTTCTCAGTTTTGTTTTTTTAGTTTTCTCTCTCTAGTTAAGATTTGCAAGATTTCATATATATATGTATATATTACATATATAGATATACAATTTCATTTTGAAGTCAAGTGCAGATGAACGTTTACCCATTTGAAACATTAGTTTCATTTTTGTTTCATGAAAAGGCATTAGATGTCATTCACTAAAATATCATACAGTAGAATGTTGTACAATAAGGAATAATGAAAGTATATGATTCAGATATGAAATGGGTTATCTTTTCTTCTTTGTTTTCCTTAATTTTAACTGAAACTAGGAATGCCAGTTTACAAAGCCATCTTCTCCAGATGAATAATTCTAACAGATTAAGTAATCACAACTAAAATAAATGTGTTAAAAAAAAAAAAAGTCAATCCCTTTCTAAAGTGACAGAATTTTTCCCATTTTGCCTCTTCTTCCCAAGTTAAAAGAGTCTTCTGTAAAACCAGCATATTTTCTTATTCAATAGAAGATATTTCTAACCCAGGAAAACATGAATTTAAATCACTATATTGTATGAATGTGGTGAAGCTATAAATGAGAATGAGATAGCATTCATAGTGAGAGTACAATGAGAGAAAGTTCTCATGAAAAATATCAAGAACTAGCCAGGGTGATCATATGGATCCATACACTAGTAGAATTATTTCAAAGTAACAGATATTTCTCCAAAATGGAAAATTCACCATCTTTGAAAGAATATAAAACATCTTAAATTCAATTTAAATGAAATTAAAGTTATAGCCCTAGGTAAAAATGATTGGAAAAAATACATTTAATACAGGTTAGGTAAAATAATTTTGGTGTAACTTCTGTGCTTCTGATATATTTATCCCAGGAAAAGAAGAAAACTACATGTGTGTTGCTCAGGTTTCTTTAAAATGGCAAACATTTGGTTCATTCATGATGAACTAGGCTACAAAGCATATTTCTAGAATCATAAAATGCAAATTTCCAGTCTATTTTTGCTTCATATTTACATGAAAATTCATGTAAGCATAATAATATAATGCATGATTTTAAACATTGCCAGATTTCTCTTCTGTGATACAACTTGAAATATGCGCAATTCAGATTTGGACAACTGTGAAATTTAATTACCGTTGTCTTATTTCTACTGTTTCTATTGTTAAATGGTAATGAAGTAGAACTAGAATACTGTTGTCACTAATACATTAAAAAAGTGAAGATCAAGAGAATAACTGAAGTGATATTGTTATCATGGTTTTCCCTTACCCAACTGGATAGAAGAAAAATGGGAGGCATTCAGAAAGCAGATAACAACCTTGCAATTTAATTGACAACTAAGGTTCCCTGACGATCTGAGCTTCTTCCTGTTTTACTTTTTTTGTAGTTTTTCTACTCTCTTTGAATCAATTTATGATGAGCCATCTCAAGTTGGAAACCACCTTGGTTCATGGTCTTCCTTCTTATTAGACAGGTAGTAGACCATAATTATTTGATTTTTCCACATAATGTGGCTATAGTATAAAGATGGTATGAATATATCTTAATTCAGCTATGTCTGTAGGGATTTTAAAGCCTAAATTTAAAATTTAAAAGTGAGAAGGGACCTAAAAGGTTAAATAATCTTGGATAAGCCTGAATTGTAGAGGAGGAATTCTAACTCCCTTTACAGTATCTTCTCCCGAAAATTTTTCATAAAGCTAATCCCTTCTCAAAAACCTTTAATGATGAGACCTCATCATAGACCATTCCATGGACTTCTCTAATTACAAAATTCTTCCCTATATTGAACTGAAATCTTATCTGAATTATCCCCTGATTGGTCTTAGTTATGTCCCCTAGAATCCAGAAAAAATGAGTCTAACTATTTTTTGTATGTGAAAATCTTTCAAATATATGAAATAGCATGTCTTCCCTATGCCTATTCCAATTTCTATCAGCTTACCTTTATATGCCATACTTTCAAATTCTTTCTCTATCATAGTCACCCTTTTCTGAATCAATTCCACCTTTTTTATAAGTCAATAATATTGATAATAAAAATTGATTGTGATACTTGAGATGTAGTATGACCAAGGAAAAGTACAGTGGGACCATCAATTCACTTCTCTTGCTATTAAAATTAGACTTGTGGTTTTTGATTCAAACTTTATAATACAGAATGTCATCTTATTCTTATATCATTTGTTCATGTCAGTGTTTGGGATCCATTATTTAAAGAATCATGAAGAAAAAACTATAACTGATATTGGACAAGGAATAAATATATTTTCATCTATAATCCATATGTTCCTAAAAGTATATCTCTCTGCTATTTTTATCCATTGTCTCTTGTTCTAACCACTGGAACAAAGTACCACAAATATTATTCATCTTCATTGTAATATCACCTTAGATACTAGAAGATATCCATCATGTTATTTCCTACTGTCCATACCTACTTCCAGTCTTCTCTCCTCCATACTAAATACTTCTAGTTCACTTAGATAATGCATAATTTCAAGTTCTCTCACTATCTTTCCCACCATTTTCTGGATGTATTTCATTTTGCCAATGTTTATTCCCTAAAATGTAGTGTCCAGAACTGCTACAAATATAGTCAAACTAAGGAAGACCAAGCAGCTTAAAATAATCAGCTGCCCTCATTCTGGACACTATGCATTTTAATGTATCCTAGAATAGCATCAAATTTTTGTCTGGAATATTTTATCTTAATTATTATCTTATCTATAGGCCCCCTTTCCTAGACTTATAAAATTGTTTTTTTTTTAAAAAAAAACATTAGAATTTTATAGTTATCTCTATTAACTTTCATCTTAGTATCTTCCACTCGTTTTTCTAATATATTGAGATCTTTGAGCATCCTGATTTTGTCATTCACCACATCAGTTATCCTTTCCAGATTTTTGTCATCTATTAACTTGATAAACATAGCACTTCCACCTTCACCTAAGACAATGGTAAAACTATAGAATAGCACAGGACTAAAGATGGAACTCTACACTGATCCTCTGGTTTTTTTCCTTCTATACTGACATTCTCATTCAATATTAATTTCAAATCTACATAACAATATTATCATCCAGTCTATATCTCTCCATTTTATGCACAAGGAAACATGAGATTCTTGGTCAAATGACTTTCTAAAATCTATGTCTGTCATTCCTTTAATATGCTTTCTAATAACCCTGTCAAAAAAAGATAATGAGGTTATTTGGCTCAATGTGATGAACAATTCCCTTTCAAAATGCTTCACAAATCACCATTTTGATAAAATATTTTAGAACTCTGCCATAAATCAAACCTTTCTAATTTAACCAACTGAAACTTGGAGGGACCCACTTTCTTTCCCTTTCAATAACTAGAACATTTTTCCTTTTCCACTTCTGTGTCCCTTCTCTCATTTTCTATTGTTTTGTTTTTCAAAGAGGGGCACACAGTTAATACTAAACAAATTTAGGTGGTACCTTATTTAGTGAATTTCCCAATCACATGATCCTTTGATTTAGTTGTTCATATGGTTTTGGAATTTTTAAATAAAATAATAGAAATATAAGTGGGACTGAATCTGGGTCAAAATTGGCAGAACTATAGAATTACATTGAAAGATTTTGAAGTTGTGCTAATACTGATTTTAAAGTTTCTTTTTAATTTCTTGATCATAATAGTGCATTCTTATTCCTAAAAATATTATTTGCTGTGTATAGAGGAAAAACATAGAAGCAGGCATGATAAGACCTGAGTTCCAATTCCAGTTCAAGTACCTTCTAACAGAAATTGAAATAAATTATTTTACTTCTCTAAGCTTCAGATTCCTTCACCTTAAAATGACTATAATACTTTCCCTATCTACTTCATAGGGTTGTTCTGACTTTTAGAGCATATATATAAAAAGATTTTGAAAATTGTGAAGCTCTGTATAAATGAAAGATGTTTTATTATTATTTCTTTTTCTCTCAACTCCTTTCACCTTCTTTTTGCTCTTTTTTTTCCAAAATTCCTTTTCATTCTGCCTCCTTCCCATCCCAGAGATGAAAAAGGAAATCTTCCCTGTGATGATCTCAGTAGGCACCTAGTGGGCAAGCCAGTGCATAAGGGATCCGAATCTCCAAATTCATTTCTTGACCAGGAATATCGGAAGAGATTCAATGTGGTGGAAGAAGATGCAGTTTTATATTGTTATGAATATGATAAAGGAAGATCAAGTAGTCAAGGAAGAAGAGAAAGTACTCCAACTTATGGTAATTTTTAAAGCTTCTCTCTAAATTTTGGTAGACATGTTTTAGCTGGTATTCATCTCAGACTCAATGAAAACATTGATTTTGGAGGTTTGAACAACTGTTGAGAGATAGCTTATCCATTTTAATACAACTGTTATGCTGTTGATTTTATTTTCCTTTGTCAGGCATCATTTATTCTACCAAGTGAGCAACATGAGCTGTAAATGAAATGATGAGTTAATCATAATAGTTCCTAAAAGCACCCATTTTCCATCATTAGAAATATGTGTAAATAGAAATAAGGTGCTTAACCTAGAATTTACTCTACATCTTAAAGCATTTTCTGGTATAAGGAGGTCCAAAATCAGAGCAATTTAAACTTTGATCTGTTCTGAATTCTTTTTTTTTTAAGGAACCCATTAAATATACAAAAAAAATGTAATTGTTCATACGTTTTGTTTTGTTTTGGAGAAATGCTATTAAAAAGGGCGTAAGATTTTCTTTTAATCATACATACATTATTATGTGGTTGATCTTACACTGAATCCTAGACTCATGTCAACTCTTTCATGAGTGTTTCAAGATTTGCTAAAAATGTATTGAAATTAAGGTGCTTAGAGAAAATATGCAATCATTTAAATAGAAAGTTGTTCAATACTTAATGAAATTATGCACTTCTTTGAGCATTCCTACTCTATGTCTCAAGGATGTTATGATCCTCTTTTGAGGTGCTTTAGAAAAATCTAAAATCAGCATCATTCAAGCAAAACATATATGTATAACTTTTTTCTTAAAATATAATGATATGTCACAAAATATATTTAGAACTGCAAAAAGAAACAGAAAAACCTTTTAAAAATATAGTAGATTCTTAGATTTTTGCATTCTTTGGGGATCTGCCAATTGAGTAAAAACAACTAAGGAGTTTGTGCAAAGCTGTGTCTAAGGGATGGAAAGTACAAATAGTAATTTTTTTTAACTTCTCAAGTCTATATAATAGAAAACAAATTAAAGTTTTGTGGAATTTGCTAGAGTACAGCTTTGTTTTAATATTCTAGATCTAAAAATTATTTACTCAAAAAAGAACTCAGCAGAAATATTTGTGGAATAAAAGCATAGTTTTAAACTGAGATTTTCTTGAAAGCTTAGATGATCATTAAGTTAATTCATATACTTATTTTAAATATGTTAATAAAGAATTCTATGTATCAGGTATATATATTTTAGACCATCTTCCCCAAAACCATTGTTATCATGTTCTGTGATGCTATGCTATGTCACTGTTCTAAGGAGAGTGAGGATTTGACATGTAATCTTAAAAAAAAACCTCACCTTCCCTATACTGTTTTACCAAAGTTTATAAACTGTCTCATATTAGCCATAAATTAATAATATATAGTTTTTAAATGTGTATTTTATGTCACTAAAGTTTAAAGCTGCACCAAAACATTTGGGACATCTGGTATGATTTTTTTCCTGATTACTTATAGATACCAAATGAGCAATGATGACATTTCCTGCCCTATTCTGAGGAATACTATGCATCTCTATGCATCTATATTTTTCTCTTCCCCCAACCACATACAAATATACATCTTGCCCCATCAAATAAGATAAACTTTAGTTAGATATTGTAGGGAAAGGATCACAAGGTTAAATCCTTCAGAAAGTCTCCATACTGGGAACAAAAGTTATTGATCCTGTCTAAGGAAGAGAACTCACATTCTGACAATAAACATAATTTCCCTCCAGATGAAGACATTGATAATTATAACCTGACTTAGCATATTCTTTTCTCTTTGTGCCCCTAAAAATCTCTCCAGACAAGGATATGTCCATACCAGAAGATGTGTAGATGTTCCTTAAGAGCTACAGGCCTACTTGCAATGGCCATTCTCTTCTCAGAGATTTCATCCTTGCATGGGATTTCCATTTTTTTTTATTCTTTGTCTTCAGTATAAATTGTCAGACACCAAGTTACCTACCTGCCCCTAAGTTTTCTTAATTATCCTAATCACAGTAACTTTCTATACAGAGTGCCCCCAAAGTTATTAAATCTTAATAATGCACTAAGATTTTTGAGAACCCAACAATGCTATGAACAACAAATAGATTTGCAATCATTTTTTATCTTCAGTTTGTTATACATCCTCTGAGTCTTTCCTAATTCAGTTAGATTATACAGCCATTTATTAAGTAAAAGCTAAAATGGTGTTGTTGCCAGTGGAATAAAAATTTTAAAGGGAGAGATTTTATCCTCAAACAATTTGTATTCACATAGGAGAATGAGAAGTAAGGAAGACATATACAGAAATTACTGGTGAAAGGAAGAAAGAGATAAGCAGAAAGAAGATCCAAAGTCCAAATGTCCAAAGGCAAATTTCATGAGAAACAACTCACTATTTATAACAGATGTTCAAGTCAATTGTGTGTATATATATATATATATATATTACAATTATGCTGGTCATAAATATTTTGCTAGTAATATCAAAATCCTTTTAACATATTTACCCCTTTGCTCATTTGGCCAGCTTGATGATTCCTATGTCTTCCCCATATTCCCCTTTCTCTCTTCATTGTATGATCTTAACACTCCCCTAAAATCAGTTATTTACTCCTTCTCTACAATTTGCTGGGCTGAGCTCATTATCTCTCCTCCATATAATAGTTGTCAAAACTATCTCCATTTTCCATAGTTACTTTCATCGTTAAGAGATGAATTTTAATCAACCCAAAGGAAAGCAGTAGTGCTTTTACCAGTCTGGATCCAAAGCATAACCTAACAATTTTTGTCACTGACCTCCTGGCTCACATTAGCCATAAATTTAAAAATTTGCAATTTAAAAATATACATTTTAGGTCACTAAAGTTTAAACTTGCACTAAGACTTTTAGGACACCTAATATGATTGTCCTACTATATTCTTGCCCAGTTAACAGTGCTTTACCTTCAAAACTGGGGATAAGAGAAATAAAACTGGTCTTGACATCTTTACCAATAGGCATTTAACAGACCAAAAAATATGTACAGAGACCTCAAAAATCTTAATTCTATATACAAGACAGTCTAAAGAAATGGGGCTGGGTTTAACTTCAAGCAAGTACAAAGTCAAGAGCCAAATAGCTTGATTCACAAAAAGTGCTATCCAAATCATAACAGCAAATCTTTCTATCTCAGAATATTTTTTCAGAATTTCAGTATATCTCAGAATCAAATATATAAGAGAAACAGCTGCATGTCTAAATAAACTGATCAATAGTATCTTTATTAATGTCCTATAAGACCTTTCTTGTGCTAATTTTGATTCATATTATCATTGTTCATGGGGGCACCTAAGTGATGCAGTGGATAGAATTCTGGGCCTGCCTGGGTTTAGAAAGATTCATCTTCCTAAATTCAAATCTGGCCTTAGCAAGTTTCTAGCCATGTGATCCTGGGCAAGAAACTTAAACATATTTGCCTCAGTTTCCTCATCTGTAAAGTGAGCTGAAGAAGGAAATTATAAACTACTCCAATATTTTTGCCAAGAAAACCCCAAATGGGGTCATGAAAGATGAAAACAAGACTGAAAACAACTGGACAAATTTTTTATTATATTAAATTTTGAAGCTTTTTTCCTTTGTATTTCTATTCCTGAAAAGCAACTTAAGGTAAGAGCTAAAGAATCAGCTTCCCAAAGCAGGAAGACCTATGTTCAAGTTTTATTTCTAACATGTATTGACCATTTGATCCCGGGTAAGTTAACTTAACTCTTTAGTATGCCAACTAATTCTAATAATATTATAACTTATAAAATAATACCAATCTCCAGTGGTAGAGAGAATTTCATTTACCATTGAAATCACAGGTCCAGTTGAAACAATCCTTCTCTTTGCATTGTTATCAAACATAAGTAATATATTTTAAGGCTGTTAAACTGCTGCAACATTATGCCAAGTAACTTTTATGACAGCTAGGTGACACAGTCAATAGAGTCCTATACCTACAGTCAAGAAAACCTGGGTTCCAGCCCATCCTCAGATATTTATTAGCTTTGTGACCCTAGTCAAGTCACTTAATCTCAAATTTTTCTCAACTATAAAATAGAGGTAATGATAACAGCATCTACATCTCTGGCTCTTGTGAGGATCAAATGAAATAATATATGTCAATCATTTAGTTTAGAGCCTGAAACATCATTAATCAATAATTGCTTACGAGAAGTGGGAAACCCAAATGTATCTGAAAGCAGAAGAATCTGGTGGATGAGGTAATATTCTGGTGAGATATTGAAATTTTAATTAATTATTTAACTAGAAATAGTAGTAAGTCATCTCTAAGATATCACCCCTTCATGTTGGAGCACTTAAAACATCAGGTGGGTCCCATCAAGTAGGTGCCAATGACAACAAAATTCTCATAAATGTATAAATAATGACAAGAAAATTGCTAAAGAGAACTACCAAAACTTAATTGCAAGAAAGTCTCCAAAGTGAGGCTTAACTTAGATATTAAATGTTTTATCCACTCAATTCATCCAAAGATTGAAAATGAAGTATATCCCTATTTCCTCTTACTCTACTATTTAGAATTTCGTTGAATGTGATGAATTGAGAAGGCAAAATAATATGAAATTATATAATAATATATACTAATCATATTTCCTAATTTCAAATATTACATGAACTCAGTAGCTGCACATTCTACCCATAAGACCTATGGCAAGTTATTTAACCTCTCGGGGACTGTTTCTTCTTTTATAAAAAAAAAAATGACAATATTGGACTTGATGACTTCTAATTTCCCTTCTAGGTCTAAATCCATGATCTTATGAATATTCTCTGAGCTAAATCATGCCTTTGTTTTCAATAATATTCCTGGAGCTTATTCTGCTCCACTTCTGTTTTAGGTAGAATCTTCAGGCTAGAGTTAGATATGCTTAAAATTTTTGATTGCATGACACAAGAGACATTGGCACAAAACTGCCCAGCATGACTATCCTCTTATCAGAGAAGGCGCTGTGCTCTATGAGCAAAGCAGAACTGAATTAGCTCAGAAGGAATGTGTGATATGCAAAGTTGGAGAAACCATCCCAAATGTTCATAGGGACAATTTGTGTCCAACCTAGGGCAGAGAATTCTGAGTTCATAATGGTCTGAGCCGCCTCAATTGGGACACACTGTAACAAAGACTCTAACATAGTGATGGCATTTTGATTTTCTTCAAAAATGAAGGACAACAACCAATCAAAGCTTTGTAAGGGAAAGAGGTAAAATGAGAGATTCCCTAGTATTGGAGCCTTTTTTCATACCTACATAATTTATGTTAGATGCCATCAGAAGTCATCCAGATTCTCTGGGGAAAGTATGAGAAGAATTTGTTTTTAAATATAAAATACATGAGAAATATCTATTTAGAGATAATTTTCTGTCAGGATTTCTATAGGCAGAAATCCTAGGAAACAGACCAGCAGCAAATAAATTTCTTGATAATAGTCATCCTTTTCAGGGCTTATGTTAACAGAGATCTTCATTTTCATTCTAAGTAACCAAAGACCGAAATTAAGCTTACTCTGTTATTAAACAAACATGAAATGTCATCCAAATCACTCTTCTGGTAAATATAGAATGTATATTATCTGATAATTTATCCCCAAGTAAGTGTAATGAACTTAAATGAATATAAATTTAAGTAAGAGTATATTCATTTCTCCTTAAATTTATACAATATACCTTGAAGCACCATAGATATTTTAACTTAGATTCATAAATGTATTAGAAATTCAGAAAGAAAATAGTGGTTTGAAGTATTTCCTTTTCTAGTAATAATTGGCTCTATATTTTCCATTAATTCCTTGGTAGTAAATTAGGTTCTAAGAGGTACTGTCTAGTAGACCCTTCAGTGTACTACAAAGTTTATAGTAAAGTTTTATTTCTCTTATCTCTTCCTGAAAACCTAACCAAAATGAAAAGTTTTCCTGCTTAATTCCTTCCTTAAATGCTTGCTAACATTTAGGCATAGATGAAAGCCAGGACAGATGGGAACAAAGCAATAGCTAAGGTAATTGCTCATTACATACCATAGCCACTAGGAATACATTCTTTTCTCATTTCTTTTCTTTTTACCTCCATTTTTTCTGTTATTTTGTCTCTTTCATGACTCCCTCTTCTCACCTCATCCTGTTTTGAGTCTCCCCTTCCCTTTAAATATTTTCTATTTTCTATTTCCCAGTATGAGGTCTTTTAGGAGGACGTAGTAGTGTCTTTAAATACTAATATCAGCACTCCATGGTGAATAAGTTTATAGGAGCATCGATTTAGACCTGGAAGTTCTTGGCCCTTGGGCTTAATTATAAATTCACTGGCTATAAGAGTTAATGTTCACCTTTTAATCCTTTCCTGGGTCTGTTTAGGACCAGAGCCAATATTTTCACTGTTGTTCCAGCTACTAGTTTAAGAGTTCTAAGACATCATTTATTTTGACCCCTTTATTTTATAGGAAATCAAGGCCCACAATAATTAAAAACTATATGTAGTAAATGATCAGATTTTGGATTCAAATTCAATTTACCATTGTATTACATCAGGCTGTCTATTGCAATGAATTGGAATTTAAATAGATTTTGATGACTAAATTAGCAAAAGTGCAGCAGATGATATTTAAAATGGGTACTCAGAAAAAAAATCAAAAGGAAAAAAATATCATTCAGTTTTCTAAGATTGCATTAGTATCACCACACAAAAAAGTATTAAGAAAAATTTAAGGTCAAAAGATAGTCTTTTAAAATCAGCTATATCTTATCCCAGCTTATATCTTATTGTATCTGCTAATGCCCCAAAGCTGCTGCTTTCAAAATTGATGAGACAAGTAAACTAAAAATGTATCATTTGGGAAGGCCATTTGCTATGTAAGCTTTTCTTCTCTATCCCATTTGCAGGCACTCACCCTACTTTAGAAATCCACCTAAAGACAGTCAAAATTGGTCAGTTGCCTTTGGGAAGAAATTGGACAGTTTACCAAAAAAAAAAACAAACAAACAAAAAAAAAACTATTTCTGTCATAACAAGTATTGATTGAAAGCTAAGAGTCAGAACTCTTCCTTGATTTATTAAAAAATTCCAGACCTCAGTATAATAGCTACTAATTGAGAAAACGTATTATGATAGAAAATTATAACAAATTAAGTAAAGATTGTTAAATGCATTTATCTTGTATTTATCACAATTGCATCCACATATATTTAAAAAAACAGCAATTTGCAGGGCATTATTCAATCCTCATGAGTTATGTTTCCCTAGATTAGAGGAATGTCTACAAATAAACTCCTTTTTGGTCTTTGCAGCAAGCTGTTTCTTAGCTGCATATTAGTATATGCTGAAGAAAAGCTACTTTTTTTATTTGACTAGTTTTGACAGCAGAATATCAAATGCCATTTCCCTTCATACATATCAATTGCTGGATGCTTTAAATATATATATATATATATATATATATATATATATATATATATATTCAGCATTCAATTTGTATTACCTTAAGTGGTTAAGAGGAAAGGCAGCATTACATAGTGAGTAGGATAAGAGATAGCAAAATCTGGGTTCAAATACTACCTCAGACACTGTGTAACACTGGACAAAATCTCTTAAGTTTTCTGTGCTTCAGTTTACTCATCTGTAAAATGAGAATACTAGATTCAATGACTGTTAAGGTCCTCTCCAGCTCTAAAGCTACTGTCCTATGGGTTTCATCTAGCCTAGGGTATAGGACACTTCATTGCCAATTCTTAGCACCCTGGAATATGTCTCCCATCTCATCTACCACTTTACTGTGTCTTTGAGAGCAGGGAAATTACAGTAACCCAGTAACATATTCCAAATTTGTCACTGTGTCAAATAGATCCAGTGAAGTCCTATTTTATTCCTGATTCAAAAGCATAGCACACCCTGTTCTCTATGATTTTGAAACTATGTAATCTTCACTGACAGAAAAGGTGTTGGAGAGTTGAAAAGAGCTATAAAAGCATTTTGCAGAAAAGACAAAGAGAGTATCTGGAGACCGAAATTTGCAAATTCAGTAGCATTTATCTTTTAGCTGTTGCAGACCTGGGATTGAAATGCTTTCAGGAAATCACTAATGAGGAAATATGAGCCCAGGCAACTGAGCTCCAGACTCAGGTCCCTCAATTATAAAATTGGGCTCCTAATAGTTTCACTGCCTAGCTTACAGGACTGTGGCAAAGATCAAATAAGATAATGTAAGTAAAGTGCTTTCCTGCTGTAAAGTGCTCCAAAGATATAAGGAGCAAGTAATAACTGTGTATTTTTACATAGTGCCTTCTAATCAGGGCTATTTGGTTAGTAAAGATAGTTCTGGGACCAGATATGACAGTAATGGTCAATGCATAAAATGTGGACAATGCAGATAGTTGTTAGAAAAGCAATTTCATAACCCACAGATAGTCCAGCAGGTGGTAGACTAAGCTGAGGTCGTGTCCTAATACAGAAAGTTTAAAAAAAAAATACCTTCAAGAAGAAGGTACTTACTATTGCCAGGAGGGAATAATTTTCATTTTTTCCTTAAATAGTCCTTCATTTTGGAGGAAGAAATATCTAGGCCATTTCTTCAAATTATTTCCATCCTGCAGGGTGCTTCCTGGGAAACTAACCTTATATCTATCTCATAGTTTCCCTAAGCAATGCCATGAAGGCCAAGTCATAGCAACTGAACAATTAAGTACTGCAGAAAGTAAAAGGAAGAGCCCCAAGTCTGATTAGACTTTCAAAGTCTCTCTCAAGAGCAAGTTCTCTCTTGACCTTGGACCTCACTAATTTAGTCTCAAACACCTGTAAACAATTTACTAACCTACTTTTAGGCTCTCTCTGACTTTTGACAATAAAAGAATGGCTAGAAAAAAGAAGGTAAATAGAAATTCCAGATAAATTTTTTCATAAGATGACTCAATTCAAGAGAGAAAATATGTCAAGATTAAAGAACTGAATTTTAATAAAAGATCTTTTTGTTAGGTGTAGGGAAACTTTATGTAGGATCTGATAGAAAACAAAATATTAGGACTGAAAAGCCAATGCAACTATTAAGACATAATAATTAACCAACATATTGATCATGTTAAAGGTGAGGATCAGAAATTCTGCTCTCACTAGTAAACAGGAATAGAAAATTCATCTATCAATGCTGATTTAACATCACTTACCGTCTATAGTTAAAGTTCTAAATTATCTACAGTACGATGCAGATGTAGAGCCTCATTCTCCTTCCCCAGCCTAAAGGGGTTCAGCTATCTTTTGTTCCCTAAATTAGACTACCTAAAAGAATAATGCTTTCTGAGAACTAAAACTTTTTCCCATTTCAAACTCTGACTTATTAGTAAATATAATAACTACTGAGAGAAAATATAGTATGAAAAAATTTTAATAAATTAAGTAAAGCTTTTAAAATATATTTGTTTTTATTCATCACAATGGTATCCACATATATTTTTTTTAAAAACCCAGCAGTACATATCTGTATAAGTCATTATTCAATGTTCATGAGGTATGTTTCCCTATTTATTATACCAAGTCACACTGCATATTTTACTGGCTAAATAAAGAGCAAGATGATATTGTTTAGTGGGTGAAAAAAGTGAAATTTCAAATGCCTTGCTATAACAACAGCCCCAGGATGTCCTCAGAACTTCTAAGTAGAGATATACTTTTTTTTAAATGTTGCTATTTTTGTGCCATAACATGATCTCTTTGGCAATCTGGTAAATCCTAAGGACCTCTTCTCAGAACAATGTATAAATGCCTAAAATAAAACACATAAAATTATAAAAGAAACCAAACATACTAAAATACAGTCATCAATTTTTTATAAATACACATGCACAAGTTCATGGATCCCCACTGCTTACACAACATTAACACAATTGTGTTATGAAGATTTGAAGTTACAAAAGACCTCCAGGCTTTTCCCCTTTGTAAGAGGCTGCTAATGCTTCAATGGACAGAGCAATGGACCTAGAGTCACAAAGTTTGGAGTACAAATCAATTTCAGGTACATACTAACTCTGTGATCCTTAGCACTGTTTGTCTCAGTTTCCTCATCTGTAAATTTTGTACCTACCTTCTAAGATATAAGGATAAATTGAAATAATAGTTGTGAAAGTAAAGAAAGGAAGAAGAAAGGGAAGAAGGGAGGGAGGAAGAGAAGCACAAAGGAAAGAAAGAAGAGAGGGGAGGAAGAAAGAAAGAAAGAAATCCTTGGCATAGTGCCTTGCACAAAGTAGTTAATATCTAAATGTTCGTTCCCTCATCCCTTGTCACCTGGCAAAACATCAAAAATTTAGAGGAGAAAGAGATCTTAGAAGTTATTCTATCCCCCTCATTTTACAGAAGAGGAAATTAAGGCCCATGAAAATTAAGTAACTAGCCCAAAGTTACTCAGGGAGAAAATGATAAGAGTCAAGATTTGAACCAAATGCCTATGTATGTCTCCTTTAACTAGGAAAATCTAACAGGGACAACTTGCCTTTATATTTTATAGCATTATTGATGTTCACTAGGGGAAAATAAAGCCCCGTATGTCGTAAATTTGCTTAGTTGTAAATTTGATGAAATGTCTTTAAAATTATCCTGCATTTCTGTAGTAAATACATAAATCTTTCAATCATAAGCCCTTGTGGGAAAGGGTTCATAGAGAGAAAAATGTCCATCAAAACTTTGCCCAATTAAATATAGTCTAAATTATATACAATTTAATAAACATAGTCTAAACTAAAAGCTCTTTATGACTCTAAAGTTTGACTTATTTCAGAAAAGTATCCCCTCTTCATGTCAGGGTATTAACCATAGATGAAAAAAATAACAACTTCTAGGGTGAAATAGAAAAATGCATAACACACACATAAACACACATCTATGAGAACACACACATGTATGTGGATGGATACATACACACATACATACATAGATACATAGATTGACTTATAGATAGATGCATAAATAGATGGCTGGATAGATAGATAGATGATAGATAGGACAGATATATAAATACACACATATATGTATATATACATATATATACATGCATATATTAGGAGTTCTATTTTGTGTCATATGTGTTCATGTATATGTAAATGCATGTACATATGTAATTTCTATATGTATTAGAACAAGACAAGATATTTGAAATTCCTAATTGGGGCTTGCAATATATTTTCCAGTAGAAGAAAAATGTAAAGAATTAGGATTAATTGTGTTAGGATTAGTTGAAGGAATCCTATCCTATTACTGCTATATTTGAGATACATTATAGTTTAAGTAGAATTTTGTTCTTTAATCTAGAAATCTCAACACTATCCATACATTTTTTCCATGGAAAAAGAAGTATGTTCTGATTCCATATAGCTAGACAATCCATTCAAAGGTGGAATGCTTCCAGGAGAGATAATTAATATTTTATTCATTTAGTCTTTGCTAAAAAATATAAAAAACTAAGAACTGGATTAGAGCAAATTTCAGTAATGATAACAAGGACAAAATAAGATAGGGAAAAGACTTCTTAGAGCAAACTAGATCTCATCAGGTCAATTGAGCATTACATCACTTCATACAGTGTTAGCTGGAAATAACCTTGGAGATCATCCAGACCAAACCCTTTATATTAAAGAGAGAAAACAAATTTGGAGACTGGTTAAATGTTTTGTCCAAGGCCTTTAAATTGATTAATGACCAAACTGAGATTAAAATGCCAGCCCTCTAATTCACAAATCCAGAGTTCTTTTCACTCAACACTCTGGGCTGATAACATATGTGAGTAATCAATAGACCTATTCACTATTCTTTTCAAGAAGTGAAAGAGAATCTTAGAAGTTCCAAGAAAGGATAAAAATTTTGCCCACTATCCTAGAGTGGAAGAAAAATTACAAGTTATGAAAGATTGATTGGATCAAAATTAATAGCTAGGAGAAAATTAAAATTAAGAATGAAAATGATTTTCAACTGTCAAGAAACATAAAAGCTACTGCAGCATACCCTTTTAAAGAGCAAAACATGGCAGACTAATTTAATTTCTATTTACAGCCTGACTGCAATATGTAGAAACAAGGTTATAAAAATAAATCATTTCCTTACCTTTCTTTCTTTTTTTGATCAGCAATAAAAATGTTTTCCAAATAAGACCACCTGGCTAAATATCTTATAAGCAGAAAATAGCTGTTGCATTTATCTCCTAGGGGTTTTTTGTGCTTGAACATTTTCTAGTATTTTTTTCCATCTGGAGATATTTTATTCACTATGTCAACCATGTGTCTTAGAAAAAAGTAACTGTCAATCTTGCATATCTTTATCTCTTACATGGGACACATTGAGATGAAGCTTTGTAAAATGACTGTTTTCTTCTTGTTTTCTTCTTCTACTAGGATTTTCAAGCATTTATAGTATTGTGTCATCTAGTCAAGGGAGGAGAGCTGTGAGTAAATACAATATAAATACCCAATATGGGGATCCTTAGGAAATTAGATCTAAGATACATGTGATAACAGGATCATAAAGAAATACAAAACATAAAGTATGCAAAAATGCAATTCATGTGAATTAATTCTAAAGATTAACATTTTATTCAGTTTTATAGAGGTTTGCCAAAAATAAAATAGTAATATAATGATTTGAGAAAGCCCTAATGTTTAGAATCCTGGAAATAATAGACTTTCATTTTTCCATGATTTTTAAAAATTCTATTTGGTGTCCCAAGTATCCCGAAATATAAGTGAGTTGACAAATTACAATCAACATAATCTCCCCCTTTCAAGTTGGAAAGACTTCAGATCATTCACTATATTCCAGTCTGCCAAGATTTGTCATTTATGCTGAAATTTTATTTATCACTTGTAATTAACTCATGTTGCAAAACCTTATTATAATAAAATATGAAATAAGAAGCTAGCCCTAGATCCATTGGTATCTTCTGAAATTGCACAAATAATGTGTTTACTTTTGAAAATTACTTCCAACACTGATGTATCTGTGCCTTTATTTTAAAAAGCCTCCATAACTTTCAAAAGTAATATTTTAAATACAGTCATCTCTTTTTCTCAATTTTTGTGTGGTATTCTCTTTTAATATTAAAGTAGCAATAGTCCTCACTGATTGTATTATCTATCTCTCTGCCAAGATTTAGCATTTAAAATGACCTGCTCCTTTTTCTAACCATGAATGCCAAAAATGTGTCTTCCATGAAATAAGAACATAGTGGCCATCCTGTGCCTCATGTTATAGTGCAAGTGCCAATGGTTGCTTCACCCATCCAGTTTATGGGCTTACAAGGAATATAATTATAATTCACTGCAGAAACAGTCATTAAAACTCCTATCCACATTAGAAAGTTTCCAGACATGATATGGATCTTGGAAAATGAGATCCTCTAACTGAAGAAATATGATGATTAGAAAATAGATGGCATATACATATAAATATAATACATACATATATATAATTAATACAGACACAAAACCTGTGTATAAGATATATAGATGTTAAAAGAAAATATGGAGATAAAATATAGATATTGATAGAAAATATACAGAGATAAAATATAAATATAATTGACATATCTATTAATATTAAGAGAAAATGTGTAGAAATAAAATATCAATAGATATGAGATGGACAATAAATACATAGATATAATTTCCATACACACATTTCTATGTACAGACATAGAGATGTTGAGAAAATATATAGAATGATAGATAAAGTAGATTAATATAGATATAGGTAATTGATTTGTATAAATAGATAATAGTGGAAGTGGTTGAAGTTCTTGTTTTTAGATTCTTTTCCAGTCATGATGTCCATGACTTACTTTAAGATAGCAGATAAGATAGGCTTTGTGATTTGAGGCAAGCATTTATTTATATCTTCTATAAAATGCGTCATGTTGGCTCCATGGCTACTTCACAAAACATATGTTCTTAAGTTTTTAACTGCAAGAAATCTTAAAGATCATCTTCTCTAACCCCCTTTATTTTACATATGAAGAACTCAAACTCTGAGAGGTGAAACAACTTGCCTAATGTCACACCAGTGACAAAATTCTAGTTCCCTGATCACAAGTTCACTATACCAAAAATGAGATCATATGTAAAGCTGTTCACATACCCAGAAAGAGGTGTGTAGAATAAATCACTTTTAAAAAATCCATTTGTTTTATATTGAAAACTTTCTAATGTGAGTTTAGAGCAATAAACCAATCCTAATATTTAAATGGGACTTTGCAAGATATATTATATCAATTATAAGTACCCATATCCTTTCTGTTGGTATTACACTAAAATAAAAACCAATTTCTGAGAGCCACAGATTGGCTTAGAGGACCACCAATTAACATGAGCTATTTTGAAATGTATTTTTATTTATTTTGTTAATATTTCCCAATTACATTTTAATGTAGCTCCAGAGGCACCAGTAATTTGACTACCTTACTATGGCAGATTTATTGAAAGCAGCTCTAATATTTTTACAATGTAGTCCCAAATCCTATTCATTGATATAATTTGTCTATAATCACTAAAATACCTACAGGATACTTTTCCCAAATCTATTATCTGGCAGAAGTAGTTTGCTGCAATTCTCTGGTTCGACAAAATGCAAATAGCTTTTCTAAAATTCTAGTTTTTACCATAATTTTTAATTGTTTTGTCAGGAGCATGTGTAAACATATTGTGCCAGAGCATCCCTTTAATGACCTTGAGGTCCATACAAGGTATCTGTCTTCAAAGTGAAATTGCCTTATAGTGATAACTTGTTATCATTTCACTAATTCAATTGCTTGAGGTAGCTAGGTAGTACAATTGATGGAACACTAAAGCTTGGAATCAGGAAGACATATTTATTAAGTTCAGCTCTGGCTTCAGATACTGGCTGGGTGACCCTAGGCAAATTATTTAGACTTATTGACCTCAGTTTCATCATCTATAGAATGATCTGGTGGAGAAAATGGCCACTCTAAGTATCTTTGCCAAGGAAAGGAGTCAGATACAACTGAAATGACCAAATAACAACAGCAATCAAGTTGCCTGGGAATGGAGTCAAATACAGTCTCACCTCTTTGAATTCTACCCAATATAGGAGAGACTGCTGTATCAAAATGTTATCATATTCCTATCAGGATGATTATGTCAGATTATGTAAAAGATAAGACTGTGTGGTTATCATAAATTGCAGGATTCAGCATTCATCTCTATCTATCTCTCTCTATAAACCTCTATCTATCATTACTTAAAAAATAGAAACCTAACTAGGAATCTAATATTAAATAACAAAAGTCTGTCTTGATAGTTTCAATGTGTCTGGATTGCTCAAAATAGCTAGAATATTCTAGCTAAGTTAGCTTTTTCCTTTTACATTCAGTGCATCTGCATCTATTCTCAGGAAAAACTGCTCTTCTTTTCACCATCTTTCTTCTAAAAATCTGTCTAAATTCCTGAAGAAAATTAATAGTATGCTTCTCTTTTCCAACTAGAGAAATGCCAAGTGCTAGGGTAGACACTCAATTTCTTATTAATATAGTCCGGTTTGAGAATGGTTGTAATACTGGGCCTGATGCCAAGGAAATCAGGGTTCAAATCCCACTATGGACAGTAGCTCTGTGACCCTTGTCATGCCACTTAATCTTGATGAACATCAATTAGCTCATCCATAAAATGAGGAGCTGGGGCCTGATTATCTCTATATCCTTTCAGCTCAAATCTATGATCTTATGACTCATCCACAGCCTATGATGATTTTTAAAAACCCAGTGTGCCTGAGATAGAAACCTCAATTATCTATCCATCATTATTTAGCTTCCACTTTCCCTGGCAAAATGCCACAGAGAGATAAGTAGTGGTCACCTTTTCTGATTTCACCTTCTGGATCAAAATGTACCTTTTCTTCATCTACAGCTAATAACACAAAATGCTGACCATGAGAGTGGTGAGTGTGTGTATATTAGCTGTGTCTGAGAAACAGGACAAATATGACCAAACAGAGGGGAAAAAAAAGATGTGATATGAATTTTGTTCTCTGTGTTTAGGCAAGCTACGGCCTATATCTATGCCAGTGGAATATAATTGGGTGGGGGAGTATGAAGATCCCAGTAAAATGAAGAGAGATAGTAGAAGAGGTAAGTGTCCTAGAATCTCAGGGTAGGCTCTGTATTGTTTAAACTGTAAGTAAATTTAGATGTTCTTTAAAGTAGAATCTGATGGCTTAAGATTAGTATTTTTCAAATCATGTTCTTTCTCTGATTAACATAAGAAAGGCATTGTGGTGCTATGGTTAGAGAGCTGACCTTGAATGTGGGTTCAATTCCTGCTTCATATTGATTGTGTGACACTGGAAAAGTCACTTCAGTATTCTAGGCCTCTCAGACAATACATTGTAGAGATTTTGAACTGCAGTGGTAGAAAGTTTCTTTTTCCTCTTCTTCTTCTGGGAATTGTCAAGCATGTAAATTTAATATATTTATATTAAAAGAGATATGATTATTGTGTAAAAATGAAGAAAGAATTATTATTCAAAAGATGAACATTAGTAAAAATGGAAATGTAATGAAACTTTATTAGAACAATTACATGCAGCCATGTCATAACTCAAAATCCCTTTATACTTTTATAGATGGTCTTTTGGGTTGCAAAGAATGGAAATATTAAGCACCCAGTGGTCAACTTTCTGATATTGAACATCTTTAAATATAGACAGATTTGTTCTCAGATGATGGACTCACAATCCATAATCCATTCAGTATTCAAAATCTCTGTGGATTGATAGGAAGTGCCGAAGCTTTTCATTCTTTAGCACAGCTTTTAAGAATCCATTCACCTTCAGGCTACAATGAGGGCTCTCTGAGTGGGCTCTCTGATGTTATGACCATAAATATGCTCAGAATAAATAAGAGAGTGGGCCTCAAGAAAACAAAAAATAATAATAATAATTTTAATTTCACATACAAACAATTGTTTTAATTGGTATCATGCATATATGTATCATGTCCCACTCAACTGTGATGTTAATAATCTAAAATATCACAAGATTTTTTCTCCCTCATTCTGTTTGGTGTTAGAAATATATTCATAAGCAGAGATGGAATGTTCATAAAACAGGATTCTGCTGTGGTATTTGCTCTAGGAAAATATTTTTTTCTAATCTAGAGTTGAAAAAAGTAATGGATAGAGGTCAATATAACTGATATTGATGGCATTGGTAATGAAAATTTGAGCCATTGGAGATATGGTGGGCCCAACAGAGGCAGCCTCTTAATTTTCTAAACCCTGCTATAAAGCTGTGGTACTGCTTTCCAAAAGTCATAAGGCTGTGGATGAGACATCTAAAAGAAAATTCACTATAGACCAAGAAGAAAAATGCACTTTACAAGACTTAATTCATTGATACTTAATTAGCAAAATGATTTTGAGTTTTGATGTTGTTAATGCCAACTTTTAATGTATTCATTTCATTACTACACATCTCACAGACTGATCATGATAGGCATCTTCTTCATTAGCACTTTTGGACCTAATTTTATAGTGGTCTCCATTCTGAAACTATTATTGAGCTGATTTGACTATTAAGTTTTCAAAGTTGCAGTTATTTTCAAACTAGGATGGATACTTTAATGGATCTATGACCTCATCGATATAGGTATTCCCTCTAACAATATGGAAAACATCCCATACATGCCCTCTTATCCTATATGACTTTTGTACATGTTTTCCTTTAATTGTTCATGAGGGGTCCATTCGTTGCACTGGGGACCTTCCCCTAGAGATCTTGACAGAAATTTTAGTTACCTAATATTATTAAATGTGTAACAAGTTTGGGGAAAATGGAAGAGAAAAACATGTTTACCATGTTACCTCTAGAGTAGTATTGTTAGGTTTGATTTTCTCACAAGTAGATTGATAAGTCAGTAATATGTTACATGGAATACTTAATCACAACATGAATTTTCATATTTTCAATGAACCTGGCATGCCATATGCTATCTACTCCTGCTTGTTCTATGATCCCAGCTCATTGAGTGTCATATGCAGTTTTATTATCCATAAAATGCTTTTCAAAATTATGAGTCAGGTTAAAATGCCAAGAGTAAAACCATTATCATGGTTAGCAGAAAAGAACATGTAGTTCTGGAACCAGTCAATGATTTACTTATTCTAAGTTATGCTTTTCTCTCTCCTTGTTTAGAAAATTCCCTACTTCGGTATATGAGCAATGAAAAAATTGCTCAAGAAGAATACATGTACCAGAGAAATAGCAAGAAAGATACAGGGAAAAAATCAAAAAAGAAGGGAGATAAGAGTAATAGTCCAACTCACTATTCCTTGCTACCTAGTTTACAAATGGAAGCATTAAGACAGGACGTCATGGGTACACCTGTGCCAGAGGCCACCTTGTATCATGTGAGTAAAATGTTCAAAGGTTTGCTATTACTGCCTTTATTACAAGATTTATATGTGAGTTTTGATAGAGTTGGTGGTAGAAATAAAGGTAAGTGATGAATTGTGCATCATTCTTATTGTAGTATGTCACCATTTTAGGCTGTTGAGTCAGTGGAACAGTGGACAGAACACTGATTCTGGAGTCCAGGAGACCAGTTCAAATCCACCATCAGAAATGTATTAGTTGTGTGATTCTTGACAAGTCACTTAACCAACTCAATTTCTTCATCTTTAAAATTAAATAAATAAAATTAATAATAACACCTGCCTTCTGGGGTCACTGTGAAGATAAAATGAGATGATATCTGTAAATTACTTTACAAATTTAAAAAAACAAGGTGAATGGTAACTATTACTTCTAAGTCCTAAAGATTATATATCCATTCAGGTTCTCTCTTACTGGAATTGAGACAGCTTCATAAGGATAAAAAAGGGTAATTGTATCTATCTGTCTGATGTCCAAAATGCATATGTGTATATATATATATATATATAGAGATATATCTATAGATAGATAGATAGATAGATAGATAGATAGATAGATATAGATATAGGTATCTATGTGTATGTATATATCATTGTTTTTATGTGAAGGAATGCATTGATAGAATGGCAGCAAACTTTTAAAGGAATGTAAAAATGATATTTATATTTTATTCCATTTTTGCTCATTCTGACTTTGCATCCTCAAGATATAGAGACTCTTGTGCTCTAAAGTAAAACTAAATTAAGCCTATAATTTTGAAAAAGATGAATCTGTTAAGATAATGAGAGTGTGCACACACAAATTAATAATCCTCAACAATGAAAATGAAGAGAATAAAATGCTAGGGAAATGACAAATATTCTCTCCCCCACTGGGATTTGCTCCAGACAGATAATTTAAAAGTTAAAACTCTTAGGCCGTCATCAAAGATAAACAGTGAAGTTTTCTATGCTTTATTGAAGTACAAAAATGTTGGGCTGTAGTTAAACAAACTTAATCATAGGTTAATGAAACCCGGAATTTTCATTTTTTTAAAGCATCTAATTGCTTTCAGCATTCAAAGAGAGAATAGCTATTATACAGAATTTTATAGTGAACTATGGTATTTAGAGGAGAGAAATGTACTAAACTTCATTGTTTTATTTATGGGGAAAAGTTAAACACTTACACAAAGAAGAAAGCAAAAATGTCTAGGAAAAGCTAGAGCAGAATTTGCTGATTGGCTAAATAAATTTAGAAAAATAAATAATTCACACATTGTGGCCCTCTAACATAATATATTAGATTTGGTATGGGAGTACTTTTGCAACCTAATTGTAGTTACTACTGTAATAAAGTATATTTGGAACAGAAAGGTTTCCATCATACCCAAATGGAACAAAGTATCAATTCTTTTGTTGGAGCATTATGTTTATTTGAAGGCTGTTTTTGTGACTACACTGTTTGATTCTTCACCATCATTTAGAGGTCATGTGGAGCTAGTAGAATTTTTTTTTTTTATAATGCACTTCAATTAAAGTCTACGAGGCTATAAATACTTATTCCCTTTTCCAGTCACACTCCCAATTGTACATCAACTCATACTCAGTAGATCTAATCAACCAGTAATTTCTGCTCTTGCCAACACTTTTCAGCTGGGAGGTAAAAACTACATAGCAGAATCTTTGAGCAGTGATGGAAAATACACAAGCAGCATGTACAGTAATCATAAAAATTAGAATAAAGAATTCCTGTAGTGGGAACCTTATCTGTATGGAGTTTGATTGGTTTATAATTGGTTTTAATAAATTTATTAACAACAATTTCAGGGATCTAAATGGATTTATAAATTACATTCCATTCTGATATTCTACACTGAAAGCAAAAGAATTAAAAAAAAAAAAAAAAACTTAAGCCAAATGAGGCCCTAAATAAGAAAATCACAAATGCATTTCTTCATTTGGTCATGTTAGAATGTTTCTGGTTCTCTTTATTAATTATAAAAACAATTTTATTACATTTTTGACAGCCACCATAAATTCCAGTTTATTTAGAATGACTGGGGAGTGAGCTGTTCTGTTAATTAAATATTCTAGTTAATTGAATTGTTTTTCCCATATACCATGCACTAAAGATCCCATGTGTAAGGAGGGGACTACCTTTCATTTCTCCAAAATTTTGGGTCCCATTGCTGGAGATATGGGAGAGCAGTGCTGACAGTAAAGTCCTTTAGGGGGGAGAGTAAAAATCATGAAATGGATGAGGGTATTTTGCACAATCCATTAATCTGGGGTCTAGCACTACCTCTGCTATACTGATTTCCAAAGAAATGCAATAAAATACATTTAAGACTCAAAACCAAGCATAATTTAATTAGTTCCATTATTGTAGAATAGAGCACTCCAAAAATAGGATTTGAAACTAAATATGCTCTAAAGCCAGTATTCTAAAATTTATTCTGAAAGTTCCCTTTTTGGACAAACTGTTAATAATAGCTCATCTCTTCTGTATGTAATTCTCTTAAAAGAGGAATACCAAAAAAAATACCAGTTATTTGAGTTTTCTGGTTGTTATGATTGTGAATAAATTTCTCTCTTATCTTATCAAAACTTATCTAACAACTTAAAGCATTAAGAATTCCTTCAAGTATCACATTCTAACAGGGAAATCAAAGTATAACTTAATTTTTGTCCTAATGATAGTTAAAAGTATCATTCAAATATAAAATCCTATATAATGCCTTCCTGTTCACATGTAAACTCATAAAATGTCAGAGCGGGAGGAAATCTAGTAAACACAAAGTAGCCCAACCTCTCATTTTGAAAATGAAGCAAGTGAGATTCAGAGAATTGAAACATTTTGGTCAAGATCATGTGACTAGTAAAAATGTAATGGTTATTATTGTCCATTAATAGTCGGTTAGTAGAAATGAAGTCAATGATACTCAATTATTTGACTCCAGAATCATACCAGTGATTAACATCAATCAAAACAGCCACTTAACATCTATAAACCTCATAATGTCTAGTAATTTCTAAGATAGAAAATAGAAGGACCTGAAGAGATTACACATGTAAAAATCGTAGTTGGATTATCTACTGTGAGAAGAAAGTTTAAGGGTAGAATTCCAGGAATTAGCCAGCACTTAAGAAAATCTCTGTGACTTTTTTTCAATTGCTTTCTACTTTATCTTAGAATGTGTTTCCTTTATGAACCTTAACAGTTTAGAAAAATTTTAAAAGACTATTTTAAGGTAAAGAAATGTTCTGCAATAGATGCTACTAACATTATTGTTAAAGTACTTACTGCGAAGATGGGGTGACCAAAATTTGTTTTCCATTTTAAGAGTGAAAAAGTATATACTTTATTTTCCTAATTATTATTTTATTGTTGTTTAGTCAGTTAGGGTCTTTGTGACCCTATTTAGGGTTTTCTTAATTGGAGAAGGTTGAACTTTCCTTCCCCAATCCATTTTATAGATGAGAAAACAGGCAAACAGGATCTGAGGTCTTCCTGATCTCAGAGCCAGCACTCTACCTACCACACCTTTAGCTGCCCATAAACTTTTATTTTTATGTAAACTCTTCAACTTAGCATTTTGAGCCCTTTGCACTATAAGACCAATCTACCTTTCCAGATTTCCTTTGCTAGTTCATTCCTTTTCACATACACATTCAAACAGATTTTATTATTTATCTTTACACAGGATGCTCCACCTCCTTTCTCAGTGCCTTAGTATTGGCTATGCTCCATGCTATCAATGTGTTCCCTTCTTACTCTTTGAAATATTATTTTTCTTCAAGGTTCAGCTTAAATACCATCTTGTGAATTAAACCTTTTTTGATGCCCCCTCTCAGATGCTAGTCTCTTCCTTCCATAATTATTTTGAATCCATTTTATATATCTATTTGGTATGTCCTTTCCCTCTCAACTTGTCTGCAAGTTCCTTGAGAGGAAAAGCTGTTTAAAACTTTTGGCTTTATAGCCTCAGAACCTCAGTACTTTTATATCTTCAGTACCACAGTAACTGATATATAGAAAGCCTTCATTAAGTTCCTGTTGATTAATTAATTGATTAATTTATTTTAATCCCTTCTCTAAATCAAGTAAAAAGAATCCAATAATATGTAACAACTTAATTAGGAAATGCTAAAACAAAAGGCCATGTGAAGTCCAAGGTGGGGAAGATAAGTGAGGGAGAAGAAATAGAACTTCATGGAAGATGATATTTAAATTTCATTTAAAGATATATTTAAGAATTTAATGGGTGAAAAGGGGGAAGGAGGATAGTTCAGGTATAATGCAAACATAAGAAAAAACCTAGAGTTGAGAAAGTATACAGGCTTGTTGGTGTACTTGGGGGTAGTGCCTGACATTTCCAAATAAAGTTGAAAATATTAAATAATTCCATAAGATTTTGAAAGTCAAGAAAAAGTCATCAGTAGGGAGCCACTAAGTAGTGTTGAACAGGGTATTAAGAGGACCATCCCTTGGAAAAATGAAGACTATTATGAGAGAAGGGGGAATATTGGAGGGGAGAGAAATTAAAGTTGGGAAAGCCTATTGGCAAGCCACTGAAATTTAATCTAGGAAGAGGGATAATGAGGCAGCCAGCAGCAGGAATAGAAAAGAGGAATGCAGTTGATTATTTGAATTGACATCTACAGGACTTAGTAACTTTGTTTTTGAGAAATAAGAGAAAAGTCAAGTATAAGAAGACTCAAGTTTCAGATGTGGAAGCTAGATGAATGAAATTGGTAAAGGCAGAAGAAATACCATATTAATATAATATAATATATTAATAAAGAATATATATATATATTATAATATGTTACATTATAAATTTTGGAATATTCTACCAATAGAGATATGTTACAGGAAGTTTGAAATATAAGAACAAAGTTTACAGGAAAGTGAAAGACTATCAGCCTATAATCTGGACAAACTGATCTACTTGCAATTGTGTAATTTCATCTCCCACTTCCATACTTTTGCATAGACTGTCCCTCATGCATGAAAGTACCTCCTTCCTCACTTAGATTAATTAGAAAACCCACTTTTTAAGTAGTATTTCATGGGTAACTCTTAAGGAAAGACTCTCCTGATATTATTTGTTAGTGTTTTCCCTTTCCTTAGATTATTGTGTATATTTTTGCATTTTAATATAATATTCTTCCACTACAATATGAGCTTCAGGGTAGGAACATTTGATTATTGTCTCTAAAGCAAGCAGAGAAACTAGTAGATGTATAATATATAGTTGCTGTATTGTAATGGGTTGCAGACAGAGATTTGGCTGAAATTATGATGATGAATGAAGAGAATAGGGTGACAGACTGAAATTACGGTAGGGGAAGCCTTTATTAAAGACTGAAAGGAATGGTTAAGGAGACAGAGGAATCACTTAAAATGCGAGGAAACCAGGGGATATATTTTCTCTAAAATAAAAGAAGAAAGGAATATGAGAGAAACGATCAACCTTGTCAAGTACTGTCTAGAGTTCAAAGACAAGAAGAATTGAAAAAAAATTCTTTGGATTTGTAAAGAAGTCATCAATGACCTTCAAGAGCATTTTCTGAACAGTTGAAAAAAAAAAGCGTTGAAAGAGAAAGGCCATATTTAGAACAGAGTAATTGCTGAAGAATAGAAGACATCAGAAAGAGTTAACTCTTTTCAAGAAGTTGAATGGTGAGAATAACAGAGACATGGGAGCCAAACTGGGTAAAATGGTCAAGTAAAGATATCTGCAGGATTGGAGACATCTGAATATATTTTTAAAGTGATACATTGTTCAGTTATTTTTGGTTATGTCCAATTCTTTGTGACCCCTGTTAAGATTTTCTTGGCAAAGATACTGGAGTAATTTGCTATTTTCTTCTCCAGCTCATTTTAGAGATGAGGAAAATAGGGTTAAATGACTTGCCCAGAGTCGCATAGCTGCTAAGTGTCTGAGGCCAATTTGAATTCAGGAAGATAAGTCTTCTTGATAAGCCTAGCACTCCATTCACTGTGCCAATTAGTTGACAGAAGAGTGCTTCCTCTTACTATTCTAAAGTTATAAAAGGGGAAGGGGAGGGGGGAAGGAGGAAGAATTTGTTGTGGTTATTATTGTTATTCCAAATGTTTAAAAGATGGATTTGTCTTGACTCATTAAGAAATATTTGTTCTTATACTTACTTTTTATGAGACACTAAACTTGAGCTGATTTCTTTCCAGTTTCCTACCTTCTTTTACTGGTACTTAGGGAATACCAACAGGCACATTAATATTTTTATTAAGCTAAGGCAAATGCATGGTATTGCTACTAAACTAAATGAGCAGGTGTTCTGAAAGATGTACTGGGGAGGAGGAATGTATAAAATGATACAGTTAAAATTGTCTTGGATCTCTGAGGCACAAAAATGAGAGCACTAACACACCCACACTTTCTAAGGTTGCTTAAACCTATTATACTTTGCACCAATTTATTTTTCCTCCTTTAATCCATTTTACCTCAATCTTATGCTTTTAGCAATTGAATTTCACTGAGAAGGTGAAATCTTTCTATTAAAGATAGAGAGAAAGACATGATAGAGATGATAGACAGAGATAGATAGATATAGATAGATTGACAGATAGATGATAGATACATACATACATAGACAGAATCTTTGTTTATATTTCATATTTACTATTCTTCAATCTTCTCTTGCCCATTTCCTTTATGGCCCTTGCTAATGTCTTCTTTTTCTTCAAGGATGAGCCATCTCCTCCACAAAGCCTTCCCAGATCCTTTAGCTGTTTTCTCTCAAAACATTTGCATAGAACTTTATATAGATATTTCTTTTCCTTTTTAAAATTTTATTGATATTCACTCAGCATGTATATATAATAGTATATATATATAATAGTAAAATATACTTTAAAATTAAAGAAATTTTGATAATTGTGCAGAAAATAAACTAGCTTATTTAACTGTTAATTTGAAATTTTAGTTGTAATTTTTGTGTAAGATTCTGCTTGATATAGCTGTGTTAATATTTAGAGAACAAGTGGTATCACACAATTATAAATGAAGTTCTAGGAAGCTGAGGCTAGTGGATTTCTTGAACTAGAGATTTCTGATAAGTATTAAGCTCTAATAATGATTAGGTGTCTATACAATTCATCAACATATATAGGCACATAGGGAAGGCAGGAGAAGCATAGCACCAAATTGCAAGAGATAGACAGAAATGGAGAGACAGAGACAGAGTAATAGGCAGAAACAAGACAGACAAAGAAACAGAGACAGACAAACAAGGAAAGAGAAACAGACACACAGAGATGGAGAACAGAGGCAGAGAAAGGCAGACAGACACAGAAGCAAAGACACAAAAATAAGTATAAAGACAAAAGTTAGAATTTAAAATATAAATTTTAATTGTAGCTCTCATATTTATTAAGGCAGGAAGAAGATGGACATGGAGTAAAAAAGATTTAAGTTCATTAGAACATTGTGACTTTGAGTCACTTAATTATTTTATTCCTCAATTTTTTATCTGTATGTTATGGATAAGAATTATATCTAACTCAGAGGATTGTTGTGAAGATCAAATAAAAGGCCATATTAAAGCACTTTACAAACTTTGATTTGCTAAATATAAATGATATTATTATTACTAACTGGTTAACCTTGGGAAAATCATTTAATTGCTTCTACACTAAGCTTCATTAGTCAAATGGGAATAATAAGGCTAATATGATCTACCTCTAAGTGCAGTTCGGGGAAACATTTAAAGCATTACATTGAATATGAATTATTATTTTTAAAGATCCCCTTTAAGTGAAAAAAGGAGGTCCTAGAGCTCATTTTCCATATTCTCCAAGAATTTGGCAAATTTTTGTAAATGATAATTTGTCCAGATTAAAACTTGTACAATGAATTCACAAATAAAATAAATACTAATTTTAGACCTTCCAGTTAGGAAAGCAGAACAACATTTAAGTAAAATTCTAAAGAAAGCATGTGAGCCCACTTTGGAGAAAAAACAGCAATGAACTTCCTACTTTTAGAACCTAAAAAGCAGCAATACAGATTTTGAGTAGGTGTCTAGAAACCTGGAATGTTCCTTTTGTACCAATCTGACATATGTTGCTTGGTCCTAGTCTTCATTACTTGGAATCTTCTTGTTGGCATTCATATATGGGAGTTTAATAGTGCTTCATTTCTGGTTCTAGTGATGTAATTTTAGCTTTTCAGTCACTTTATGAAGTTTTTTTTTTTTTAACAAGAACTTCTGGAAAATATTTTCAAACTATATGAAAAGATGAAGTCTTGCCTAAAGATAAGAAATGTCCTACTGATATCAGCATATTTGACCTTCATAATGAGTTTTGTCTCAAATTATAATTAGAGTTTAATTTTTACTCTTGAATAATATAACTCGCCAGACATTCATTGTATCAGTGTCAAAGTAAGTAATAGAAATTTACTCTGAGAATAGTATGGAGAGGATTGACAATTTCAAGCATTTCTCATTTACTTAGCATGAAAAATTTGTTCATTTCTGGACCATGTTGGATAAATCAGCTATTACTAAAATTTATCTGGTCCTCCTTGAGAGGTGGGGTTGTTTCATTTGTTTTATTTGTTAACCTAGTACCTGGAACAGTGGCTGGCATTTTATAGGTGCTTAATAAATGCTTATTGATTGACTAATTTGGACTTTAACTCACATAATACAGAAAGGTCTTCTCTTATGAAGTTCACACAATTAAGTTGAACAACACCTCCCCCACTGATGGTTTATTATTTCTAGTTTATACACAATACTCCATGCTGGATAAAGAACATTCAAAAGTGGAATAGTTTGGTTTTTCTCTGTGTGATTTGTTTTTTCAGTCATTTTTCAGTTGTGTTTTCATGACCCCATTGGGGTTTTCTTGGCAGAGATACTGGAGTGGTTTACCATTTTCTTCTCCAATTCATTTTACAGATGAGGAAAATGAGCAAACATGTTTAGTGACTTGTCAAGATCACACATCTAGTAAGTCTGAGGCTGGATTGAACTCAGGAAGATGAGTCTTCCTGGTTCCAAACCCAGTGTCCCATCCACTGTGCCACCTAGCTGCCCCCTGCCATTTATTAGCATTGTAAAATATGTCCCAAGCACTAGCTCTATACCTGTTTTAGTCCCATTTTTCATACTATCAGCCCTGTCTCTCTGATTACGAAGAATGCTATAAGATTTTTGATCCATAGTATTTTTAAGATTAATCAGGAACACAGTGCATAGAAATATGCTATATTAGATTCTAGAAATGCAAAAAAAATTAAAATTAAACATCTTTCTTAAATGAAGAGTATACTAAAATGAGAGGCAGTTGGGTGGCACATTGAATAAAACTGCAGGCCTATAGTCAGGTAAACTCAAATACAGACTCAGACATTTACTAAATGTGTGACCCTGGGCAAGTCACTTAATCCTATTTGCCTCGGTTTCCTCATCTATAAAAAGAGCTGGAGAAGGAATGATACATAATTTCAGTTATATATGCCAAGAAATCCCAAATGGCATCAACAAAATTGCACATGACTGAAAAACAACTGAACAACAGATTAAAATGACATTTTTCTGAATAAGGCGAAACTGGCACTTCTGAAATATTTTTTTTTAATATGTGGCCTTGCATACATTTCTTTTTCTTTCCAATTCTGTTTTCTCATTTGTTAATTAAGAATGTTACTTTAAAGTTTAATGAATCTGGGAGAAGGGAGGCATAGAAATGTTATTTATATTATTACATATTATATATACATATTGTGTTTTATTATTATACTGTGGCTTCAGTTCCAAGCATGGAATATTTTTCAAATTCATCATTTTTAGCCTTCCCCACTTTTGTTCTTGTATCAGTTTAAACTATCTTCAGTGTATATCTTAAAGGCAAGAATGTTAAAAGTTGTCAATCAGTCAACAAGCATTTATTAAGCTCCTAATCTGTAACTGGAATGATTCATATAAAGGAAAAAGCAAAGAAGTCTCTGATGGAGTTTGTATTCTGTCAGGGAATTCAGACTATCAGATCTAATAGAAAGAGAAAAGGATGTTAGAAAGTTTTAAGATAACATTTCTTGGGGTGAGTGGGTGGGTGGGTGTGTGTGTGTGATTTAGGTTGATCTTTTTGGAAAGTTTCCTTATTACTAATTATATTCTTTGGTCAAGGACTTTTGGTCAAGTCCCAAATATAGGAAATTATCACCAAAGTCTTCTTCCCACAGGACATAATACCATGATAAGGGTCACTTTTCAAAGCTCCAATGGGCATAAATTATCATTTTACTCATTAGGGTGTTTCAGTGAAAGCTAAGATTCTTGGAACTCACTGCCCTGATTCAGAACTAAAGTGTTTCATTATTATGGGATATGTATTTGTTCCCAGGACAATCAATTTAAAGACATAAAAGGATCCTAAAATGAATGGTTATGTTAAGTTCTTTCAAAAAATAAAACTATTAAAATGATAGCCGGTAAGTGAATTTTATCAATGAATATTATAAAATTTAATTAAATAATGAATGATATGTATAAGTCTAGGTTGTCCCCATAGTTTTAGAACTGTTTTAAGCTATTAATATGAATACTTCATTAAGACTTTGGGGACATGTAAAAAAAATAAAATATTCATTTTTGTAAGTCAATTTACTGTATGCAACAAAATCTGTTTTGTCCCACTTAATGATATTCTGATGTTGCCTATGTATTCTATGTTAATAGAAATTCTTGTAGAATATTACTTTTTTTCATTATTCTTCACATGGTTAACGTACTCATTTTTCTCTCTGAATCCCTGATGCTTAGCAGAGGAGAAGCAATATAGTATAATATATATACTCTTACTGAGTTTCAGTTTTCTCATCTGTAAAAAGTGATTGGACTAAATGGTTCCTAAATCCCTTCATATACATACATATATACATATATATATATGTAAATATATAATGTTTGTGTGTATATAGAGACCACTATATTAGGCTCTACTAATGTGAAAGATATTCAAAATTAAATATCCTTTTTAACAAAGAGTATACTAACATGAGAGGCAGTTGAGTAGCACAGTGAATAGAGCTCTAAGCCTGTAGCATACAATATTTAGTATACTATAAGATGACTTTTTTGTCTCCATATAACTGAAGGTGATGGTGTATGCACATATAAATGTGTATGTATGTGTGTATAGGTATATATGTATATGTACATACATAATAAAGAATTCATAAGTGTTTTGAATTAAATTCACTTTATTAACAGGTTGCTACATAGAGACCTCTTGGTGGAAAATATGGCTTCCAATTCTTTTCCAACCTAGCCCTCTCTAATAATCAAATAAATAAATAAATAAATGGGCTGTACTCTGACCTTTCATATATAGAAATCAAGTATTTGGAATATCTACAAATCAAGAGTTTCCCTTATGAAAATAGTACATTGAGTCATGTTCAAATTCTTCAGGTCAAACCTTTCACTTGTGAAGTGTGACCATTTGTAATTTGCATATTCATGGGACATCTGAAAGTGACTGTGCTTTTAACATGGAACATGTGACTTTGCATGTTATTTTCTGGATGGAAGTTTGAATGTAGCACAGTATAAAATGATTTTTTTTCTCCATTGAACTGAAGATAATAGACTTAAAATTCTGGGTTTTCCCATTCCAGCAAGGATGATCTTAATAAAAGTGATCAAAATAATGACAATCAACAATGAATCAGTGGAATATTGTATAGCACACAATGAAAGCCCTAAATTTGAGTGGTAGAGGAATCAGAGGATCCTAGATTGATAAGTGGCCCATTAAATAACTTTGAGTGGCTATAAGAAATGCTTTTTTCAGACCTTTATCTGAAAAGACTATTTGTTTTCTCATTTTTGTTCACAGATGTTTTATTCAGGAGTCAGGAGGACTTGACTTCAAATCTGATCTCTGACATTTATTAGCTGTGTGATCTGAGCAAGTCACATAATCCTTATTACCTAAAAAAAAAAAAAGAGGATACTGAATTGAGGGTTTTTTAATAAATCCTCACTTAGAATGAACATTGAACACTTTTTTTTAATCAATAAAAACTCAGATTGCCTTTCTTGACAAGTCTTCAGAGTTAGCATGGACCTCTGAGCATAGATAAGAGTCCAGAAATCATCTACCTCCTCATTGTATAGATAAGGAGACTGAGATTCAAACAAATTAAATGACTCAGCACAATCTCAGATCAGATAGTAAGTGGCAAGGTCTGGGATTCAAATCCAAGTCTCTTGAATTATCTGGTCACAAAAGAACCTTTGCTTGTATTCAGCCATTTCATTCACTCTGTGACAACATTTGGAGTTTAATTGGTAATGGTACTGGAGAGATTTGCAATTTCCTTCTCCAGTGTATTTTACAGATGAGGGGAATAAGGCAAAGAAGGTTAAGTAACTTGACCAAAGTAACACAGTGTCTCACAAAAAGTAAGTGGAAAAACTTGGGATGGATTCAAACCTAAATTTTTTGTGTTGTATCATCTCAAGAATAATCATTAGGTTATTCTATCTATAAACAGGAACTCATTTTTGAATCATTGACTTCCTCATCAGTATGGACATGGGGTTTTAAAGTTGCATTGAGTATTAATTGATACTATATGTAAGTTTGAAAGAAAATGTTTACCATTTTACCTCTTCTACTCTGAATGAGCAATGTGCCCGTCAGGTTTTTTTCACATTTGCAAAACTAAGACACTATCATGAGACCCCTCTTTAATAAGGTTCTGGTAAATGATTACTGAATAGTATAGTAAATGCCTTTGAACTAGAACAGCAATACCATTTGCTAATTAAAATAAAATTTACAGAAGCTTATCAGTAGGAGATGGGTTAATACAAGCTTTTAGTTTATTGATATCTTTCAGGCTGTATTAAGCACTTGTTCTTAAATATTACCTTTATATAACTTCTATCACACTTCATGTGGGAGATTAAGGGAAGATCATCAATATATTCATGCCAAAGAATTTAGCTTTTCCTATTGCTTTATTCTTTTTATTCTAAATTATGTGAATTTATGTTTATGATTTCCCAAATTATCACTGATTGTCAGCAACCTTTTCTCTGTCTTCACTCAGCTCGTTAATTGAGACTTTTTTTCTAATAATGGAAGACTTTCTTTTTGAGGTTTATGAGTCTTCTTTGAAGAAGGGAGAGATGTTATCAACCACTTTCCTGACAACTCTGATATGTTCAAATTTCTTTGGATAAAGCATTGGCCTTATCATCTCTTGTTTTTTTTTTTTTTTTTTTTTTTTTTTTTTTTTTTTTACTTTCTCTAGAGCCTTCCAGAAGCAACTTTTTCTTACCTTACCAGTTTGTAGCCTTAAAAATTCTTACTTGGAATTGATAGTATGTTCTAGGCAATGAAAACTCAGGTTGTATTTGCTGCCAAACTTCAGACTTAGCATGTGCCATACTATTCCTGGAAGACTTGATACACAATGCCCTACCATTGCTCAGAGATAATCTAGCCTGCACTGTCAAAACATATGTCAGGATATCCCATTCTCCTCAGGGGCTCAGTGTAATGTTATGGAACCATATGGAGTCTATTTTCATTCTGGGATATTTGGAGGCAACGTAATGTAGAATAAAAAGCCCTGACACATATTAGGGCACATCTATTAAAAGAATCCTTTAGAGCACAATTTTATGTGCCATAATATATTTCAAGTCTCTTAAATAAATATTTTTTGATTTAAGATTTTTTTTCTCCTCCCAACTACAATACAATTCACACACATACACATTCAATATCTCTCCTTCATCACCATTCTAAATTGCCCAGATTTAGCATTCTTTGGATTACACCAAAATATGGAATCTAAAAAGTGTTTCCCTTTAGACTGCTAAATCAGAAAATTCCCTTTTGCTCAGCAAATGGAAGAAGGAATGAGATACCTTTGTCTTAGGTATTTGAAGATTACTTAGCAATTTTTCTATCAACAAAGCTTTAGATTTTTTTAGTAATTGAATAATCTTTAAGTATTTTACAGAATATTAAAGCAAGAGGAAATGCTTATAGCAACAAAAGACAACAATTAGATTGCAAATTTTTCTTTAAACTTTGGCCACTTACAACTTGAGAAGAATCTATTAAGAACAGAGCTTTCAAAATGAAGCTTAAGAAGCTGTTGATTTCTTCCAAAATTGAAATAAATACTCCCAAAATTTTCAGGAAAAGAATGACTCAAATTATCCTCCCCCCTCCTGCCTTCCCCATACAAAAAGTGTTGTGGGATGGGGAGTGGCGTTGGAAGGAATGGAGAGTTGAACAGAACATCTGTGAACAAAAATGAAAAGACAAATGGTCTTTTCAGATAAAGGTCTGAAAAAGCATCTTTTATAGCCACTCAAACAGAATGCTATTACATGCATTACCATGGTCAAGAAGATCACCAACAATACTTCCATAATGGTCCTTTATTTTAACACATTCTATTTTTGCACATGGAATTATGAATTCAACACATTCATTCAGATTTCATCATGTAATTATTTGCATAAATATCTTTTGACACAGATTTAATGTACTTTTCCATGTTGAATTTAAATTTGAACTATAAAATACAATCTAGCAATCTCAAGATAGATATTATTAATAGGACCAGTTAAAGTATTCTCTACCCCTCTCCTTTTAAAATATACCAAAAGGATTTAGCCTTTTAGGAAATGGAACATTCTGTTATATCAAGTATGTTTGTTGCTGGCAAAGAAGTAACTTATATTCCAAGAAAGGACTTCCTGTATTTTGAAACAATTAGTTGATTTGTGCATATGAGCCCCATAATCCTTCAGGTACTTTGATGGATTTTCCTAGAGATTCAGGTTTGTAGGGAAATCTTAAATAGTCAGTTCCAAAGTAATTTGGGCTAGACCAGATCAAGGAAAAAAACAATGTAACAAAGTTAAAATAAATATTATGGATTATGGCATTGGGGGTGGTAAATTGAATGTCTTCCTTTATGAGGAAAGTTTTTACATATCATCAAAATTTTTATTCATTTTAAATGCTTTAAGAATTTCCAGTGACTTACATTATTATTATTATTATTTCATACAGAATATTTTTTCTTTTTTATTAATTCAATTTCACTTTATTTTCAGTTCCAAAATTTCTTTCTCCCTATCTCCCCTCCATGATTCACTGAGAAGACAACATAAAATAAAATAAACCCATTACATATATATATGTGTGTGTATATATATATATATATATATAATCATGCAAAACAATTTTCCATATTAACTATGGTCCAAAGAAGTAGAAGAAAATATGATTTAATTTGGACTCAATTCGTCAGTTCTCTCTCTGTAGGTAAATAACGTGTTTTATAAATCCTTGGAATTGTGATTGGTCACTGTGTTACTCAGAGTTACTAAATCTTTCAAAGTTAATTATCTTTACAATATTGATGTTTCTATATAAATTGTTTTCCAGCTTTGCTCACTTTATTGTGTATCAGTTCATTCAAGTCTTCCCAGACTTTTTTAAAAATCAGACCCCTTATCATTTCTTATAGTACACTAGTATTCTATCACATTTATATACCATAACTTATTCAGCCATTCCCCAATTGATATGTATCATATCAGTTTTCAGTTCTTTGCCACTACAAAAAGAACTGCTATAAATATTTCTGTACATCTGAGTCTCAGTTTGTGTCATTTTCCTCATAAGTTAGAGAAGGAAATGACAAACTTCTCTAATATCTTTGCCAAGAAAACCTTAAATTGGGTCATCAAGAGTCAAACATAACCAAATAGCAATAACATTAAAAATCTAAGATGATTTCTTGTTAGCTCATATAATAGTGAAGAGTAATGGAGGAAAATATGAGTCTTTGGAAAACTTGGTGTAGACCAAAATCAAGCCTGACATGTCCAGGACCATTTTTTAATGAAACTAGAAAGAGGACAACAAAGAGAGGGAAAAGGGAGCAGATCTGTCAGCATTTCCATGCCATAATAGTTTCACCCTTGTGGCACTGTTATTTTTAGACTATAGGGCCTCTGTGAGTAGATTAAAACTAGATGTGGAAATAGCACCTAAGAAGATAAAGTCAAAAAGAGCATCTCAACCAAATCAAGCACACACAGAAGAACTCCATATTGAAAGAGAAATAAATTTTTATGATACCTGGGAGAAAACCTACAAACTCTCAGGAGGAGAATCACAGAATTTTGAAAGTTGGAAAGGCCCTTAGCACCTGTATCATCCAAACCACAAGTGAAAGGCAGACCTCCTGTGATATACCAAACAAGTGGTCATCTAGATTCTGATTATCTCCATTAAGGAAGAACCCATTGCTTCTGAAAGTAGTCCATTCAAATTTTTGAACATCTTTAATTGTTAGAAAATTATGGGAGAACTTTGACAAACTTAAATTTTCCTCTTTGTAACTTCTATTCGTTTCTCATTACTCCTTTTTAATGAAATAAGACAAGTCAAATCCCTTTCCACACAATAGCTGAAATATTTGAAAATTGTTGACACGCATAGTCTTCTCCTCTCCTGGCCAAACATTCCCAGTTCTTTCATTCAATATGCATATGACATGAATCTGAGGCTCTTGTAGTTGCCCGAGCTGGACATTCTCAAGTTCTCCTTGATAATCCTTTTTGAATTATGGCATTCCAAACTGAACACAAAATTCCCGCTACTATTGGGTCAAGGCAAAATACAGAGGGGCCATCATTTTCTCTCTCTTTTCCTGGAAATCAAATCAAATTTTTCATTGTAGCTCAAGATCATATTAACATTTTTGCTTGCTGCATTACATTGTTTATTATGCTGAGTTTGAAGTCTACTATAACTTCATATTTTCAGGCAAATTACTATTTAGTCATGCCTTCTCTCCATTCTTAATGATTTTGAACCCATTTGAGACAACATTTTATTCTAGATGATTTTAATTTTATTAGATTCAATACAATACTCTGACCTTATTTGTTCCTGATTCTGGCATTCACTGTGCTAGCTATCCCCATTCCCAATTTAATGTCACCTAAAATTTAATTTTCTTTTTCAGCAATTCTGCCCCTTAAAGAATGAAATGATCATCAATATAAGCCATGGAGTTACTGACTACTCAGCTTTTAATAATAGAGGCATTCCAAATGTGTGGAGAAGTGAAGTCCTCCATGAATATTATCTATTTCCAAAATTCCTCATCTATTTTTTTCTGTCCAGAAATGACTAGAAAAAGAGCATGGCAGTTTGAAAACTGGAAAAGAATCAAGAAAAGACATTAATAATTATTGAATCATAAAACTATTATCTCCTTTCTATGAACTATTTATGAAAATAATCTACACATTTCCTTAGGGTATTCTTGATGAAACTATAAGAAATGAACAGACTTTCAGAAACAGTATTCTGTGGCAGATCCACAGTCACAAATTGAATGAAAGATTTAAAGAATGCAATATATTGCTATGTTCTTGTTTGCTAATACCAAAAAGGCATGTAGCTAAACAGAACAGATGTTAGTTTTAAAAGTTCTTCTCCAGCAAGAGTTTTGCTTTTTTTTTTTCCTATTCATCACCTACACCTTAAAAACCATGGGAACTTTCCATCTGATTTACATTTGAAACTTTCTATAACTGCTTGTACCCTCATTAGATTGTAAGTCCTTGAGAGCATGTATTATCTAATTTTCTATTTGTATTTTAATACCTAGTACAAAGTTTTGCACATAGTAAACACTTAATAAATGCCTTCTTTCTACATTTATGCATGCATATGTTAAGATTTTTTGGTAGTTACAATCACAGACATAATTATTCAATAATACCACCATTGTCATGAAAATTTTCTCTTAGAGAATCCAAATGAAGGGGAAATCCCATCAATGTTAAGATCTTCCAGATACTTCCAATAGATGCAGATAATATGTATATCAAGTATTAACTTCCTTGGTGACAACATAACCATTCAAAATAGAAATTTCTAATTATCCAGACTGGAAGAAAGGATCAAGAATACATTTTCCCAAGGCCTGCATAGGAATAAGCAGACTCTGCTTTGAGTGCCACTGGCTTTCTCTAGGAATATGTTCAACTACCTGAGTTACACCTACCCCATTTATACCCACTGCCATTGAAATGCTTCTCTCTGTATTGAATAAAAGATGAAATGACTGAGGAAACAAAGGCTCAAGTTTCCTAGCATTTCAATTTATTAAGCAATGGATGATGATTGCTCACAAACTGGAAAGAGGTCTCCTCAGCTTTGGTACCAGACCCAGAATACAAGGGGAGACTTAAGTTATGTTGTAGCTCAGGCCTTCAGAAGGTTTGGGAACTATGGCCCATGATTCTACCTCTAGATATAACAAGGTGCATCCATCCAATCTATCCTATCTGACTCCCAAGGACATAATATGCAATTTATAAATTTTAAACAGGCACTAATGATCTATAAGTGAACTGGGTTCACACTTGAAAAAGAGAAAGAATAGATCACGTTACTGAAACCGCACTTTCAGTAAGATCTCTAACACAGACATACATATTTTTAACTACTACTTATCACCTCAAAACAAGGAAAATCTAGATTCAAGTCCACTTCTAATAGGTATCAATTATATGATGCTAGGAACTTATTTAATCTCTCCTAGGCAACTGACTGAATCTGTAAGTTGCAAAGAAAGTGCTGATCTGTGTTTCTAATTATCCAGACTAGGAGAAAAGATCAAGAATACATTTTCCCCAATATTCCATAGAAGATTTCCAAAGAAGCAGACTCTTCCTTGAGTGCCACAGGCTTTCTCTAGGAGTATGTTGAGGTACCTGATTACATCTATCCCAATCATAACCAATGTGACTGAAATCTTTCTCTCAGGGCTGTGTTGGGTGAAAGATGAAATGACTGAGGAAATAAAGGTTCAAGTTTCCAAGTTTTTTTCAATGTTGCCATAAAGCAAAGATGTTTCAATTACCTTCTAAGATTCCAAAGTGCAAGCGAGCCAAAAAGAAGTGGAGAAATATTTGGGAGGCAATAATATATGTGATGAATGGCATAGAGATGATGTGTAGAAAAATAAGCAAAAGAGGGACAGCTATGTCTCAGGAGTAAAGAATGATGTATGGCAGCACACGGGCTGCATTGGTGCCTTTAGGATGCTAACAGATTGTAGATTTAGAAATGAAAGTGATAACTGTCATTTAGCTCAATTGCTTCATGTTATAGAAGGGGAATGAGAATCAGAGAGGCTAAATGACTTGCCCCACATTATACAGGTAGAAAATGACAGAGCCAGGTCCTCCATTATTGAATCTAATGTTTTTTTCTTCTACACTACATTGGGTCAAGTCTTTACATAAATTGGATAGGAATTTTGGGAAGGTCATAGATGGAATGGAACAACTGAATAAGGTGAGTATAGGTTGTCATCTACAATATGGGAGGGGATAGATATGAATAATGTCATTGATTCTTTGAAAAATTTGACTTATACATCAATTAATATTCTAATTAATAACAAGATTGTAATCTTATTTCTGATTTCCTCTTTTTCAGTTGTTCATAATAATTTATTTGACAGTATCAAGCAGAAGGAGAATGCATATGCTACACTTTTATTCTAATGACTTTCCATTAGTTGCTCTTAGTGTTCCTCTAATTAATCTTTGGTTATTATCACCATAAGAGAAAAAGATGCATTCAATTAAACTTCTATCATTCATATTGGAAAAAATGAGATGAATTCCATTAAGAATGGCTATGTAAGAATAGCATTTATTCTTCAGGACAATTTAGGCAAATCATCCTGTGACTTTTGATATGAGAAAAATTTTGCTATCTAGAACTTGAGTGTATATGGTAATTTAAATTATTACAATCTATTTGGGATATATAGTTTCTAGGGCAGGAATGTCTAATGACTGTAGGATGTCTAGTGAATAATTTTAATTGTTTTGTTCAACTAATTTCAAACAGCTTCAGACAATTTAATTAACTCTTTCAATATAGCAAATACTAGTCTACTTTTAAAAATTATAAACTTTAATTTAATCATATATTATTTGAGATTTTAAGTATTTAAAATAGACATCAGTCACTATCTTCTCTTTGGTACAGATCACATTATTGAGGGTATAACTAACCTCATATTTCAAAAGGGGATATATTAAATTTCTTGAAAAATCATGTCAGGAACATGATATTGTAAATAGAATAGCATAAAATTTCAGTTAATTTTTATTTTAAGCAATTCTTCAATTTCTAAAAAGTTATCTGGAAATTTATCTGGAACAGCCCTTTGAATTTTGTATATTGAATTTCATAAACTTATTAAAAACAATCATCCCCATTTTGTCATTTTTTAAAACTGGTAAACCAATAGAGAAAGAGAAAAGAAAAAAATGAAGTGGGAATTTGCAGAAATACCTATTAGCTGTGTGTCCCTGGACAAGGGACTTGGCCACTTAAGCTCAATTTCCTTTGCAGAAAATGAGATAATAATAACTAACACTTTACCAGGTTGTTTTATGAATTAAATGAGATATTTGTAAACTACTATTAACATCCGATTATTAGAATGTTGCATTAAGTTTCTCAATGTGCAATGATCTACTTATAGTAACCTCACTAGTGCTGAATATGAGCATAATTTAGAGAGATACAATGGTGTAGTTATTTTTATTTGTTTTTAAGCAGCAAGAAGGGAGACAAGAGAAATGTTGGATCAAATACTGACACTTATTGTTACCCTATAAACCTTAGTTTCCTCATGTGTAAAATGGGGATAAAAATGCCAATCCACCTCACAGGGTTATGAGAGTTGAATACAATAATTATATAAAGGACTTTGTAAAATTTAAAGAGCTAAACACATTTCATCTGAGGTGTTTCATTAGCATTAAACACTCTGTCATATCCAACTTCATTCTTTACCTTAAAAAAAAAGTCTTTGATTACAATACAATCAATTTACTTTTTTTTTTACAGATTCTAATCTCTTAATTTAATGAGCTGAGTTTTCTTGAATTAGGATAACATTTTAAGTTGGCCAACTTTGATTCTCTGTCATCATTTAACCTCCAGCAAATATAATCTGAAATATATTTCTGCATAAATGTAATAGTATAATTTATCAAGTAGGCAATAATTTGGATATTTTGAACACTTCACTTAAAATTAATGTGCATTTCTAAAAGTCATTTGTTTTTGCAAAGTATATAGTTTTTTAAATAATTATTAGAAGCTAAGGGGGATTTTTACCATTTTATATAAATATATCATGAAAAGCAATCATACATAGTAGTTATAGTAATAACTGAATCATGCCTTAAAGTGACTTTTGCATTCTATATTTGGAATTAATTCATTCTTTTTCATTTATCTTGAATTTGTTCCCATGAAGTCCATTCATTTTTCTCATTGAAGAGAGATTAAGGCATTTAAGCTCAGGTGAAATGATGCAAAGAAACAAACAGAATTGAAAAGTCCTTGATGAAATAGTGTTGTGTACTAGTTTCTTTCATCTAAATAGATATTTATTTATTCATACAGTGCCTAAGGAATAAGATAATCATTCCATATTAAAATTTATCTTACAAGGATGCAAAGCCAGGCTTTATAAAACATTAGTAAATAAAATGGTTTCCGAAAAAGAAGGATTGAGAAAAATCAACATTTTTATCAAAAAATGATTAACTTTTAAAAAAATAAAATAATTTTAATTAAGTATCAAGTATTTATTAAGTGCCTATAGTATGTCAGGTGCTATCCTAGATTCTAGGGATATAACAACAAAAGAAACAGTCTCTGCCTTAAGGAGTTTACATGCCAATATTTTTCATCATGAAAAGGATAAACCCAATATAAGTACATATGTATAGTATGTTTAAAAACAATTTCCTTGAGATGGAAATTATTGTTATATGAATAAATTATAAAAATTTTAGTTACTAAAAATAATTCAAATACATTAAGAAGATTTCCTGTGCTTTTCCTGTGATAAACCATTTGACAGAAAAGCATACTGAAAGTAAAAAAAATATAACCTACTTTACAAACATGTAGTACTATGATTAATATGAGTTTAATAATTGCTTTCAGTGATATCTACACTATGTTTTGAACTTGGAATAAAATCTGAACTAGAAACTGGTTAACCAGTTTCTATTCTAATTTTCCCATAAATGAATTTAGGAATTAGAAGAGAGATGTAAAATAGAAAAGCCTGCAACAAAAAGGAGTCTTTTCCTAGAATTAAAATTAAAATCCAAAATTTTATCAATGAGATAATGGACATGTGTATGCAGAATGCTTTTTTCATAGCTGCTCAGTCCATATTCCTAGCCAACTCTTTTCATTTTCTATTTTCCTGCTATCTTCTAATTATGTTATTTCCTGTGGAACACCCATATTAGAAGATAAACTAAATAGTGAAAATGAAAGAAAATCACTCCTAGACTGTATCTATATAATGCAAAATAAATAAATAAATAAATAAATAAATAAATAAATAAATAAATAAATGACATTTTCATAGGGTAAGAGAAATTAGACATACCAATTAATTAGCAGATTGCTAAATATACTGAACAGTTGAAATAAACAATTCTAGCTTTGTGTTGGAGATATATCTTTATTTGCTATTAAAACATTTGAAGGAAATAGAACTATCTTTTTTGAGATACCCATAAATTGAAATCATGATGCTATATCTTACCTCCATGACACAGAAAAGGAGAACATGAGAGCATCTACTAGATTCAATGTTCCTTCTGTGGTTCTTTCAGAAATTTTGCAAGATAGCACAGTACTTAGATTTCATGAGTGTACTCTTTAAAAAAAAACAGTTATCCAGTTTGGGATAAAAATTTAAAGGAAATCAAATCCACTTCTGATTTTCAATAATAAGAAATTTCACTAGGTTCACATTAACTAAATTCAAGGCTCTTGATCGGTAACTAGTTTCTGTCAACATACAAAATAGAGAATCAACACTCAGTTTAAAATATATTTGCCCAATTTTTTCAAGAAAAATATGAGTTAGAGGTTTTTTCATTTTTCTAAATTTGTGGGAGGAAAGGTGACATAACTTTAGTCTTTGGGACATAGCATTAACTGAGCTCCCTCTCATTTGCAAATACTTTAAAAATAAGGAGAAGTGTGCATTACCAAAGAAACTGAGAGTCTAAGTAACTTGTTTTAGTTGAGAAGTGCAAAAAGGCTACTTTCGGATATGCTTTTGCTTTCATTGGGGAAAGAAATTGTGTTTCAAAAAGATAATTTTATAGTTTGATTTCTTTTTTATAGTTTGATTTCTAAGCCCTAGATTAAAAAAATAAAATAAAATAAGTCATGTTCCTTTTTTTACAAGCAACTTAGCAATAACTACAAAGACCTACCTTTGAATTAGATCAATTTTTGAAGTCTGACAGTTCCTTATAAGTCACTAAAGAGGGAAAAAAGAAATTAGTCTAGGCATCTGCTACTAGAAATACTCTGGAATGCCAATAAAATTGTCACTGTGTTTCTGGAAAGCTATATAAAGCATTTTTATCAATGGGATAATTTTAAAGGCAATTGGAAGATTTAAAACTTAATAGAAACTTACCTTAATATTTTTGGAATATTAATTTTTTAGTAATTAGAATTATTATACTCTTGTTTATATACTTTGTAAGTTCATTTGGCTATATAATGAATTCTCATGGAGGACAGTAGTCCTGCTTAATGTTATTTATTGTCCAAATAGTACAGAAAGATACAAGTACTATGGGAAGACTATAGTACAAATAAAAAAGATATGAGTTGACCACTCCTTAAATTCAAAAAAGTTGTACCTCCATGTCTGTTAATAAGTGGGCTTGGCTTTTTTTTTGGGGGGGGGGGGAAATTGCTCATCCTGAGAGACAGCAACAAGACAAAGTACAGTATAATGGATATATTAGTGTTCTGACACATACTGATTGTGTGATACAAAACAAGACACACCAAATACTTGGATGACTTGGATTTGTTTCCATTCGCTTATACTCTCCTTAGTGTAATCAACCCTCTATAAAAAACAGAAAAATCTAACCTGTCTATCCTGATAATAATTTGTGTTTCTCTAGTATATTAAAGGCTTCCAATTATCTGACCCCATAACAACCTTATAAAGTGGTTATTGCAAGTATTATTATGCTAATTTTTTTACAATGAACCAATTGAAGTTTAGAAATGTGAATTGACATCCAGAGTAAGTGGCAGAACCTAGAATTAAACCTAAGATTCCCAACACTGTATAATAGACCACCTTGCTACTATCTTCCTAGGAAAAAATAATAACATAAGCCAGATAGCATGGATAACTTTATTTGGGAAGTCTTTAATGGGAAAATAAAAGGTTCAAGTATCACCTTGTAGATTTAAATATCATTGTTAAATGGAACAACCCTGGAATGCAGAAGTGTGTCCACTAATTCTGTGTTCACCATTCTTTCATATTTTTTATTTCAGACATTTCAGCAGTCTTCTCTGCAACATAAATCAAAGAAGAAAAACAAAGGTAAGAAATGAAAATTGCACACAAATCCTCTGTATTTATCGAGTACTTACATTGTGCATGGCTCTCTGTACTGAGCATCATATGTACTAAGCTGTTATTATTGTTGTTATTCAGTTGCTTAGTTTCTTCATTGACTCTATTGACCACAGCATGCCAGGATCTTCTGTCCTTCATTATCTCCCTTGTCCAGCTTGATAGAATTAAAATGCTGTCATTGTACGAAAAACTAGTCTTTCTAATTTAGTCAGAGGTTTTCTTTGAAATTGTTTTCTAATATTTAAGGAATGGAAAGATGTGTATTAAGAGGACCTAAGCTCAGAAACACCTCTGCCACCTGTGAAATCTCTCTGGGCTCAGTTCCTCCATCTGTAAAATGAGAGTATGTCAGAGACTTTCTAAAAGCCCTTTTACCTCTTAACTTATGATTCTATGACTCTAGCTAACAGAGCCACAAGTGCCAAAGCTGTTTATCAATTAACAAGCATTTAAGGTGCTATCCTAGGTTCTGAAATTAGTATTACTTTTATCAGAATTCATAATCCCGAGCATAAATGGGATAGCAAATTCCATTAGTAGTGAATGAGAGCTGGAAAATATTATATAAGTATGTGGCCTTTGTATAAGCAAAAATACCCAACTAAGAACCCAAACTTAAACCTTTTTGTGTTCTATAGGTTTCTCTCAGTTTTGTAATGAATAACTTTTAAAAATAGTGTTATATATTGATGTCTTTAGGTCCAATTGCAGGCAAGAGCAAACGACGAATTTCTTGTAAAGATCTTGGCCGTGGTGACTGTGAGGGCTGGCTTTGGAAAAAGAAAGATGCCAAGAGCTATTTTTCACAGAAATGGAAAAAATATTGGTTTGTTTTAAAGGATACATCCCTGTATTGGTATATTAATGAAGAGGTAAGCCATAAACATATTTCATTTTCTGATGTATTTAATGCTCTTAGGAAACTATCCAGAACATACAATGTATTTTTGAAACATATAATCATATGAAGATCATTTTGCAAGACTTTTGTTAGTCATCTTTCTACCTGCACTCTTTAACTAGGCATTTTTGTGGACTCAAAGATGATATTTGCTTTATTTTAATACAGCAAGTAAATCTCCTTGAGTACAATGAAATATAGTAGTACACTCTCTAAATATAACTAAAAATATCAAACTAACTCAAGCAGAAGCTTGACTAAAAGGATTATTATTCATGAAAATATGAGACCATATTAAAAATGTTGCCTTTGCTCAAGGTTTTGTTTGCTTTCCTTTATGAATTTTCATTTCAAATTTTAAATACCTGAATCCCTTGGATTCATTTCAGTTCATCAGAAAAGTTGCTCTTGGAAATCTGTAAGAAGCTAGATTGGTCCCCAATATCCTGCCTAGTTGAGGGAAAAGAACAAACTAACAAAATTTTAAAATCATAATGTTGGAATCATCAAGCAAACATTTATTATGCTAGACATTAGAGATGTAAATGCAAAATTGCAAGGAAACTGTATCATTTTTATTATTTTATAGCTTAGATATGCAGTTCTTCTGGATTCATTTTAACAATAGTCTTACTAGGCTAATACTTGGCAAAAATGTTTTGCTGGAATAAAATTTTCCTTTTAACCACATATTTACAAATGTCACCTTCTGGAGTAACAAAGACGAATATGCTACATTATTATGAAATTGTGACACTAGCCAGGAAGAATATCTTTCTTTAGATATTTCTCAGTCTCTACATTGGCTTTCACTTTTCTGCCATAATCATATACTTGTTTATATTTTTCAGGCAGAATTTCTCTTAAATGGAATAATTACATCAATGAATTCTATTTGCATTATTTGTTTCTCAAACAGTAAAATGTTTGTTATCCTGGCTAGGTAAATTTTTATGGCTCTTATGGTCATCCTTCTAAAATCCTTGTTTTAATATCAACAACTAATTATAATTATTGTTGTTGTTGTTTTTTGGCAAGGCAATTAGTGTTGTGACTTGCCCAGGATTGCACAACTAGCAAGCATCAATTGTCTGAGGCCAGATTGAATTGTCCTGACTTCAAAGGTGGTGCTCTTTTCACTGCACCATCTAGCTGCTCCTAATGTAATATTGTTAAGCCATTGGTCAGATCATATTTGAAAGCTAATGATCAGCTTATAATTTAACAATGTGATTATTTCATAATATTGTGTCATACAATAAATATTAGGACAGCTAGGTGTTGCAAAGTGGATAGAGTGCTAGTCCTGGAGTCAGGAAAACTCATCTTCCTGAGTTCAAATCTGCCTAAGACATTTACTAGCTGGGTAAGTCATCTAACTCTGTTTACTTCAGTATCCTCATTTGTAAAAATGATCTGGAGAAGAAAATGGCAAGCCACTTTAGTATTTTTGCCAAGAAAACCCTAAATGGAATTATAAAAAGTCAGACATGACTGAAAAAATGAATGAACAATACTAATAATATTATAATATATGCCATCAAAATTGGACAGTTCTTAGCACACTAAACACACATTTGTTCTTATCCCTTTGTCCTTTTCTCTATATCCTTCCCCTCTCTCTTTGACTATTGAGCTTGAAAATATCCAAATAGTTTTCCTTATCCTGGAAGCTTTCCCAATTTTAATACCAATAATAACCTTCCAGTCAAATTGAAGAAAAATTTAAGAACATAATGATAATCCCAAGTGGCATAAACAAACAAAGACAATAGTCACAAAGTTTTTATCTAAACTTAGATATTGTATAACTCATTTACCATAGCTTCCCATATTTTAGGAGAAAAATAAGCATTTATTAGTTTTTTTTTAAGTACAATTAAAAAACATTTTACATGTGGAAAGAGCGTGTGTTTACATGTGTTAAAGAGCAATATTAATTACATACTGTAGAGGGCTGCAAATAATGGGGGAACTCTGGGTAAGGCATAAGACCCTTCAGCCCAGAGGGAACCTGCTGACAATGTCTGGTTTGGCTCCCCATCTCTGATAATGATTCTTGGCCTTCCTGAGAAGTCAGAAAGGGTGTGACGACCTGTGTTCTACTTGAAACAAGGGATACTTACAACATACCATATACTCCAATCCAGATAATCAAAGAACTAATTAATCTCTATTAAAATATACAGGTATTCTGGAATATTAAAAAATGGTGATTTTGTGTATTTAATAAAATGTGATTCAGGTCTGTTGATTGCATTTTTCAGGAGCAGCATTTTATCTTCATTTTTTGTATATTGTATATTTGTATTGTCACATATTGTTTAAATAAACCAGAAATCAAAGTTGTTGGAAATTTTTAATATCTAAATCTTGATATGTAAATTAAGGAAAAATGTTCAGAATGCATCAATACTTCAGGTTCAACTTTTACCACTGAAGTACACTAAGGAGAAGACAAAATTGTCATTTCTAAAATATCAGTCTTGGCTCTGATTTAAAGAAATAAAATGAAAAGTCACTTTGATCCATCATTAGGAAAAAATTAGATGATTTAATTGTAAATTTTCTGTAGATGATGTACTAAAAATACTTTTTTTATTCTTTAGGATGAAAAAGCAGAAGGATTCATCAGTTTGCCTGAATTTAAAATTGATAGAGCCAGTGAATGTCGCAAGAAATAGTTAAGTGTCATTTTTATTTGTCTTTGCTCCCAGACTTGGATCATGATCATAGATACCCATAGACTTATATTCTTATAATAAGCAACTGCTGTTCTTCAGCTGTTTTCAGTCATTTCCAACTCATCATGATCCCATATGGGATTTTCTTTGCAAAGATACTGCAAAGGTTTTTTATTTCTTTTTCCATCTCATTTTACAATTGAGGCAAACAAGGAGAAGTGATTTTTTTCTGGGTCACATAACTACTAAGTGTCTAAGGCCAGATTTGAACTTAGGAAGAAAGTCTTCTAGACTTCAAGTCTGATATTCCATTCATTATGCCACCTAGAAGCCCCCAAATTGTGCTAGACTGAGTAACGTAAGTATATGTGGTCTAATCAGAGAAATAATGAGATGAATAGTTTTGTATATTTCTTTAAGACTTCCTTCCATGTGGCTCTGTCATTTTTCTTCTAAAACAGAAATGAAAAAAACATTCTTTTCATGTGAGCAGTAGTATTGCATATAATATAAATCTATTTTTAAAAAAGGCCTTCATTTTTTATGATCAGATGAGATCAAGAGGGTCAGGCCTTACTTCTGGCATTGACTCCTGTGTGCCTTGTGAGATAAGTCACTTAGTTTCTCCTTATCTCTCAGTTTCCATTTCTATAAAGTAAGAATAATCATAACAATCTCAGTTAATGTAATCTGAGCTGCATAGGCTCTTCCCTGGTTGAGGCTGATTTAATAAAGTCTTCTTGCTGTCTCTTCATTTGTTTCTATGATTTTATCTATCACAAAAATCCTAAAATCGTTTGGATTGTTTGGCCTTTCTTTATGTTCTGTTTTTTCCTATACTCCTGAATCCTTCTTTTTTCCTTATCTTCACTTACTATAGAAATAATTTTAAGGTTTAGCTAAATTGTGCAAAGTTACTCTTTATTTGCTCAAGCTTTTTTTTTTTCATTTTTGAGAACTCCATGGCATATCCAAAAAGGACTTTCAGTTAATCCACACAGATTAACAATTAGACAAAAGCTATTTTTAAAATGCCCACATGTATCTTTCAGGATGGAGTTTTCTTAAGGTAAATGGATAATATATAGATTGTTGATTCTGGAGTAAGGAAGACCTGAATTCAAATATCTTCTGTGATACTTGATATTTCTCTGATACTGGGCAAATCACATAATTGCTTAAGCAGCTTTTGAAGGCTTACTGATTCATATTTAGCTTCAGTCTAAGTTGATGGAAGTAGTTAGCATACTAGGAGTTGCCACATGCTTGTGAAATCACAAATCTTTTGTATATTGACATAGAATTCTATTTACATTTACACTCACTTCTCCCACTTAGAGAATTGATAAAATTTAATGACTAAGCTGATTTTTTGAAAGATTTTTTTTAAACTGGCCTTTCTGTTATTGATAGAAACAAGTATTCATATGGACACAATAGCAGTCTTAAAGCATATTAATGAATAGCAATTGTTTTGTGCCTGGAAATAAAATACATGTTATTTTACCTACTTTTATATTCTTTATCTTTCTTGCAGTGCATTCAAAGCTTGCCATCCTAAAATCAAAAGTTTTTACTTTGCTGCTGAACATCTGGATGATATGAACAGGTAAAAAAATGAACCAAATTTTACAAACTTTACAATCATATATTTTGCAGATACCCTGCATAGTTGTAGTGATGTTACAATAATGCTTAAGTATATTCAGTAGTAGAAGTATATCTAAGATCTAGAAAGATTGGTTTGATTAGTGTTCTTATTTTTCTCCCTTAATTGAATCCAATCATTATTCCACAGGATCATTGTTACATCTATTTTTAAGCATCTAATTTGGTTAGTTATCCAAATCAATATTAATCTAAATGTGAAAAAAATTTTAAAGTAGAGCTTTGTTATTAAAACTCAGTTGTGAAAGGAGATATACATCAATAGATATAATTATAGTATAGTTTGTAATATATATACAAGGATATAGCATATATATATAAAGTATTTATTATATGCTATGGTATATTATAGCATACTTTACACACATATGCACATACATACATACATCTGGAATTCTGAAAAACTGAAATGAAGTAGCATATATCTCAGATAATGTGTCTAAGAAAAGTCATTTCTTTCCCTTTCTTTCTATTGCTTAACACTCCAAATGGCTAATTTCAAAAAAATTTAAGATATAGATAATAGATAGATAGATGATAGATAGATAGATAGATAGATAGATAGATAGATAGATAGATAGATAGATAGATGTGTGTGTGTGTGTATATATATATATATATATATATATATATATATATATATATATATATATATATATATGATTTTACCTCCTCTTATCTTGTAGTAGAACCCTTGTCTCCAGGATTATCCTTCCCTAATCCATCTTCCCCTAATTTCACATAACTAAAAAATCAATAACCCTAAAGAACACTTTTAACCATGTTATTCCCTTACTCAAAATCTACTACAATGGCTCCCTCTCTCTTCTACAATGAAATACATAATTTTCCATTTAGTTTTTAAAATCTTTCACAATCTGGGATAAACCTAAGCATTCTAACTTATTGGACATTACACTCCTTTGTGAACTCATCATCCCAACCAAAATAGCCTGATCAATATTCTCTTTTCATTTCCCACTTCCATGATTTTATACTCATTTTGTTCCTCATACCTGCAAAGCCTTGTTCCTCAGCTCTACCTCTTAGAATCCTAGTTTCCTTCAAAATTCATCCAAAGCACCATATGCTACAGGAAAAATTATACGGATCTCTCTACCTCATGCCTTCCTTTCTCCCAATGCCTAGGGGTCTCACCCTAAAAATTACTTTGTATATATTTTGTACAAGATTTTCTTTATTCTTCTTCTGTCTTTGTATTGCCCATGCTTATTACAAAGTGTTTGTAATAAATGCTTGTTCAACTGAAGTAAATTGAATTGTGAGGATCTGATAAATCAAGGAAAACTTGGCCATATCCAACCATTAGATAATTCATGGGAAGATCTGCCCAGGTGATAAACAGCTTCCTAGATGGATGGATACCATAATGTGATTGATTTGGGTTTTTTGGTCCCCCTTCACTTCTCAAATACTCCTCTGCTCCATTTCTTTCTTTTGAGTAATGTTGATAATAGGTCAAATGCTTAGTTAAATCTGACAAAATTTCCTGCTAATTGACATAGATTGACCAGTATATACAAATAAATATGGACCCAAAACAAGAGAGAGAGAGAGAAAGAGATTATCCATATTAATTTTAGATAAAAGATTTGCTGTTACTTTATATTATTCATAACACATTTTGCCATCTTTTCCCTCCCAACTTTAAAAATACATAGATAATTTGTGTCCTTCCATAAATAATGTGATGTCACATAGATAAAATAAAGGAGATTAAATTTTAAAATGCTAATGCTTCTGGCTAGAATCGAATTTCTGGGCTTCTTTTCCCCCTAATGCAAGAAGATGGATGTTGTAGAAGAGTAGGAGGCAGATATAGAACCAGATGGTACATAAAATTTGATATAAAATGATTTGCCATTAATGAGAAAGCTGAGCTTTTTATGTGATCTACATCATCTTCTCTTGATTTATATGATTTGTTCATGAAAATGCTACTTGAAATGCCTTTTGAAAAACTGGACAGTTTTTTTTTGCACTCCCAATTTAAGCTTTTTCACAAAATGGAAATATTCATTCATTTGTACTAGTAAGGATCTTGCTGCTACTTTAGCTTTTAATTGTTCTGCCAGGCATGATTGAGCTGGCTGCTCACATAACATTGCCCACATATTGAGCTCACTGTCTTCAAGATAGATGTGAAAGGTTTGGCTCACATCATGAACAAACTGAAAAGTGAGTGAGCAATATCTATGAGTAACCCCTTCATCATAAAGTCACATACATGTGAAAATTGACTTTGTCCACAGAGGGAAGAAAATATGTATCCCTAGTAAATGAATTATGGATAGTTAAGGCCAGTTCAAAGGCATCCCCACCATCTTAGAAAGATAATAAATGACTTCCTGTTCCATGATTCATTCTAATCTGATATTTTTTATCTTAAATAAATGACATTAATTTTATACTTCTTTCCAAAAAAGTATTTGTCACTTACTCATAAAAGCCCTCCTCATTTTCCATGATCCTCTTCTTATCATTAGATCAAAAAGTGTACTGATTTTACTGTCCCTGTCCCCAGACAAAAATCCTAATATTTCAATTGTATCTGATTTGTGAGATGCTAAAATCAACCATCTTTTTTGTTATTTTCATTTTTACTTAAGAAATAGATCTAAGAAAACTATCCTGTATGAAAAAAAAAAACTTCTGCACACTTTAAATCTTTAAGGGCATTTTTAATATAAGCTTAGAAAAGAGGCAAAATAACTTTCAAAAGTTATATCTACTAGAATACTGAGTCTTTTCTTCTTAATTATAGTCTAGTCATGTTTTACCTTTTGTTCCCACTCATATCCTTGACAACTACTTTCGTTAGGGAAGCCTAATATGAGATAAGAGGTACAAATAGCAAGAAAGTACTGATGGGGCAAGTGCTTTCTTCTAACAGGTAGGTTTCTTTACCTTTACATAATAAATTGTTTGTGTGAGTTATATGCATATGATTTATAGGCACATACCTACATTCTCAAATATAAGAAATCTTTTCAGTATGTAAATCACAGAAACATTGAAACTCTTCTTTAGATTAAGATTTAATTGGAGTTTTAAAATATTTTCTTATTTGCTTTTTTATGAAAATATGATTATAGTATCTCAAGCCACATATAAAAGTGGATTATTCATCCAAAAACTTTATAACCTAGTTCTCCTGTCCTGATTCTTTCTTGTTTGAAGATGTTTTTGTCAAGAAAGATAAATCCTTTTTTTCATAAAGACTTTTCTTTATCTGCATCTTGTGAAAGATCCCCTCTTCATATAGTATGTCATCCTCTCAATGGGCAGTTATTAAGTACTTATTTTGTACTGAGCTAAAGGCTGAGAATGCAAGTAAGGGCAAAAACAATTTTTGTCCTCAAGAAGTTCACATTCTAATGGGGTGGGGGTAGTGAAGACAGCATTGAGATGAGTAAATATGAGATATATAAAAAATAAAGACACTACCAGCTGAAGGTATCTAGAAAGTCCTTCTAAAGTATGTGGATTTGAATTTAGTCTTTTTATTTTATTTCTTTCTGACAAGGCAAATAGAGTTAAGTTATTTGCCCAGGATTATACAACTAAGTAAGCATTCAATGTCTGAGGCTAGATTTTAACTCAGGTCCTCCTGATTCCAAAGGAGGTGCTCTATCCACTGTACCATCTAATTGCCTCTTGAATTTGAGCTTAGTCTTAAAGACTTAAAAGAAAACAGAAAAAAATAAAGATAGACCATTCCAAGAATACCTAAAGTAAAGGCATAAAGACAAAAGATGGATTGCTGTTCTTTAGGTATCACAAACACATAAGTGGAGCTAGCTCTAATAGTTCATAAAGGAAAATAAAGACTGTAGTGGTGTAAGGGGTGATTTTATAAAGAGTTTAAATGTCAAAAGAGAGGAGTCTATCAATATTTGATTCTGGAGATCATGGGCACCCACAGGAGATGAATAGTGGAGTAACATGGTCAGAACTATGCATCAGGAAAATCATCTTGGCAGATGATTGCTAAATGGTTCGGATTAGGGAAATAACATAAGGCACAGAGACCATGAATGGAGAAGAGAGGATATATAGGAAAATTGTTATGAAGGTAAAAACAAGAAAACTGAGAAACGGTTTGGATATAGGGTGAGAGTGTTTATACAGAGTAGAGGATGATACCAAGATTTTAAGACTTCATAACTGGGTGGATATCCTCAACAGCAATAGGGAAGTTTGGAGGAAGGGAGACTTGAATGCAAAGATAATTTTTCCTTTCGGCATGTTAAATTTGAAATACCTGCAGGATATCCAGTTAGAAATGTTTAAAATGCAGGTAATGATGTGTGATTATATCTCAGAAAAAATCTAGGATTAGCCATATAGATTTGGAAAATCATCTGCGTAGAGAAGTTCACCTACATAATTCTCTTAATTGCAGCAAGGGTATACAATGGACTTCAACTCAATAGCAATTCCATTCATATATTTTCTAAGAGGCTTTTTTTCATAAGCAGAGAAACTATATTACTTTTCAGAAAAATTCCATCTTATGAGTAATGGAAAAAATAATACATTCTTTGGTAGACCATTCAAGGAGTTTTAAAGATTTCTTATAGTTTTACATCTTTAGTGATTCTTGTAGAAAAAGATTTAAAAAACCTTTGAAATTCTTTGATTTCTAAAAGAACTCATTGTTTTTATAATACTCATAAAACAGAATTTCCTTGTAGAATTGTGTAACAAGTAGAAAAATATGAAGAAGCTGGAATAAAATAGTTTAAGTGTCTTTTTCTTCTTTATCCATAAAACTCTGAACCAGATATTCTCCAGAACATGTAAATATGTTATTTGCCTCATAAGTCATGGTGTGCCAGTTTTACTAGAGGTATATTTTCTATAACTCATCAGGAGATTAGTTGTCAGTTTCAAACTTCAATTATTTTTAAAAGTTTGTAGTTTGCATGTCTTATTGATACATGATAAAGAATTCTCTCATGTGTCTGTGTATTTTGTTTTTCAAATTTTGGTATTATGCCACTGAATTTGATCATCCTTTCTTATATCCTTTTCATCTTCTGCATTACTTCCCAAAACTGGGTGATGTAATATTCTTATACAGTTTCGTAGGATTTTATTTTGCTGTTCTAGGAAACTATAATTGTTACAATGTTGGAATATTATAGATACTTAATAAATCCTTGTCAACTAACAATGCAGTTTCTTTTTAAATTTCCTGTTCTTTCAAAATTATATAGGACCTAGATGACTATTACTCTTAAAACAAAAGGTTAAAGTACTTTCAAGATAATTTTATTTTTCAAAGATAGAACTCTACAATTATTTTCATGAGATAATCACCTGAACCCACGTTGCCACCTCTTGGCATAAAAGTTGAAAAATGGAAATAGTTTCAAAGAATGTTGTCTTCCACTTGTCAAAAAGGATAAATTTCTATCTCTTTATGTAGCACCAAATAAGTAAAAACAAAACAAAAAAAAAAACCCTCTTTGATGCAATTATTTCTATTAGTGTATTTAGATTATGTTATTCCAATAAACAACTCCAATTAAACTGAAATGGCATCTCTAAAATTACCCAACTTCTAAATTTTGATGTCATATAATAGCTTGGAATAAGAGTCCAAACTATTTCTGATTTGAAAGTAGATTTGGTAAATAAATCCAGATATACCAATAGGAGGTTGTCATGTTGCTTTAAAGACTTAGTGATTTGAGAAGCTGATGCATTGTGAGCACTTGGATAATGAACATACTGAAAGCCCCCATGGGGGTAAGGCTGCATTGCTTAGGCAGCTGACTGCATTTGACCATGGCAGTACTCCTAAAACACAAAAGAATAGCAAGAGTTTATTTTTAATTTATTTTGCTCAAGGAAATAGCTCTTCTGAATCTGAGCAGAGGTTATACATGTATGTGACCAAAAATCACAAACACTTTACATTTAAAGGAAAGGTTCAAATTTATCTCCATAATGACTTTTTTGCCTGTTCCATTAAATATAAATTTATTTCATCAAAACATATAACCATTTTTTTTGCTTGTTACACAGAGAACTTATTCTCTAACTGAAGAATTCTGAATCTTTTCCTCTTACCAAGCCAAATTAGATCTAAATAAGCTTATATTTTAGAAAATAATATTAGTTCTGAGCATGAAGAACAGATGAGATAATAGGCTTAATGAAGCTTTGATTATCCCAAAACCTTTATTTTACAGATATTACACATCTTCACTAAAGATGTTTTCATTGAAAACAGAACCTTTGATAGGAGAACAATTTGTACAGAGACAAAATGATCCTTGGAGATCATTGTAGAAAAATCATAGTATTGAAGAAAACATGCCATATGGAGAAGAATCTTTTCCATGTCTCCTTCAGTCCATTTACATTAATGTGTATTAAGCAATATGTAAGAAATTGTGTTATATCAGTACTGATAATTTTTTAAAAATATTTGTTCTTTCAGATGGCTAAATAGACTTAACATGCTAGCTGCTGGATATGCAGAAAGAGAAAGAATCAAGCAAGAACAAGGTAAAATTCTATTCATTTAACTATTTCATTTTACCTCCTTATCTTTAAGTTATTTTAGTGAGGGTGTGAGGGCAATTGAGGGCAATCTGATAAATATCCTGGATATATTAGGAAACTATCAGTTTCATGGTGCTTTTCTTCTCACATCTTACTCTCATGGTGGAGATAGGACATAGCCTTTTCAGAGTCTGCATTTTTATATATGTAAGTATATATGTAATTATTAAATAATGAAGCAGTATGGCATTGTGAATCAAGGGCCAACTCTGAAGTTGAAAAGACCTGAATTTAAATTCTATCTCTGAACTCTTCATACAGTGTGACCATGGGCAAATCATTTGAATCATCACTGCTCTAAAACTGTAAGTTACAAATGAGTTGTAAACTTTTATTTGCCGAGGAAGTTCCCATACTGATAGTCCCGATCACTATTAAAATCACAGATCTAGGCTTTAAAAAACAAGGCAATGACAATAATAAAGTAATAGCTGACATTTATATAGAATTTTAAGGTTTACAAAGAACTTTATATCCATTATTTTATTTGAACTTGCCAATTCTGTGGATAGGAACAGTTTGGTACAGAGCAAAATGCCAACACTGATGCTTACTATCTATGTTATCTTAAGTAAATCAAAACTCCCTGTTCCACATCTCTTCATCTATAAAATGACAATAATGACAATAACAAAAATAGTAGCTAACATTTATATTGTGCCTCCTATGTGTTATGTACTTAACAAATATTATCTCATTTTATTCTCACGATAACCCTGGTAGGTAATGAAGTGTGTGAGTCATGGTTCATAGTTTTAAAAAATTCACAGAGATTTTCCTAAAGTCACAAAAGAGTGTGTTTATGCCATAGTTGATGGGCTATTCTAAAGGGAGTCTAGCAAATTATAATAGTATAGGGAGAGCTTTATATACTGAAAATTGGGGGCTTAGCTAGCAGGCTAACAATCTGAAAGGTTGTAAAGTATAAAAAAAGAGATAAAGGAGAAACCAAGATGACTTTTCATTCAGGTAAAGAAATAGGGTGTCTTTTAGCAAGGTACTATCAACAGATAATTTTTTTTGCAGTATATGAATAAGGAGAAATAGATAAGAGGTTTTGTTGTTCCAAGTGCCTTAGTGAGTTATGCAATTTTGATTAAACCCTCAGCTCTGACTCATCAATTCTCCCCCCCCTTTCTATCTTTTGGGAGAAGAAATTAAGGGAACAAGGGTTGTCCTCTAGAAAGAAAGATGTGCCAAGATACCCAATAAGTTGATGATTTATTAATCATTTTTTCAACTTAAAGTCCATTTATATTAATACTTCCTTTCTCAGGTATTTTTACAATCTTTATAAAGTTTACATCATTCTTAAGTGAATGCAACATGTTGTCTTTTTTTAATTTATAAATAGTGATCTTTGAGAAAAAATGCTTTTTGAATGGAAATGTTATTTACCTTTTACTGCAGTATCTACCATGTTTACCTCTTCATTAATTTTTGTGTTTTGATTACCATAAGAAATAAAGAAGTACTTAAAATTCAGTGTGATTATTTATATTATGGCCAATGATAATGCATACGTGTGTGTGTGTGTGTGTGTGTGTCCATTTGTATATAGGATGAAACAATAGCTTAAAAGTCAAAACAATGTAGTTTAAGTTTTCAGTATCTTTAAATTTTAACAGAGCCCATTAAAAAATGAGTTGTGGTAAAGAACATGGCTGCTTTTCCCTGTGATATCATTATTGGACTTTGCCATCTATCTCATATGCAGAAACTTTTAGTAAGAAGAAGAAATTATTTTTCCAGATATTTAATTTTTTTTCTAGAAAACCTAAAAAATTCAGATAGGTGGTATGAAAAATAACACACATATATCTCCCAAAAAAAGAAAATAAAATGATATATTAGATAGGGACAGTCCTGCTGGGAAGAAATAATTTCCTCAAAGCTCAGAGCCTTAAGAGATATTTGCACATATACCAACTATTATAGAAAAGGAATCATGAGTATTCAGAAAGCCTTTTTTCCATGTTATGTAAACAGTTTTTAAATATGGATTTATTGGCTTAGGAAAGATGTAAAATTGTGGAAATAGGAGAGAAGTTTTAAGGGAAAACAGAAACAGAAATTGACTATGAAGCAAGAATGCAAATATATCAATATGTTGGAGGTGTCCTGCTACAGCTTCAGTCCAGTCTCTTCCTTTGATCTTAGCAGCAGGTAGAAGTGTTTCAGTGAGCCCCATATTTTCTTCTCAATGATAATCATTTTATTTTGTCTTCCTCCTCATAAGGTGATGTTTCAGACTATGTTGAGGCTATAAAATATAGAACATATTAAAATTTATACCATTAGTAGCATCATAGATTTCAGAAATGTTTTTATTCTGGAGATAGTGGGAGGATTCCACAGCTAAAACAACTATTTATTTTTTAAAAACACTATCAGGGAAACTAGGTGGCACAGTGAATAGAGCACCAGCCCTGGGGTCAGGGGAACCTCATTTCAAACCCAGCCTCAGACATTTACTTACCATTATGACATTGAGCAAGTCACATAACCCCAACTGCCTCAAAAGAAAATCATTTCCCATGTGTTTATGCACTCCGATAGGTGCAGAAAATATTAATGCCAAAATAAAACCACTTCTGCCCTCAAATAGCTTACTTGCTATTGGAGAAGACAGAATACATTTTTAGAAGTATATGCAAAATCCACAATTATTTTGGAAAAAGAAATATATGAGCAGTTGGAGAAGGGATAAGAAAAGGCTTTAAGTATAAGGTGGCACATAAGCTGATTTTTTTTCATGAAAAATAAGGATTCTCACAAGGGGAGTGGAGAAAGAGGTACTATCAGGAATAGGAGAAAACATTGCAAAAAGATATAAAGGTGTGAGGTGGAGTATTTTGTATGAGGCACGGTAAGAAATCTAGATTGGCTAGACCTTGGAAAACATAAAGGAAGCTGTTAGGGCCTTCAGTTCATAATGATAAGTATCTTAGAATGACTTGCCAATGAAAAATTTCAGGTCTTCAGAAATTTACTTAAGCTACAGCATGTCAAGATTCACCCTTAATGGTGTTGGCCTAAATGTTTGTAAAAATGAATTTCAATTGTCAGAATTTTCTGGGTGACCCACTAGAGAAAAGAAAAGGTCTCATAAGTGATGACTGATTTATTTTGACTCACTTATAGACAATTTGGCATTAATTCATGTTTTTTGGGATGCTTTTAGACTGGCTTCAGTGACAAGTAGATCTAATGAGAAGATATGAAATATTAGATAAACCTAAAACTGTAGTTCTATTTTATTTGCAGTTCTAGCGTATGTTACAGTACTGTCCAACTTTTTCCTGGCCTAGTTTTTTTGGTCCAAGATATCTTTCTTTCTCTCTTCACCTTGGTGTTGTCTAATGGATGCTTCTAATGCTAAATCCTTTTTGTTCACTTTTCCTAGAAATATTAACATGAGTATCAATGTAAATTGAACCATTCAGCAAATACTCGTTCATCAAACAGATACTATGTACCATCTTTGAGCTAGCTGAAGGAGATACAAAATTTAGTTAATACACTGTTCCAGCCTTTCTAAAGCTTACCATCTTGTTAACAAACTTGGAGAAATATAGAACAAAGAACTATGTGAGGTCAAAAGAGGAAGAACATTATAAAGGGATTAAAAAGCTTTATGTAAGATTTAGCTTTTTACCTGGGATGGATAGGAATTCAGTAGAAAGGAAAAGGGAAAGCATTTCAGGTATAGAAGAAAGCAAGAGTGGCAGAAAAATATGGGTTGCATTTAGAGGACAAATGATAGCCCATTTTGGCTGTAGGGAAAATAGATAAAGACACCATATAAGATTGGGCTTCTTGAAGGTGAGAACTATTTAATTTTTATCTATGTTCTAAACACAAAGCCCAGTACATTACCCATATTGCTGCTATTGTTATTGAGTCATTTCTACCATGTCTGACTCTTTATGGCCCCATTTGGGGTTTTCTTGGCAAAGATCCTAGAACAGTTCACCATTTCCTTCTCCAGTTCCTTTGTTACAGATGAGGAACTCAAACAGAGTTAACTGACTTGTCCAGGGTGAAATAGCTAGTAAATGTCAGAGTCTGGATTTGAACTCAGGATAATCCAGATTCTGTGTTCTATACATGCACCGCCTAGCTTCCTTCACACTTAATAGATGTCTGTTGCATTGAATTGAATTGTAGTGTCTTCATTTAGTAGCAATAAACATTGAGCTGTACTTGGACAGTAGGGAAGAATGGAAGATTGTTGAGCAAAGTAATGACAGGACAAAAATCTGTGAGAACTAACTGCATATGAGTGAGGTAGGCAAAATCATCAAAGATTTGTAATTTTGTTAAGTACAATTCTTGTTCTTTGGTTAAACAGAGCATAAGAAAAGGTAATAGAACCTGTAATAAAGAAGAAATGTCTAACGTGAGCAAAAGTTCTTGCAGATTATCTGTCCAATATAAATTGAGGTTCTATCAGGCATATATAAAGAGAAAGAAGAAGAGGGGGGAGAGAGAGAGGAAAGGAAGGAGAGAGGGAGAAAGGGAAAAAGGAAGGAGGGAGGGAGGAAAGAGAAGGAGAGAGAGAGAATGAGAGAGAGAAAGTGAGAGAGAGAGAGAAAGAAAGAAAGAAAGAAAGAAAGAAAGAAAGAGAAAGAAAGAAAGAAAGAAAGAAAGAAAGAAAGAAAGAAAGAAAAGAAAGAAAGAAAGAAAGAAAGAAAGAAAGAAGAAGAAGAAAGAAAGAAAGAAAGAAAGAAAGAAGGGAGGGAGGGAGGGAGGGAGGGAGGGAGGGAGGAAGGGAGGAAGGAAGGAAGGAAGGAAGGAAGGAAGGAAGGAAGGAAGGAAGGAAGGAAGGAAGGAAGAAGAAAGAAAGAAAGAAAGAAAGAAAGAAAGAAAGAAAGAAAGAAAGAAAGAAAGAAAGAAAGAAAGAAAGAAAGAAAGAAGAAGAAAGAAAGAAAGAAAAGAAAGAAAAGAAAGAAAGAAAGAAAGAAAGAAAGAAAGAAAGAAAGAAAGAAGGAAGGAAGGAAGGAAGGAAGGAAGAAGAAGAGAAGGAAGGAAGAAGAAGAAAGAAGAAAGAAAGAAAGAAAGAAAGAAAGAAAGAAAGAAGAAGAAAGAAAGAAAGAAAGAAAGAAAGAAAGAAAGAAAGAAAGAGAAAGAAAGAAAGAAAGAAAGAAAGAAAGAAAAGAAAGAAAGAAAAGAAAGAAAGAAAGAAAGAAAGAGAAAGAAAGAAAGAAAGAAAGAAAGAAAGAAAGAAAGAAAGAAAGAAAGAAAGAAAGGAAGGAAGGAAGGAAGGAAGGAAGGAAGGAAGGAAGGAAGAAGGAAGGAAGGAAGGAAGGAAGGAAGGAAGGAATGGAGGGAGATTTGAAGAAAAGAAGCAACCAAAGAAGGGGAAAAAAAACCTACTTTCTCTCCTGTTCTCTAAATCCATTGGTTTGCATAAAATTACTGTGTTTTCCTAAACTGAGCATTCACCCATTGGTTGGGGGGTGGGGATTGGGAATGAGATATTCATGTAACATTTCAATTATGCACCTATTTTGCTACTTTTGGCTTAACCTTAATATATCTCTCAGCGTTTACCCCCTCCACCACCACCAAAAAAAAAAAAAAAATTACAGAATCTGCCAAGTCACTTTGTCTACCAGCTTACATTTTCTTTCCTTTTAACAGAATTCCTGGAAGTCTGGAACTTCCAGCCCACACCGGCAGATTTGCCCTTTTTCATTTGGCAAGTATCAGTGATTGCCGTGTGTTTCAAAACAGAGGTGGGAGTATGGTGTCATGGCGACTGATGTCAGCATGACTCTGGAACTAGAGTTGGTTAGATAATCAGTCCATTGAAGCAGTGAAAGGAATTTTCAGCATTTTTTTTGAGCTCTATGTATGACTATCTCCAGCATGTGTGTGCATATGCAGCATGTTCGTCTGTAATCACTCCATTTTTATGGTAGAATGGCATAACTGAAAAAAATATTATCTAGTGACCTGATTCATCAAGATGTGAAATGCTTCAGCTTAGAACCTAGCCACCCTAAAATAAACTTCAGCATGGGCTCTGCCATACTCTCCAGAACAAACAGTTATTCTCTTTGAGAAAAGAGTCACCATGAATTGACTCTGTCAAAAGGAATAAGAGCATTTTGATATGCCCTTCCATTTGTTATATTCAAATAAAAATGTACTTCTAGAAAGTTTTACCTGGAGGCTTTTTTTTCATATCCTAATAGTCTATCTGTGTGATTTTTTTAAGATTACTGGAGTGAGAGTGACAAGGAAGAAGCGGATACTCCCTCGACACCCAAACAAGACAGTCCCCCACCCCCCCCTATGATACATATCCAAGACCTCCTTCAGTAAGTGAGAAATAGAAATTTGCTTTTTTGTGTAATAGCAGGAGCATTAAGCTGAAAATCTTCAAGTCAAAAGATCATAGTGGTGATGATGATGATGATGATGATGATGATGATGATGATGATGATGATGATAATGATTGAAAACTAGAATCAGAATTTAGTATCCTCAGAGAAAATGAAAATTAAGATCTAAAACCAAGAGTGCAAAGAATAGGCACAATTAAAGCAACTAAGACAATACATTTACTAGGCTACCCTGAAATCCATGTGATAATGATGAAGATTTGTTGGCTGCACAGAGAGAAAAAAGATGAAGTATAAAGATGATGCAGGCCCAGATTCACTAGGATTTGGCATCAAATTGAATTGGAGGGAGGCAAAGGGAAGGAAATACTTAGAAGTTACTTCAAGATTTGAAACATGAATGACTAAAAGGAGAATAGACCAAAAAGATTGTATTTATAAAGAAAAATTGCTATAATGGTGTTAGATTTTAACAAATGCAAATATTAGGTTAAAATATTTCCCAGAGTGATTAAAAAAGAAATATGCAAGGTAAAAATTCCTTTTAAAAAAGCCTGAAATTTTCCTTACAAGTGTTTGCATGTATATGGCTCTTAAAACATTCTTGAAATATGTTCAAGGCTTTTTGTATTCAGACTTTCTACAACAAATAGCAGAAGTTTGGTTGTAGATGTGTGGTACTTCCATCCTCAAAACGTTTTCATTAAAAAGAGAATCAAATGTATTTTAGGAATTTGTGTATGTGAACTCACAACTGTGAAATAAGTATCATAAGGCCAAATAGATTCTGTAAAACAATAAAACAACATTTGCCTAGATTTGGGAGCCTTCAACAGAATATATTCAATAGAATACATATATTCAATGGAAGCTCAGATCAAATGCATTTTTATAGTCTTCATATGTATCTTTCCATAAGAAATTAGACATAAAAGAACATAGGATTACACAGAAGAGACCTTAGAAATCATCTAGTCTGCTCACTTACTTTTATGGATAAAAAAATTAAAGTACTGGAACAGTAAATAAAAATGAAAAAGTAATACACTTGCTAACTTCACTTGAGGAATGATTTCCTCTCATTACTATGAAAATATGCTCCATAAATTAATTATTAGAGCTGCCTAAGCTCACATAATAACAGACACTAGTGTCCATTATAAAATGATGAATTAAGTGGCTAGATCCAGCTATCATATTTCTGCCTCCTTTCCATAATATAACTGAACATTGAAATACTTCTAAATAGCATTTAAGAATCACCATACAGGTTTTGGTCAAAGTATTTTATAATCATAAGCTAAAGGAAATCATAAGGAAAATCCTATGTTTAATTATTAGAATCCTTGACTCATAGTTACCAAAAACACCATAATCTTTATAGTATCCAACTATAAACAAGGAATGGACCGCTGATAGTAATTGCTTATTATTAAAGCTCCTTAGTTCAATATAATTAGTATTTTCTTTCAATGAGGAATATTTCAATTTACCTGGGAATCCAAACTAATCAATTAATAAGTTTTTGCTGTATAAGAAGCATTGCAGACTATATTCCATTCATACTTTCACATTCTGTGCCTTTCTCTAGACTTTTTATTAAAGATCCATCTAACACAAAAGTCCTCCAAGAATTCTTCAAATATTTTAATATTTTTTGAATACCAGTGCAACCCATCTCTTACCCCTCACTCTAATTGGTCCTCCTAAAATTAAAAAGTATTGCTATCTCTTGCTTTTTGTTATGGTTATTTCCCAATATAACCAATCCCCTTTTAACAAGAAAAGCAGCTAAGCAAAATTGACTGAGAAAACAGCCTTTTTTGATCAAGTTGCTTCTGTAATCCCTCACCACTGTACTGATAATTTGTTTATCAACTGTTCTCTAGGGTGCTTTTTTCAATCATACATATACTTCTACCACTTTTTGCATATGAATCAACACGGGATATATGTTCCAATTTCCAAGTATATATATACTACATACACCTAAATTTCGTGAGACTCATCATGATCCAATTATAATCTTCCTTACCCTTACAAGTGAACTATTAACTAGACTATAATGAATTAGCTAATAGTTATCCTCTCGTTTACTAACAGTAGCTTATTTAGTTATAAAGCTTTATTCTCTCCATCACTGAGATTTAAAACTCAACAGAGGAAATCAACACAGTAATTAAATTAACCTGGCAGCATTGGTATACCCATTGGAACCTTGGCACTACCCTGGGAGACTTTCTAAAAAGGGAGGTGCTGAAAAAGATGAGCAGCTGAGACTGCTACAAAGTTAAAAAGAAAAATGAGATTTAATAGAGGTACTTAACACTATAGCAGAGTTTAGCAAAGGATCTGGCGCATAGAAGATGCTAACTTGACTGATTTCCTCTCATTCCTATGAAGACATAGTTCATAAATTAATTATTAGAATTAGCTAAGATCACACAATAATAGACAATCATATCAGTTGTAAAATGTTGTATTAAATGGTAGTATACAAGAATCACACTTCTTCCTTTCCATAATACAATGCTATTCATAGATATTTTGAGGTCTTTCAAACTATTGTTTCAAAAGAAAACAAAGGAAGAAACCAACTCTAGCCTTATTAAAAGGACTCATTGAATACAATAAGCCCTAAAATTTAGGAAGCCAATGATGCATATTATGATTTAACATTAGGGAAAGCAAATATCTGCTGCTTGGAGAAAATGTCTATTGCTACCTTTTCTCTGTAAAAGCTCACTGCAATCAGAGGACTACAAAATATTCTACAAACTCCAATGAGTCAGGAATGCTTTTATCCAAGCATCCTGGGCCTTAATTATAGCAAAAATTACTACACTGACCTAGAAAAATGTATCTTTTAAAGCAGGTAGCCAATCATATCAAATCAGGGTTTGATAACAACTAGAGAGATTACATAGATCTCAGGAATTCTTAACTTTAGAATTAGATTTTCCTGCCAGGGAATTGTGCTTTCACTTATAAATTTCCAATTTTTTTCCTATAATAAAAAGATTGGGTTAATCTTCACTGACATATATCTAAGCATATGCTAGATATAGCATCCATTAACAAGGAAATATATTTAATGTGAGGGCTCATTATACAAAAGGCTATGGCATATTTTCTATAGGAGCTATAAAAAAGAAATTTGCTAATAGAAAAATAAAATATTCTGTTACATTTTAGACTTCTTTTCCCCAGGTTGCATAAAATTTTTAAACAGGCCCTTTGCATTGATTAGCATTTATGGGCTCCAGATAGATGCAAATTAATTATTTTTACATATATGCCATTTGTGATAACCAAGTCAATAATTCTAATAAGTATTATAACACTTTCTTTATAATTCTAAACATGTTTTGACTAGAATCTATAAGTAAGCCTAAATACTCCTATAAAGTACTTTAGAATTTTTTTTAGCTTTAATTTCATCTGTAAACATTTTTTCCCTTAATGTAGGCAGTTTAAATGTTTAACCTTGTAATTTATTATTGTGAGTTTTTCCATTTAATATTTGTTCTTTTCTTTCTGAATGAAAACTTGCAATGATTTCATTTTAATGCTTCACTATCCATGTCAATCACAATGTAATTTGGATACTAGTCAACAAGCATTTATTAAGTCACCAGGCACGGTGCTAAAATAGGAATACAAAGAAAACTTTTTAAACCCAGTCTTTGCCTTCAAAGAACTCATATTCGAATAGAAAAGACAACATGAAAACAATTACATATGCAAGATTTATACATTCTAAGTGGCATAAAAAAGACATTATAGGGGGAAGTAGAGATCAGGAAAGACCATTGGCAAAGGTAAAATTTAAGTTAAATTTTGAGAGAAAACAGGAGAAAGGTGAGAGCCACAATAAAGGAACAGAGAGAGGAAATGAAGTGCCATATTCAAGGAATGACAAAAAGACATGTCCTGGATAACAGATAGAAAAAGGGAAGCCAAGTACAAGCAAATAAATGTTGAGTTTTCAAAAAACCCCAGTAGTGATTAAGCTTGCTAACAAGTTTGTCCACTTCAGTACATTAGTTCTATTGTCTGGTAATCCCTAATGTTATGTTCCCTAATGATAGAATGGTGTCCATTATTTCCATGGAGACTAATCAACCATAATCATTTCCTTAGATGAGCTGTGCCAGTCCATATGTGGAACCCAAACACAGTCGGCTGTCCTCTACAGAGACCTCTCAGTCACAGTCCTCTCATGAAGAATTCCGCCAAGAAGTAGTTGGGAGCAGTGCAGCCTCCCCCATTCGCAAGACGGCCAGCCAGCGAAGGTCCTGGCAGGATTTAATTGAGACTCCCCTGACCAGCTCAGGATTGCACTACCTTCAGACTCTACCCCTGGAGGACTCAGTATTCTCTGACTCGGCCGTCATCTCCCCAGAACACAGGCGGCAGTCCACTCTTCCAACTCAAAAATGCCATCTGCAGGATCACTATGGGCCATATCCCTTGGAAGGAGAGCGAATGCAGGTATTGAATGGAAATGGGGGCAAGCCTCGCAGTTTTACTCTTCCCCGGGATAGTGGATTCAGTCACTGCTGCCTGAATGCACCCATCAACGTATGTGACCAACCTGAGGATGCACAGCAGACAGAGGTAGAGGAAGATGAAGAGGAGGAAGATGAAGAGGGGGAAGCTGCAGGAGAAAGCATAGGGGACAAAAGTAAGTATATTTGTTCAATTGCTTAACTTTTATATTAAAAGTCTTAATCTTCCCAAAAGTTTATTTTAACAGAATTTCTTTTCTGTCTTTCTTAAAATATTGGATCTCATTGTACCAGGGACTAGGTATTCTTTGATGGCCTGCTTTCATTATTTTAGTAATTTGAGGGAAATTAAGAGAAATGTAGCTTCAGTCCCAAAAATAAACAATAACAGCAAATAAATTATTTTCCCCATCTACTAGTATTGTTTCTAAGAATGGCCATTTGAATTTCTTATTTCTTCATCCATGCACTTTGATTCCCAGATATGTATATCATCCCTTTAGCCCACAGTTTTAAGGGATTATAAATTATTTAAACATGGAATAAAAATAGCTTCAACTGAAGAAGTAAAATATGTTTTATTTAATACTTTAGTACTTTCACTTAGAGAATTTGAAGGGAGAAATCCCAGAGATAATTTTTATTAGGAGAAACTTCCCTATAATCTTCCTATGAATTATAAATATGTGTGTATATATAGGTACATATGTATATATGTGTGTATATATATATATTCCTATACATGCATATGTATACCTATATATGTATATATATGCATACATATATGACTTGGTTTCCAAGTAACTATCCTACTCATAATTCCTTCCTATTCTTTATGCACAAGCACTTTTCATATGATTACACTGTGCAGAATACTAATCTAGGTACTGAAATAGATACTAAGTTTAGATAAGACATGGTTCCTGCCCTCATGGTGTTCATAATCCAATAAATATAAATATACATTGCAAATTGCTCCCATGATCTGAAATAACCTTTTCAGTTGAATTTGACCTAAATAAGCCATGGGTTTGGCACTCAAAGAAAGCTAGTTAGCTTTGCCACTGATTTGGAGGGTGGGGTGCATGCCACAGTATATACACTTCACCCCAGATTTCCATCTTGCAAGTGTGGAATTCTAATTATACTTGGAGAAAGAGTAGTGGGCTAATTCAACACAAAACTTTTGCCCTGCTAGAAAACCAACTGCAATTCAAAGCTAATGTCTATTGACAGGTCAATTGCTTTCTACTTATGACATTTCAAATTTAACATAATTTAAATGAAACTATAGGGTTTATTTTGAAGTTTATCTGTAAAATAATAGTTGATCCCTGTTTTCACAGGGTTCTTTATCATGTCAGATAGTATGAATATAGATTAGAGTAGCTTATATTCCCTAAAGCATAATAAGCATACATAATAAAAATCCATATAACAAAGGTTTCTTATAAGGCAACTCTCCCCCAAAATAGTGTGTCTAAAGAAGATTTTTCTGCTATTGTTCTCCTTTCCTTTTCTTTAATATTCCATAGACATGTTTAGCATTAGAGTCCAAAGCTATTTAGGAAGACTGGTAGGGAGGCATGAAAAAGCCATCTAGAAGTTGAAATTCGGAAAAAAAAAAAAAGAAGTTTAACATTAAAATTATTATAAAATTATTTAAATGCTTTAAAATATAATGCACAGGGGATTAGAGAGTCACTTTTGGCTCTTTCAATTTCATTCAGGATGCCAAATAATGACTGTTGTGTTGCTTGGAGTTTTTTGCTTGTTTTGCATGTACTGAATTTTTTAAAAAATTAGGTACTTATCAATTTTAAGTAGCATTAAAAATTAGCAATGAACTATTGAACTGAATTGTGTTAAGAAATAATTTTATCACTATTACCACAGTAAAGCTAGGGAGATGAAGCAGAAAGAGAGAAGTAGTTGAATATATTTTTGGTCAATTTTATCAGCCTTTCAATTGAACACTTTCCAAAGAAGTCAGATTTATCCTTGCTTGATCCCGTCCAACTGTTCCCAGTCTCTTTCTGCTGTTTTTAGCTTTTATTTTGTCAGCCATTTAGTAGTCTTTTGTGTTGTCTGGTGGCGTACATTCATTTTATAGTCATATAGATCCCTCTTCTGGATCAACTTTGCAAATTCTTACATGAGTTAAGTGGGCTGCCAATTTTGGAGCAACCACTTCTTTTAGCACAACTCTCTTCTTTTTTGCAATGTTTTACAAAAGACTGGTCATGAAAAGCATATTGGTTTTGTACTGTACATTTTGTCTTTGTGATTAAATGATATGGAACAGTCCATGCCTTTATATATGTTTTTTTATTAATGAGGAATGTTGTTTGATAGAATTGTTTTGACATTCTTTCTTTGCCACTCTCTATCCCCAAGGCACAGACCTTATCTGGACTATAGATACTCGTTTATGGAAGTTGCTACCTGCTATCTGAGGGTAGCTCTAAAATCCTCTTGACAGAAATTTATTTCAGGTCAGAAAGCTTGCTAAAACTTTCCTTTTGCCAAATCATTTCTCCTTTAGAGAGTACGTATACATACAAGTTATTTGACAAATGGGAAATAGAAGTCCTATAACCAGCCTCATGTCTATAAAAAAAAAGATTCTTATCTATAATTGAAAGCAAGATATAAACTTTATTTATTAAGCTCTAACTTATATTTATTCCCTATGTTCTACAACAAAGAGTATAATTCTGAGCATTTAGTAGGTGGACATCTTAATAATGTGCTACCTATGTCTTATTTGGAACCAGTACTTGAACTGACCTACCACAGTGAATTTTTATCAATCAGATAACAGACCCATAAAAAATAGATTTAATTCCTCCATTTCTAAAATATTTTCCTGAGTTCTTTCAGGAACATAAAAGTAGGAAACTTGGTAGAATCTTCTAAGTTGAATAAGCTGTGATATCAATTAAAAAAAAGTTATAGTGATTATGGAGGCTTGACAAAATATAACTTCCCAGATCCACAATCCAAATTATATTTTAGTTGTGTTTAAAATGCTAAAGGATCTGTGTATGTGTTGCTTTGCAAATCTTTGGCCTTCAGTTTTATGATCCTATATTTGTAAAGGTACTTTATATCTTCTTTTAAAATTAAGGTATTCAGCTCCAAGTCTAGTTGTAATTTGCTGTAGTTGAATTAATGTTGTTTTGAATTGGGTGATGATAAACATACACAGGTGAACAATTATTACTTTGGGATTTAATATATTAAGTGTTTCGTATATATCATCATATAAGAGTCAAGTTTGGGAACTTGAGGAAAAAAACACATAATCATACCCACTTTAAGATAACTTCTGGATTATTGAATGATATACAAGTAAAATGGGCGTCCTATTTGTACAATTAATGTACAAGAAGATGTGTACACTAACACTTCTCTCCCCTCCTATTTTTTTGCGGTTCTAAGAACTAAAACCTCAGATATGTGCTTGGGTTACCAAGGCTCAGACCACCAACTAGTTCTGGATGGTCCACTGACATAAAAGACTGTACAGTTTTCCAATTACATAGACAAAGGGAGCTGAGTTCTCTAAACTGGGCTATCAATAATTACCTTTTAATCCTACAATCATGAATAAGTCAAATTAGATTAAACACAAGGATGGAATAATGGTCTGTATTGATGGATATTGCTATTTTATTCTTCCCATCTATATCTCCAAATTTCATTCCCCCTCTGACTTTGAGTAGAAGAGCTAATCTAATTAGTCATCAGTCTAATCATACTAACACTGAGGGAAAAAAGCAATAAAGTTTGATCCCATTTAGTTTCAATAGGAGCTCATCAGGGTATATCAGTTCATAATTCTTCAATAAATTAAAAACATATGATATGACAGTTCATATCTACCAAGAATAATCACAGAATGAATACATGAAACATTATAAATACATAGGGTTAGGACACAGAACCTGAAAGTCCCAACTAAGGAAACTCTCTACTCTAGTGTAGGTCAGTATCTTCTCTCTAATTTACAGTCTTAGAGAGGTGACTAAGCGATTAATTGACTTACTCAGCATCACACCAAGTCAGGGCTATATGTGAATAACATGATATGAACACTGATCTTCCTGACAAATCCCTGTCCACTCCACCATGCAGCTTTTTTTATACAAGTACAAACTCATCGTTATATTCTTCTCTTATATATGTGATTTCTTCATATGACCAATGTGGATGGTGCCCAATATATTTTAAAAAGACAGTATCATCCACCATACTGAAATGGTCTTTGTGCCATACTAAACCATCTGAAGTCTACTTGGAAAAGTCAAGTATTTCTATTACCTTTATCACTGAATGCTACTTGCATAATATTGTTAAACATTTTAAAGCTTTTTTTTCTAGTGGCAATTATGGTAGCATCATATTCCTACCCTCAGATTGTCACTATTTTCATTTACCCAGCACTGATAGATTGTACCACATTTCAGTAGCCTGTGATTCAGTTCAGTTAAGATTAATAAGCAGTCATTTTATATAAGAAATTGTGCTAGACAGAGACTACAAAGATAAACAAGAAACATTCCCTACAGTGAAAGTGAATACCTTATTAAAGCAGGAATGAGACATGGATACCAATAAGAATATGCCAAATAAAATGTTTTAAAGGCAAAGGAGAAATATAAAATACTATGAGAAAATTTAAGGAGGGAGCTTAATGTCTGAGCTGAGTTCCTTGAAAGCAAGGATAGCTTCATGGTAATCTATATCCACAGAGCCTAACTGGTAATTTGTAGGTGATTCATTAATGTTTTATTAAATAATTGATTGAAGACAAGAATTTCAACAGAGATGAGAAGCAAGTGTATTCCAGGCACAGGGAATATCTTGTTCAAGTGAGGTATGATTGAGATTATGACACAGAAAGAGAAAATACTAAAAGGAGACAGAGGGTGTAAAGACAGCAGATTCAAACACCACAAAAAAAAAAAAAAAAAAAAAAAAAAAAAAAAGCAAAGAATGTGAAGACAATGGCCATTAAATGTGACAATTAAAGGTTTTCCACATGACCTTGGAAAGAATCCTTTCTATTGACTGGTGGAGTTGGAAGTAGAAGACAAGGGTATATAGATCTCAATCAGAAGCTCCCTAGTTCTACTATATAAATACTATCAGAAATGATATTTGAATCCAAGTTTTACTATAAAACCAATACATTTTCCATTGTACAATTTTGCCACCCTAAGGAAAGAATGTTTACTATAAAGTGAAATCAGTGAATAATGACTAATCTTTCTAAAAGTTTAACAGCAAAGACATGGAAATTTGTAGAATGATCAATTGAAAAATCAAGGGAAGTCTTGGTGACAAAAGGAAGGACAAAGATAGGAGAAAACTGAGCATATCTTTGTTGGTAGGAGGAAAGGCATCAGTATGGGAAAGAGATTATCAGTTTGTAGGCCTAATTTTTAATTCATACTTAACTTCAGTCACCATGAAAACTAATTGGAAAAACTAGGCATTTATGCCTTAGTGTCATAGCTAGTTCTATGAATGAATGAATGAATGAGGTTGGCAAGATAAAATCTGGCATATTTATGAATGATTTGGAAATAAGAGATGTTTCCAGAGATCTGCATTTAAAAATACATCTGGGGAAAAAATAATTATGACCCAAAGTTCTTTGTGTAGAATTAAACTGTGGGAGGAGCTCAGAATTAAAAATTAGATGACTGTTTCAATATACTGCACTAGTCATTTAAATTATCTGGGCCAAAAGCCAACAAAGGAAGGGCATGATGACTACATCACTGCAGTGAGCAGAAGTCTATATGAACATTAGCCAACTCTAGCCATTTTAAGGGAACTGGGGGAATTCTCTAGTGAATCCATAAATTCATTGTTAGATAAATTTGGGAGAAGGAGGATGTAACTTGGCATGTAGGCAGTGGGAAGTTATTCTAAGAATGTGGAATTGCTATGAAGAGAAAGAAGCAGCCAAACCAGGGTGAGGAGAAAGTCATTCCCAAGCTGCTTGGTAAATCCTACTATTTTTTGTCATTTGAGAGCAATAATATTAGCACAACTAGCAAAATAATTCTTTAAGTTAGAGCTTATAGACTGTATTTGAATCTGTGATTTTTTTCTCATTCTAGTAATTTCTGTGTACAAACAAATAAAATCTCAGAATTTCATAATTTCATGTTCAGTTTTGATGGAATTATCTAGTAATTATGAGATCAAAGAATAAGTGAATATTTGACAGAAAGCAAAAGCCCAATCTGAAGAATGACATCTGAAGATGAGAGGGACAAAAGCTAAATTCTTGAATTAAGTAAACCATATTTAGTCAGCAATTTTAATCTGGATTATAAAATTATATCAGTATATTGGTATGTAAATTTTTTGAAATGTTAGGAAATCAACACTATATAATCAACAAAAAAGAAATTAAGGAAATAATAAAATCACAAATAATATCTTTATTTCTTGACTGCCTTAAGATCAGAATTCTAAAGCATCTTCAGTGAGGTCCAAAGTCACTGAAAAAAAAGAAAGATCCACCTATCAATACACAGGGGAAAATAAAGCTGATGAGTAACACAAATTGCTTGAGTTGTGTCCAATAGCTGAATGTGCAGCCCATATAGATATCTCTTGGATAGATACTGCAAAAATATATTGAGCCAGTTTCCTAATTGAATAGGTATAAAACAGTGACTAGATTGCACCTAAGGAAATTGGTAGTTTTTCTTTTTTCCAGGGATCTCAGCCTACTTTCTAATTTCAAAAAAAAATCTAATATTTTTACCTTAGTATTCTCCTAGTGGGGCTCCTTGCTATAGATCCTAGCACATCACAATCTCTAAAGAATCAAGATTGCTGGTTATTCAGTATGGTGATTCAAGGTGATTCTTATAGACCTGAGATCAATAATGCCATTCTCATCCAGAGAAAGACTTTGGAGACTGAATATGGATAGAAGGATAGTCTTAGTCTTTTTATTTGATTGTTTTTTTTTTCTTTCTTGTGTTGTTTTTTCTCTTTTGGTCAGATTTTTCTTGCACAACATGACAAATATGGCAATATGTTTAAAAGAATTGCACATATTTAACCTATATCAGATTGCTTGTTGTCTAAGTGCAGGGAAGAGGTAAAAAAAGAAAGAGAAAATTTTATAACAAGAAGTCATATTAAGAAGAAATAGAATGGTTGAGTTAAATTTGTACTGGTTGGGGGTAAAGTACCTTCTTCACCAAGATCATAATTCCACCAAAATAAATCTGTAAACACTTATATGCATTTGTTATAATCTTTTGGCTTGTTGTAGTAAAATACTTGGAACTGAGGAGATGCAATCGTGAAGACAAAAAAAAATAACATTCAAGAATGCAAAAATAAAAGTAATTAGAGAAGAAGAGGTAGTCAAGAGTAAGAGTAATTCGGAAAGGATACAACTAGGTTCATTTTTTCCATTTTTGTGCTTATTGGAATTCAAATTGTTCTTACCACAACAGCTAAATTGAAAACAGGTAGCCCTGGTGAGAATGATGTAGACCCAGATGATCTGAATATTCTATAGTATAATATTCATAATATACTCTCCCCTTTAAATATGTTATATATGTTACATGCCTTGGAAGAGGATTGTGGTAGACCTCTACAAATCAAGATTCAAAAATACTATCAAATTATACCATTCAATCTAGAACATAAAAACTAGTATTGGAGATGGAGGAGAATGAAAGCAGAAAAGAAAACAGGGAATGTATATCTGGGATTACCCTCATTATCCAAAACAGACCTATTGTCATTTCTTGTTAACCAAGGAAATATCAGCAAGTACAAATTCATTCATTCAACAAACATTTATATGCCTACTTTGTGTTAGGGATTTATAGATACAATGACAAATTACTGCATCTAACATTCTTGTCATGCCATCAGTGCCAGCAAGATTTAACATATTTCTAGGTAATGCACTAAGTATATAAGCACCATAACTATGACTCCTTTCCCCTCTTACCCTTACCCATCCCAGCCTGGTTTAGTACATTCCCTTAGGTCAGAATCAACACATTTCTTAGTATGACATACCAGAAATTATGCAATTAAAAAGTAACCAAAAATATTGCCATATATGTTATTTTTATTTTATGTATTTTCAGTGTCTTAGGTGTTTGAGATGTCTGTTACTTTATATATAGTTTGTTTCTTCATAGTCAGGCCTCATTAGAACAGAATAAACATCAAAAGGACCTTATCAGTAATTTAAAGGCTTTGTGAAAAATACATTTATTTTTATAACTAAAGTTATTTCTTTTTAAAATATCATTTTGTGTTTATTTATCCCAAATATGCTATAAATGCTTTCTGGATTTTTTATTCCATAATAATTTCCATATAGATAGATAGATAGGTAGATAGATAGATATAGATATATAGATATATAGATATGTATATATATACATTATATGTATATGTATATATAATGTCATATGAATATATTCTTTACTATTGCATATTTTTGTGGGTTCTAGAATTTGAAAAAAAGGATACAATACTTCAGAAGTATGTTAACATGAATGCAAATGAGGAGTTATATAAGTTCTTTTCAAATGTGCTGAGCATTTTTAATCACAAAAGAAGGTATTTTAGAATTTGCTAGTTTTGAAAAGTTAATAGGAAATGGAAAGAAATGTTTTTCAATTTGAATTCATGTGGCTAAACACATCTATCCTTTACATAAAACTCAGTGAGCATGAATAGTCTGTTAACCAAGATCAGGGAACATAGTCTGTTAACTTCTATGTTTAGACCTTGAAACAGGAAGATTTTTTTTTTAATGGCATTTCCATGGAGTAAAGATGATTGGATTTGGGTTGGGGGGGGTTGTTTTTTGCTTCTTTTTTTTTTTTTTTTTGAAGCAGACAACATATGACCAAAAGTGTTTGTTGTTCTTTTGTCTTCATCATGAATTCATTTCAGTTCATCAATTATAAGTAGTTACATATGTATAAGAAAATATGATATAGTAAATAGAAAGCCAGCCTTGGCATCAGAATGACTAGGGTTCAGGTCCTGCCTATGACACATACTTAACTGTGTTGTAAAATCTCTTTTTCACTTTTTTTTCCTGGGGACAAGTATAGTTACATTACTTGCCTAGGATCACACAACTAATAAGTAGCCACATTTAAATTTTGAACTCATATCCTTTTTAACTCTAAGGCTGATGCTCTATCCACTGCACCACTGCATCCATGCCCCTCCACTTCCTCCCCCATCAAATCTTTTAAACTCTTTGTATCCTAGGAAATTTGCTAAGATTATTAATTATAGTGCAGGTAACCATCCCTAGCAGTAGAAGACATTCCCTATTCCCACTACAGATCCACTGTGGTAAAACCCCAGGCCACTGTGAAGTGCTGAATTCTACAGCTTGAAAAATATGAAAGAAATGGTTATTCTGCAGAGAAGCCATTTCTTGCTTGCTGCATGTTATGAGTTTATTTCCTCCTGATCATGGTATTTTTTAAAACTATTAGCAAGAATGTTCCAGATGAGTGGTTTTTTGCTTCCTTTTAAGTTGCTGGTTAGTGAAGAATTAAATAGAAAACACTTTTATATCTACTGTACTTGTTGAAAATCGCTACTAGATTGTCTACAGACTTATTGTAGTAATTTGGAGGTGAATATAATTAAATTTTCTTTTGGTAACTGGAAATCTCAATATGAATGTAAATATAAATTATCATTATTATAGCTAAAGAAGATATAGAAATTAAGCTTAATATATATGCAACAATAATTCTGATGATATACACAAGTAAGACAGACTTGCTGCTCTACAAGACAGGCCTAAACTGATAAAGAGCCCCATTAGTTTCCTGCTTCAGTTCAAGAAGATGGTTGGTTCACTCCCACTGAAATAGCTAGATATAGTGAATATTTATCTGGCACTTAGAGGTTTGCAAAACTCTTAAAAATCATTATCACATTTGATCCTCATGACATCCCTGGGAGGCAGGTGATATCATTATCTCCATTTTATAAGAAAAGTAAAGTTAAGTGGAGGCTAAGTAAACTGTCCAGGATCACAGCTAGGAAGACTCTAAGACCAGATTTGAACTCTGCTCTTCCTGACACCAAAGCCAGTACTTCACTAATTCATAGTGAAAAAATTCAAAATATCTGTTTATTAATTATTATCTAAACATCATTTGAAAATACTTGATCATAAGAATCAACATTTAATAATAATATGAAATATGTTTTAAGCACATACTATATACCCAACACTGTGATAAGTGCTGGATATACAAATATGAAAGAGAGAGTGAGAGAGAGAAAGAGAG